>NC_083223.1:74163393-74466257 GCF_032191835.1 Heteronotia binoei
GTTGTCATCCAAGGAACTTTAAGCTTGGTGCTTAGAGCTGTGCTATAAGTCTAGATGGGTCACTGTGATAGTCATGTGCTGTAAGTGTTGGTCTTTACTGTAGGAAACCAAGGTACTGTGTCCAGTAAAGCTAGGATGGCCATAATGTCTGAAGGCCAGCCAGGGACACCTTGGGGGGGGGGAAGGTAGGGGTGCGCGCGCCCCGCCGGAAACAGGAAGTGACGTCACTTCCGGTGATGTCATGCCACCGCCGGAAACAGGAAGTGACATCACTTCCTGTGACATCATTTCCCCCACGCCACCTGCTGGAAACGGGAAGTGACATCACTTCCTGTGACATCATTTTCCCTGCGCCACCTGCCGGAAGCAGGAAGTGACATCACTTCCTGTGACATCATTTTCCCCCAAATGACATCATTTCCCCCAAATGCCACTGCCGGAAACAGGAAGTGACTTCACAGCATTTCCTGTGACGTCCCCAAAAATCCCCCAATATCACCGCCGGAAACAATTTTGTTCTCAAATCCTGTATATACTTCATCAGTATATGGGATAAGGCACTTTCTCAACTGTGCTGCATAATGCAGCCTATTTATTTTGTCCTGTTTGCTCTGTTGGCTCTATCTGCGCCACCTTCATCACTTTCGGGGTGTGGATCCCCCAGTGGGGTGGTCTCCCGACTCCCTCCGCCAGCTGTTTCTGATAGCCCTGTGCCCCCTCTTTCATTTGATATGTGTCCCGTGCGGGTGCCACCCTCCCGCCGGGAGATGCCGCAAAATGAGCCCCCTTGAGGCTTATGGCGGCAGGGCTCGGGGGAAGCGAGCTAGACTGCTGTTCTTTTGAGGGGTTATAGAGTGTTTCGAGCCCGTCCCTGTGGCATCGGTCCCATCTTTGTGGGACCCAGGGGGCCGGCGCAGTGGCCCGCCGAAGCAGCCTGTCACTAATAACACAGGTCGAGATGCAGGACAGGAACCCGGAAGTGACCGGGTTCCCTGTAGCTCTGGCAACCTCCGCGGCGTGGAGGGGTTGCTCCGGGAGGGATTCGACCAACATGACCAGGTGTGTGGGGGCTGGGTCAGGTTCGGTGACTGGGAGAGGCAATCGGCTGAGCGCATCTGCGTGGCCCATGGCTTTGCCGGCTCGGTGGACCAGTGTGTACGTGTATGAGTTGAGGAATTGGTTCCACCTCAACATGCGCTGTGAAAGTATTTGGGGGGTTTGTCGGTCCGGGGCCAGCAACCCTAAGAGCGGCTTGTGGTCCGTGGCTATAGTGAACCTCCGCCCGTACAGATAATCGTGGAACTTCCGGACCCCCGCCACGATTGCCAGAGCCTCCTTATCTATCTGCGCGTAATTGCGCTCGGCTGGTGTCAGTGTGCGGGAGTAGTATGCAACCGGTACCTCCCTCCCGTCCGGGAGTTGGTGCCCCAGGACTGCCCCCACCCCATAAGGCGACACATCGCAAGCCAGGATGAAGGGGAGGCCCTCGTCAAAATGGTGGAGCACCGCGTTGGACACCAGGACGTCCTTGACCGCCTGAAATGCGGCGGCTTGTTGTTTGCCCCAAAGCCAAGGAGTTTTTTTGTCCAGCAGCCGGTGTAGGGGTTCTGCTAGGGCTGCCTTGTGGGGTAGGAACGAGTGGTAAAAATTAAGCACCCCCAAGAAGCTTTGTAGCTCCGCTTTGCAGGTGGGGGCCGGAGCTTGCACGATGGCTCGGGTCTTTTCTTCCATTGGGTGGATGCCGGCTGCGTCTACGGCGAAACCCAGGAATTCCACCCGTGGGACCCCCAGCAAGCATTTTTCCCTTTTGACTTTGAGCCCCGCTGCCTGGAATCGGCGGAGCACCTCTCTCAGGCGGTTGGCGAATTCTTCGGGGTCCGGGGCGGCGATTAAAATGTCGTCGAAGAACAGCTGGACTCCAGGGATCCCTTCAAGGAGAGCGTCCATTATGCTTTGGAAAATCCCCGGAGCCACGCTAACCCCAAACTGTAGTCTCCGCACTCTGAAGCCCCCCCTGTGGGTTACAATGGTTTGGGCCTCCGCCGTTTTAGTGTCTACTGGGAGCTGTTGGTAGGCCTGTGCCAGATCCAGCTTCCCGAAGATCTTAGACCCCGCTAGGGCAGCCAGGACGTGGCTCACCACCGGCACTGGGTAGGGGTTGTCCTGCAGTGCCTTATTTATTGTGCACTTGTAGTCGGCACAGATCCGCACCTCCCCGTTTGGTTTGAGCGGAGTGACTATGGGAGTCTCCCAGGTGGCGTAGTCCACCGGTTCCAGGACCCCTTGGGCAGTGAGGCGGTCTAGTTCGGCCTCTATTTTAGGTTTCAAGGCGAACGGGACCCGCCTCGCCTTGAGCCTGATCGGCCTGACCGTCGGGTCAAGTGGTAGGGAGATGGCTGGCCCCTTGTAGCTGCCCAGGGAGCCGTCAAATACGTCGGGGAACTCTTGGCAAATCTCCCCGAACCCCCTGGGTGTTAGGGTTTGTCCCACCCCCTCCAAGCGGATCCCCAGGGGCTTGAACCACGCCAGTCCTAGCAGGGTGGTAAGCTGGCGCTTTACCACCAGGATGTCCAGCGGGCCGTAGAAGGACCCCCGCTCGACTTGCACCCGGGCCCACCCCACGATTTGCACCGGGTTCTTCTGGTAGTCCCGGAGTATGAAGTCCGTCGGCCTTAATTGAAGCCGCTGGTGGGGGCACAGTTTCCTCAGGGTCTCCTCCGCTATGATGGAAATGGAGGAACCTGAGTCCACCTCCATTTGGCAGGGGTTCCCTTCGATGAGGACCGCCATTTTGATCTTATCGGGGGTGGCGAGGGGCAAGTTCAGTACCTGCAAGGTCGTGGAGGCTGTGGAGTGGAACTCCGCGGACTCTTGGTGGGTGGTCGGCCTCCGACGGCTAGGCCTGGTCCGGCAGGCCCTCGCGATGTGGCCGGTCTTCCCGCAACTCCGGCAGTCCCAGGTCCTGTACTGGCAGTCCCGTCTGTCGTGGGGGTCGCCGCAGCTGGCGCACTTGGGGGCTGGAGACCTCTCCGACGCTGGGGGACGTTCCGGCGCTCAGGGCCACGGGAATGCTCGGTTGGGTGGCTTGGCTGGGCGGCGCAGCTGGTAGGCTTCTCCCTCCTCCGGGCGGTCATGGTCCAGCTCCTGGTGGTGGACGGCGTCCATGCGGGCCTTGGGAAAGGTCCTCGACGTCCTTTCGAATGCCACAGCTTCACTGAAGGCGCTCTGGAGGGTGAGCTCTTACTTGGCGAAGAGCTTCTGCTGGAGCCTCTCGTCGCAGAGGCCCCACGTGAAGCGATCGGCCAGGGTCTCCTCTAGCTGAGGAAAATTGCAGTTCCTGGTGATCCTGCGTAGGGCCGCAGCCTGGTCCCTTCTGTGGAACAGGAACCGGCGGGCCACCCGCGAAGGCTGCGGCAAAAAGTGGCCGGTGAGGAGTCTGCTGACTTCCGCGAAGGACTTCTCCGTGAGGCGGGTGGGGGCCGAGAGACCTTTGGCGATCTCGAAGGTGGCCGCCCAGCAGACGCTCAGGAGAATGTCCCTCTTCATACTGTCCTCCGTGACTTTGTTGGCCCTCAGGTAGCATTCGACCCGCTCCAAGTAGGACTCCCAGGCCTCTGGATTCGCGGGGTCGAACGGCTCAACGTGACCGGTGTTTCCGCCCTGGTTGGCCATGGTGGCTGCGGCGGCGGTCGTGGCCTGGTGGTGCCCTTGGTCTCCGACGTAGCCGATGTGGCTAGAATCCCATCCTCGTCGCCCTGTAACGTACTCAGACGGGAGACGCAAGTAGGGCAACATTCTTTATTAGGAGCACGTTGCAAGAGGGAGCACATGCGGGCCGGGCCCCGCTTATATACAATATCCCGGAACAACCCCCCTGGCTGGCCAGCCCAATCCTGGCCAGTTAAACTTACCGCCACAGCCTGTGATGGGCGGGGTGATTCGTGCCCTGTGCGGAGCCGCCTGGGGGCAGCCCAGTTGCCTCTGCACATGTCCGCGTTTGCTTGGTCTATCGTCCTTGCGTTATATCGTAATGGCATCCTAGTGATACACTACAGGAGGGAAGGAAGGAGGGAGGGAGGGAGGGAAGGAGGGAGGGAGGGAGGAAGGAAGGAGGGAGGGAAGGAAGGAAGGAAGGAAGGAAGGAAGGAAGGAAGGAAGGAAGGAAGGAAGGAAGGAAGGAAGGAAGGAAGGAAGGAAGGAAGGCTGCCCCCTCCCGCCAGCCGCCCCCCCGCTTTTGGCCCCCTCCCTCCCTGCCTGCCCTGCTTACCTGCTTCCAGGGCGGGCCTGGCGGCGGTGGCCAGGGGCGGAGGTCTGCTTCCAGGGCGGGCCCGGCGGTGGTGGCGGAGGCCGGGGAGGCGGCGGAGAGGCCGGCGCTGGTCGCTGGAGGGCCTCCAGCGATCAGCGCCGGCCTCTCCGCCGCCTCCCCGGCCTCCGCCTGCAGTGGAGGCCCGCGCGCGGGGCCCGGCAGCGGTGGCGGAGGCCGGGGAGGTGGCGGAGAGGCCGGCGCTGGTCGCTGGAGGGCCTCCAGCAACCAGCGCCGGCCTCTCTGCCGCCTCCCCGGCCTCCGCCACTGGGCCCCGCGCGCGGGTGGGGAATGCGGCGAGTGAGGGAGGGAGCGTCCCCGCGCATGCGCAGAGCCCGCCACAATTGCCCTGTGCACGCGCAGGGACGCTCCCTCCCTCACTCGCCGCCTTCCCCGCCCGCGCGGCCCACCGGCGCTCTGGCTGGCTAAACCGGGACCTCTAATGGTCCCGGTATAGCCAGCCTGGGAGCCGGGAATTGGGGGCCAGAACCGGGACTTTCCCGGGAGGCCGGGACGGTCTGGCCACCCTAAACCCCATCCCGGGCTCCAAACCATAATGCAAAAATCAGGAACCCACAAATCGGTGCCACTTAAAGAGCATCAATCAAAACAGGAAGAGAAATCCAATATGCCCCCTCCCCCATACTCACTATGTAGAGATGCAGGAATTCTGTAAGCCATTCTTCCTGAACACAGCCTCCATTTTTCCTGCCAAGGATGCGATATTTTTAAAAGTATAATCAGAGGCTCAGGTATCTCATAAAGGGAGCTTTGATTCTTGAAATTTGGTATCTTGTTGGCCTCAGAGGAGTTCCTGGATTTGAATCCAGCTGTTCTACCAACAACCAACACAAGTTACCCTTTGAAATGATCTTTATAGGCTCATGGAATCACAGGACATGATCCATCGGGCGATTCTCCAGCTGTGACATAAGGGAGCTTCACCAGAGCTCTGCTGTTTCAACCTTTATAATTCCCCTTCCATTTTGGTAGATCTTGAGCTGGAGAACTTCTTCCATGCCACTTATGGGGTTGCCAGTCTCCAGGCGGGACCTGACGTTCTTCCAGAATTGCAACTGATCTCCAGGCTACAGAGATAGGTTGCCTTGGAGGGAATGGTGAACAAGAAGAAGAAGAGGAGGAGGAGGAAAAAGAAGAAGAGAAGGAAGAGGAATACGATGAAGAAGAAGAAGAAGAAGAAGAAGAAGAAGAAGAAGAAGAAGAAGAAGAAGAAGAAGAAGAAGAAGAAGAAGAATGGATATATCCCCCACCCTTCACTCAGAGTCTCAGTTGGGCTTACTATCTACTTCCCACAACAGACACTCTGTGTGAGGCAGGTGGGGCTGAGAGAGCTCTCCCAGAACTGCTCTGGAGCAGAACAGCTCTGAGAGAGTTATGACTGCCCCAAGGTCATACCAGCAAGTGCAGGTGGAGAAGTGGGGAATCAAACCTGGTCCTCCCAGATTAGAGTCCACACAACCATGACACCAAACTGGGTCTCTCCCACCTTTGGAGGGTGGGCTCAATGGCATAACACATCCCTGCCAAACTCTATCTCCAGCCATTATTCCTTGCTCTCCAGGAATTCCCCAAGCCACAGTTGGTAACCTTGTGCCTGTAAATATTGACAAATAAACAGCTGTACTTACCAGAAGGAGGGCCAAGGCGATGTGCCTCTCTTGTCAAGGTAGGTGGAGGAAGTTTTACGGAACCTGAACCTCACATTGCCCACTTGCAGTCTCTCAGGCCAGCTCCCTCCCACCCCCTGGACAGGGCCTGTTTCCCTTTCTGAGGAGGGGAAAGAAAAGACAGAGGTCAAAATAAATGCCGAAGGGAAGAGGAGCCCCCCGAAGAGCTGAAGTGAGCGGCTGTCAGTTTTCCCTGCAGAGAAGGTGCTGTGCTCCCCATGGTGTGGTGCTAGAAAGTGACTGTCTGTGGGTCAGTGGAGGAGGGGCAGTGGGGGGGGGGGAGGGGGGTGGAAAACAACCTCAGAGAAAATTAAATTGCACTTGAGGGCAAATTCTATTAGGGAATAGGGACCGTCTCTCGACTGCGTTCCCTCCATTTAGGTAATTAGCTGCAGGGGAGAAATCCCGTCTGGGAGAGGTGCTCCTTCTTTTCATGCAGGTTTAGTGTGGCCTGAGTCGAAACCACTTACGTCCCTGCCTCCGGCTTGGTTCTGGAAGACTGGAGTCTGCTTTTTTGTCCCTGCTCTCCCCTTCCAGAGAGAGAGTTTGGTGTAGTGGTTGAGTGTGCAGACTCTTATCTGGGAGAACCGGGTTTGATTCCCCACTCCTCCACTTGCAGCTGCTGGAATGGCCTTGGGTCAGCCATAGCTCTGGCAGAGCTTGTCCTTGAAAGAGCAGCTGCTGTGAGAGCCCTCTCAGCCCCACCCACCTCATAGGGTGTCTGTTGTGGGGAAGGAAGGTAAAGGAGATTGTGAGCCGCTCTGAGACTCTTCAGAGTGGAGGGCGGGATATAAATCCAATATCTT
Source organism: Heteronotia binoei (assembly GCF_032191835.1). Lineage (NCBI taxonomy): Eukaryota > Metazoa > Chordata > Lepidosauria > Squamata > Gekkonidae > Heteronotia > Heteronotia binoei. Next base: position 74,170,191 of record NC_083223.1, read on the forward strand.
CTTCTTCTCTTTTCCCACACAAGACCCATCCCACTGACTCTGATTTAGAGGTCAGGGGCAGTGTTCCCTCTAAGCTGAGTTAGTGTGAGCTGGCTCACAGTTTTTTAGCCTCCAGCTCACACATTTTTGCCTCAGCTCAGGAAAAATTGCCCCAGAGCAAACTAATTGATGCAGTAGCTCAAAACTTTAATAGCAGTAGCTCACAAAATAGAATTTTTGCTCACAAGACTCTGAAGCTTAGAGGGAACATTGGAGGGGATATCCTTTCTGCAAGACCTGAAAAGGGGCTGAAGACTTCACTCTTTTATAATTTTTCCTCCCTCTCTCTCTTCCTTCCTTGCCATCAAGTCACAGATGACTTATGGCAACCTCATGGGGTTTTCAAGGCAAGGGATGTTCAGAGGCTATTGGCCACTCTGCCTCCACGTCATGACCCTGGTATTCCTTGGTAGTCTCCCATCCAGATACAGGCCAGGGCTTAGCTTCTGAGATCTGACAAGATCAGGCTAGCGTGGGCCATCTAGGTCAGGGCTCTTTCATAATAAAGTGGTCCAAGAAAGTCCTGGCTATCACTGTGGAGTATTTGTGGATTGCAGCCCTCACTTCATTCATTCATTCATTCATTCATTCATTCATTCATTCATTCATTCATTCATTCATTCATTCATTCATTCACTTACACTCTGCCTTTCTCCCCAGTGAAAACCCAAAGCAGCTTACATTGTTTTACTCTCCTTGCTTTTATTCTCACTGTGATGCTTGCTGTATGAGACCAGCCCAAGGCTACCTAGCCAGCTTCCATGGCAGAGCAGGGATTTGAACTGGGGTCTCCCATATCCTTGTCTGACACTACACCACACTGAGGAGGAGGAAAGTGGGAACTCTGTGTGGTGTGACTTGTTGGCACCTCTGTACCTGACTTGGATAGCCCAGGCAAGCCAAATGTTGTCAGATCTCAGAAGCTAAGCAGGGTCAGCTTGGCTAGTATTTAGATGGGCAACCTCCAAGGAATCCCAGGGCCATGATATAAATGCAGGCGATGGCAAAACAACTATGAAATGTCTCTTGCCTTAGAAACAAGTCTAGTTTGCCACCTGGTGGTGCACATAATGCTAAAAGAGCTGAACTCCTGGCTGCCAGACAATATTAGGATCTCCTGGATATTCTACACGCAATAAAAAGGTAAAAGCAGTCCCCTGTGCAAGCACCAGTCGTTTTCAACTCTGGGGTGATGTTGCTTTCACAATGTTTTCACGGCAAACTTTTTACGGGGTGGTTTGCCATTGCCTTCCCTAGTCCTCTACACTTTCCCCGCAGCAAGCTGGGGACTCATTTTACTGACCTCGCAAGGATGGAAGGCTGAGTCAACCTGGAGCCAGCTACCTGAACCAGTTTTCGCTGGGTTCGAACTCAGGTCGTGAGCATAAGGCTCTGACTGCAGTACTGCAGCTTTACCACTCTGCGCCACGGGGCTCTTTCTACATGCAATGCCACATGATAACTATTAATCGTTATCTCTGTGCCAGTTAGGGACACCTATATTCCCTTCCGCAAGTAAATGATAACTATAGGGGGATGGAATTTTTCTAGGGTCCCAAGGCACAGGAACAATCCCCTGGAATTACTACTCATCTCCAGACCACCACAGAGATCAGTTCCCCTGGAGAAAAGGGATGCTTTGGAGAATAGGCTCTATGTCCTTGTACCCCACTGAGGTCCCTGTCCTCCCCAGGCTCCCTCCCCAAATCTCCAGGGTTTTCCCAACCTGGATCTGGCCACCCTACACTCCAATCCTCTACCGGTGGCCAGGGGAGATCTGGAATCCCTAGATTCTACCTTACCCAGAAGATGTTCCATCACTGGAAAATTCAGAATTGCAAGAAGAGCCCTAACTTATTGGCAGAATACATGCTTTGCTGCAGGGTTTTTTTTGTAGCAGGGACTCCTTTGTATATTAGGCCACACCTACCCGAAGTAGCCAATCCTCCAAGTGCTTACAGGGCTCTTCTTCCAGGGAGTCTTGGAGGATTGGCTACATCAGGGGTGTATGGCCTAATATGCAAAGGAGTTCCTGCTACAAAAAAAGCCCTGCTTTGTAGAATTACCCACTGTCAGTCATTGGTATCTCCATTTAAACAGATTTGAGTGATCATTTACTGCCAGTCTAGACTAGACAAGACCTTGGGGAATCCACAAACAAATCTTCTGAACTATTTTTATGGAAGAGCATTATTGACGGGATACTGAATGTAGGCTGGGGCTGTGACATGAGAAGGGAGAGGACTGCCGACTGGGTTGGGAAATTCCTGGATTTGGGGGTGGAGGCTGTGGCAGGAGGGGCTTGAGGGGGAGGGGGGACCTTACCAGGGTATAATGCAATAGTGCGCACCCTCTGAAGCAGCCATTTATCCAGGGGAAGGAGTGTAATCTGGAGATCAGTCGTAATTCTAGAAGATCTCTAGATCCCACCTGGAGGTTGGCAACACTAGGAGGGGCTCTTCAAACCTTTGGAGCAAAGAACCCCCAAGAAAATAAGGAATGGAAACAGGGTTAAACCTCCAGCCCATATTGTAGACCCATCCAAACAAGAGTTGCTAGGACCAATACTGCCTCTAAGCTGCGGAGTCTTGTGAGTTAAAAATTCTCCTTTGTGAGCTACTGGCATTAATGTTGTGAGCTCCTGCAAAAATTAGTTTGCTCTGGGGCCATCCTTCCAGAGCTAAGACAAAAATGTGCAAGGCAGAGGCTAAAAAACTGTGAGCTAGCTCCAGGGGTGGAATTCTAGCAGGAGCTCTTTTACATATTAGGCCACACCCCCTGGTATAGCCAATCCTCCAAGAGCTTACAAGGCTCTTCGTTGTAAGCTCTTAGAGGACTGGCTACCTCAGGGGTGTGTGGCCTAATATGCAAAGGAGCTCCTGCTAGAATTCCACCCCTGGCTAGCTCACACCAACTCAGTTTAGAGGGAACACTGCCTGGGCCTGCCAATCCCTGCTCTCCCCAGCTGTAAAAGAGGATCAGGTAGTAGGTGATTAAGACCAGGAGCTGAAGCAAATTGGGGATGCGTTCAACAGTACCAATAAACCAGGTGCCGGGGCTTTTTTTTTGTAGCAGGAACTCGTTTGCATATTAGGCCACACATCCCTAATGTAGCCAATCCTCCTGGAGCTTACAGCAGGCCCTGTACGAAGAGCCCTGTAAGCTCTGGGAGGATTGGCTACATCAGGGGTGTGTGGCCTAATATGCAAAGGAGTTCCTGCTACAAAAAAAGCCCTGCCAAGTGTCATCAGGAGGTCCATCAGTTCTGACCCCACTGATGGACCTTCTGATGGCACCTGGTTTATTTGTCCACTGTGTGACACAGTGTGTTGGACTGGATGGGCCATTGGCCTGATCCAACATGGCTTCTCTTATGTTCTTATGGACTCCCAATGTCTACTTACAAGCAGCATTCCCTCTAAGCTGAGTTACTCACAGTTTTTTCACCTCTTGCTCATACATTTTTGTCTTAGCTCAGGAAGGAAGGCCTCAGAGCAAACTCATTTATGCAGCAGCCAAATCACTTGCTCACAGCCTCATAAAGTAGAATTTTTGCTCGCAAGACTCCACAGCTTAAAGGGAGTATTGCTTACAAGACTCTCTTTTGCCCGCCTAAGCTAGCAGCCACATTTCCTTTGCTCTGTAAATCTTGCTCCGCTCCTCCTGTCAATGAAATAACAGCTTAAGCTACTTGCCTAGTAGCTGGAATGAGGATATATACAGTTGTTGAATACAGTTGTTGGAAGACTACAAAATCAACTGTGGAATGCATGCTGTTTTTCTTATTTCAATAAAGTAATTGCCACTTGAAACGTCAACACCAGTGTCATTATTTATCAGGCAGTTCTGTGTACAGAATAGCCAAATACCATGTATATAAGAAAAAGCCACCTCCCAACAATAGCTGACTAATTTTGCACTAGCCTTGTTCTGGGTGGAGGGCCCTTTTGCCCCCAGTGCATCTCTCCATTTTCGTGCAAGCTGTGAGTTGGCGTGCGGCTTTCCTGTGGCGAGCAAGATCCTCTTACAAGCGGTTTCTGCTTGCTGTGGGAAAGCGGTGTGTCAACTCGCGGCTCCATGGCAGCTTGTGCAAAAACAGAGGGACACGCCAGGGGCAAAAGGGCTCGCCACCCGGAACAAGCCCTAGTGCAAAATTGGTCTCTGTGTAAAGGGGTCATTTTGTAGAAAAAGAGGTGCTGTAGCTCAATAGCACAAGTCATTAGCAAAACTCATTTGCATATGCCCCACACTCCTGGCATCTCCAGAAGGTGTTCTAAATTATATCAGCTCAGCATCTGCCTTCAAATGCTTCTTGAATTACAATTGTCACAATAAAACCTTACTCCCATCATCATTTAAATTACTTTCTCCTATGTGGCCACAGTGGCATGATGAAGATTTCCATCTGTCTGCTTTATGTTTTGGTTATTTCCCATTTTTTTTGGGGGGGGGGGAACTATAAAAAAGTTTGTCAAATCTTAGAGTTCAGCAAAATTCTCACAAGGGGTTTGAATGATGCAGCCCAGAAGCAAGTATTTGGTGAGTGGGGGTGGGGGGGGGGTAAGAAAGAAAACACAATAAAATTTAGAGGTTTTGGAGCACCATTCCTGAGAGCTCCTGCCCAAAATGAGGCCTGAATGAGCTACCGTACAGTAATAGCTTTAAAAGGTAAAGGTAGTCCCCTGTGCAAGCATCAGTCGTTTCCGACTCTGGGGTGATGTTGCTTTCACGTTTTCACGGCAGACTTTTTACAGGGTGGTTTGCCATTGTCTTTTACACTTTCCCCCCAGCAAGCTGGGTACTCATTTTACCAACCTCGGAAGGATGGAAGGCTGAGTCAACCTGGAGCCAGCTACCTGAACCAGCTTCCGCTGGGATCGAACTCAGGTCATGAGCAGAGGGCTCCGACTGCAGTACTGCAGCTTTACCACTCTGCACCACAGGGCTCTTATTAAAGGTACCCACATTCAAATTGTAACCAGCAAGTCCAACAGAACAGGTATAATTGCAAATAGCATGTATAACAACCACCACGTTGCCAACAATATCAATATAAACAGGCCACTAGTCACTGGAGTAAACTGCCCTGCCTTCTTTTTTGATTGTCATGCGCTCCTGTCCAGGAACCATGCTGTAATTAGAATTCTTAGGTGCATGCACATGTGGAAAAAGGCTTGTACCACAGCGCTGTATGTTCATACTTGACAATGTTGCACTCATGTAAGCAGGGCATTTTTAGAGCAGCACAGGAACGTAGTTCCGGCTGGCTTCATGTTAGGGGTGTGGCCTAGAATGCAAACGAGTTCCTGCTGGGCTTTTTCTACAAAAAAAGCCCTGCATGTAATTTTACATGAAAGCTGCGGGAAACATTCCAAGGGCTCAGTGTGGGTAACAGTGGAAGTCGTTCAACTTTACTGTTCTCTAACTCTAGACAAAGGTGACTAATTTTGGAAGCGCATAAAACCAGACGTGCCATTGGAAGGAAAAAATCACAAAACTGCAACTGACTTATTTCGGCCATGTCATGCGGCAGAGCTCACTACGAAAAGCGATTGTGCTTGGATTGGTTGGTGGCAAAAGGAAATCAGGCTGCCAAAGAACACAATGACTGGATACCGTAAAAGTCAACACCAAGCTGAACATGGAACAACTAAAAGAAACAGTACAAGATCAGAAAAGGTGGGGAGAGCCAGCCCATAGAATCGCCAAGAGTCAAACATGGCTGAATGGTTAACAACAACTCTGGACAAAAGAATTCCAGCACTGACCAGCAGCCACACCTTCTGATCAATAGAATTGCCAGCCCCTGAACTGGTTACTAGGGCTTTTTTTGTAGCAGGAACACCTTTGCATATTAGGCCACTCCCTCCTGATGTAGCCAATCCTCCTGGAGCTTACAGTAGGCCTTGTACTAAGAGCTCTGTAAGCTCTCAGAGGATTGGCTACATCAGGGGTGTGTGGCCTGATATGCAAAGGAGTTCCTGCTACAAAGAAAGCCCTGCTGGTCACCACAGCTGTGCCTCTGATGTTCAGAGATGAACTTTTATCCCAGCACGTGTCAGAACTCACTAGGTCAGGTGCACTGGAGCGCCTCTCTGTCTCGGGCCAATGCTTCTATGCTCCCAACTAGATGGGCCCCACAAAAGATGTTACAAAACCAGGTCTATTTCAAACAAATTCTAATAAAAAGAGCAATCAGTTTCGCTGGCTGCTGTGAACATAGGATTCACGTAAAATCCAGTGCAAGATGAGCAGAGGCAAAATGAAGTTGCAGAAAAAGTTTGCACTGATAGTGAGTTAGAATTCTTGACACATTTAGGGGAGATTTCAGCACATATAGTTTTCCCCGCCCCTGTATGACAAAGTGTCCTTCCTGAAATTTCCTCTTCCTGCTGTCAAAGTACCTGGAGTCTTCTTTACATCCGGGCATGTTAAGAAGGAGGGTCCCAGTTATTTCCTGGTCTCAAATCTCAACCTCTTGGGCTTGAGCCTCTCTCTGGATTTCTACGAAGGGGCACAGAGGGCTGGATGCAAATATCCAGCCAGATGAGCAATTGGGGGAAGGATTCCAGAGAGACAACGGAGAACAGTTGGTCAGGAAAGACCGCAGCACTGGACAGAGATTGATTGGGGTTAAGCTGCAGGACAGCTGTGGGGGGAGGGTGACGCAGGACTCCAGAGGACATGGTGCTGACCCACAAACTGTCAGGCAGGTGGTCAGCTTTAGAGAAGGATCTGAATGTTAGGGTGAAGAGAGCGAGGGGGGGTTGAGGGCAACACATAAATGCACATTGTGAATGCAGAGAATGGTAAGGGGGAAGAAAAGGCAGCTCACTGCAGACATCAGGTTGCTGGAGAGGTGCAGCAAGCTTATCCATTCGGAGGAGGCTGCCTGTCAGGTCTCTGTGTGAGTTACTGCTTGAGGCTTGCTTTTTCTACTAGAAGGCATATCCAGATTGGTGACTCAAAAAGAAGTACTATACACAAGCAGCACTCCTGCACGATGACATCCATTGCTGGACTGTTCCTCTTCAGAATGCATGTGGGTGACCAAATCTTTGAGTAAAGGTAAAGGTAGTCCCCCTGTGCAAGCACCAGTAGTTTCAACTCTGGGGTGACGCTGCTTTCACGTTTTCACGGCAGACTTTTTACAGGATGGTTTGCCATTGCCTTCCCCAGTCATCTATACTTTCCCCCCAGCAAACTGGGTACTCATTTTACCGACCTCGGAGGAATGGAAGGCTGAGTCAACCTGGAGCCAGCTACCTGAACCAGCTTCCGCTGGGATCGAACTCAGGTTGTGAGCAGAGGGCTACGACTGCAGTACTGCAGCTTTACCACTCTGTGCCACGGGGCTGTTATAATTCCCCCACAAAATAGCCATCCTCCTCACCAAAATGGTCACAAATGTGTTGGTTTTCCACATGCAAATAATGTGCGTCAGGGTTTTTTTTCTGGAAAAAGGTGAGCCAGAATTCTCTAGAGGGAAATGAAGGAGAAACACATGGGTGCCCCTCATGAACTTTTAAATATTTTTAAAAATTGTTTATTTTATTACACTTATTTCCTGTCGGGCTCAGGGCAGTTTCCATGAAGAGGTTCCAGAAGTCCATTCCAGCATGTTCCCAAAGAAAGAAAAGCCCTGATGTGTGTTTTTTTGAAGGTGGGGGAATCTTCAAGCATTTAATCTACTACCAGCAAGCTAATGGGGTTCAATCCCGCAACATCAGTGTAGCATTCATAGCTTGTATTATCGAGTTTACAATATGAGGGCCAATGATCATGGCCAGCCCCTACTCCCATGGAAAGAGAGATGTCTCATCTAAGATTGTGCCTCCTGTGACATATGAGCGTACGATCCGAAGAAAAATGGAGAAAATATGCCAAATCCATCAATATGATTGGATTCGCATAATCAGATCTAATTTCATAGGCTAGGAGCCGTGATTAGTGAACTAAGATTTCTTGGGAAATGTGGCAGCCTCAGAAATATTATGAAGGTTGTAATGACTCAGGTGAGCCCAAGTCAGATCTTGGAAGCTAAGCAGAGTTGTCCCTGGCTAATATTTGGAGGGGAGACCACCTGGGAATTCCAGAGTCGCCATGCAGAGGGAAAACACCTTTGCATGTTTTTTGCTTCGAAAACCCTATGGGGTCACCATCCCGTTGGCTGTGACATAATGACATTTTGCACACGCGTGCGCACACATTCTTGGCACGCTTTGCAACAAATCCCTATTCAGTGAGATTTACTCCTGAGTAAACATGTATAGGCTCCTGCTGAAAGTCTTTCTCTCTCTCTCTCTGCTGGTTTCTTGCATTTAAAGTGAATGTACAAATAGGTTTTATTTTTCTTTCTGAACTCTGACTTCTCTATTTTATCCCTGTTTTATAGTCATAATTGTTTTGCTGCTAAAACAAAACAAAACTTTGTTGTTCTCAAGGAATCTGGGAGTTGGCTGTAGTCTACGAAAGCTGAGGCTAGAATGAAAACTTGGTAGTCTTTAAGGTGCTACAGGATTCCTGTCTGTTTTATTTGGATACAGAGCCATTATAAAAACATTCAAATTGGTAAAAACGTACAGCTTTGGTTTAGGCACCCCTTTTAAGAGGACCACTGTTCCTTCCAGATCTTTCAGAGAGAACTAGATCACGTATTTGTAAGAATCTTCCTTCAAGATTCATGCGAGCCACTTTGGTGTAGTGATTAAGTGTATGGACTCTTATCTGAGGAACAGGTTTGATTCCCCACTTCTCCACTTGCAACTGCTGGAATGGCCTTGGGTCAGCCATAGCTCCTGCAGAGTTGTCCTTGAAAAGGCAGCTGCTGTAAGAGCTCTCTCAGCCCCACCTACCTCACAGGATGTCTGTTGTGGTGGTGGTGGGGAGGTAAAAGGAGGTTGCGACCGCTCTGAGACTCTGAGATTCAGAGTATAGGGCAGGAGATAAATCCAACATCTTCTTCTTCTTCAAGGCCAGATAGCTATTAACATAAAAAGTATGTCTACATGCAGATTAAACACAAGTATCCGTTCCCCAGCTTCCAGTGATGGCTGACCAAACTCATTGTGTAAAGCCACACCAGCACTACAGCATGGTATATTTAAAAGCTTTTAAAGGAAGTAACAAAGTGGAAAATCAATAGATTCAGTGACTGCCTTTCACCAGTATTCTCATTGGGGAACTGTGAACCTATGAAACTTCCAAACTAGTAGTTAAAGTGCAAGAAAAATAAAGTACATGCCATTTTTTAAAAAAACCTAAAGTGTGTGCCATTAAAAAGAAGCAACTTGGGTTCTCTTTGCAAATACCCTTATTTCTGAGGCAGTATTTCAAAACATATTTTACATGGCCACGCAACATAATGAATATCTGTGGCTTCAAAACCTCAGCAGCTCACCATTCTTTTTAAAAAATATTTTTGATCTAGTGCTTTTGCTTTCCAGATTCTGCAGAAAAGACTCCCTTGGAGAATCGCTCACATTGCATCATTTCTTGGGAGGTGTTGGGGGAAGCAGCGGAAGCCCCCCTGCTTGGAGATTGAGACTGTCCCATCTTTTGATGGAGAGCTGGAAGAAGGGGAAGGAAAGGGGAGGGGAGGGGCAGCTTGTTGAAATGAAGATGGGTGGGTGGGCGTGTCGAATCTTCATGTTATTATCACAATGGCGGATGTGTGCCCAGGGGAAATCAAGGTGAAAGGCAGCAGGGGCAACTCTGCTAATGATAAAGGGGGGGGGGGAGACACACACAAACATATACACACATGTGCTATTTATCAAGCTGTGGGTTAAAGAGCGGACAGGGCAGGCCAGAGATGCTAAGAAGTCCAATGCATTGTGAACTGACCCATAGACATGGGGCACTTGCGTTGCACCTGGGCATAAGGATTTGGACGGTTCAGGCTTCCCAAAGGAGGAACACAATATTCGATTGAGAGATGTCTGAGAAGTTGACTGGTTACAGCAATCTGGCTTAGGTGTTCCAGTTTCTACATACGTTAGAAGTTCAGGGCTTTTTTTAGCAGGAATGCACAGGAACGCAGTTCAGCAGGCTTGGCATCATGGGGTGTGGCCTAATATGCAAACGAGTTCTTGTTGGACTTTTTCTACCCAAAAGCCCTGTGTGAAACAATAGTCCCTCTAATTCCCTCCCCCCGCCCCACTGAGCCGAGCAATTCATATCCTGAGCAGAATATAACTGCTGTAATCCTGAAATGGGCTATGGGCAGTGCAAGACCTTGTGTGGCTCCAGGTGGCTGCTGAGTGGGGCTTTGGTGTAGTGGTTAAGTGTGTGGACTCTTATCTGGGAGAATCAGGTTTGAATCCCTACTCCTCTACATGCAGCTGCTGATGTGACCTTGGGTCAGCCACAAGTTCTCTCAAGGATGTTCTGCTCAAGAGGAGTTCTGGGAGAGCTCTCTCAGCCCCACCTTCCTCACAGGGTGTCTGTTGTGAGGAGGGGGAGGGAAAGGAGATTTGTAAGCTGCTCTTTGGCTAGCGAAGGGCGGGGTATAAATCCAATCTCTTCTCCTCTCCTCCTCCTGCTCTTCTTCTTCTTCTTGAGCAGCCACTTTTGCACACAGCTTAGAGGGAATACTGCATCCAAAATGTTTCCTGGCCCCCATTCCCTTGTTCCCCCAGAGAAGCTCACCCCCAAACTAAAGAGCCTGGCTTTCCTCCACTGCAGCGTAGTGGGAAGTGATCCAGATGGCCTCTGGAGGCATGACTTTCATGCTTGACCCATTTGGAAATGGTTGCCTCCATCATAGGAGGACACACCTGAATACGTGAAACTGCTTTATACAAAATCACACCATTGGTTCATCCAGGGCTTTTTTTGAGCAGGAGTGCACAAGAATGCAGTTCCGGCTGGCTTGGTGGCAGCAGGCGTAGCTTAATATGCTATTGAGTTCCTGCTGGGCTTTTTCTACAAAAACCCCTGTGTGAAACAATGGTGACATCAGGGGTGTGTGGCCTAATATGCAAATGAGTACCTGCTGGGCTTTTCCTACCACAAAAGCCCTGAGTCCATACCATACCATACCAAACCTTTAATGGCATAATGAAAGCCCTGAGTCAATACTGTCTGGCAGTGACTCTTCAAGTTCTCAGGCACAGGTCTTTCACATCACCTCCCGCCTGGTCCTTTTTAACTGAAGGTGCCAGGGATTGAAACGGGGACCTTCTGTACGTCAAGCAGATGCTCTGCCAGTGAGCCACAGATCCACTCCCAATGTAGAACACTTAGCTTGGAACCTGATTGGCCCTGGCATTTTGTGGTGGTGCCCACTGTCTGTTCTCCAAATTTCAAAAGTGTCCACAGGCCCAATGAGATTGGAGACACCCCCCTCCCACACACACACACACACTTGAACTATTACATCACACTGACTATTAAGCATATATTGCTTTCCTTGCCTTTTCCTGCTGGGGTTAAAACTTGTTAAATTTCTAAGACTCAGGGCTGCTGTAAAAGGTGTGGGAGGAAAACCAGGGGAAAATGTTGGCAGTCTTATAGGTAAAGCTTTTGCCTGTAGGTTGAGTGTCCTTCCTAAATTACTGCAAGCATCAAGAAGAAGCAAATGCCAGAGGCAGCCCCGTGGAACCAGAATGGGAACTCTTATAGCTTAGTGCCTCATCTTATTAAAATGACAGGGAATAATCTGTCGACTCAGAGAGTTGGAAAGGCCCAAACAGTCATCGAGCTAGACTCCCTGTCCCATTCACAATCCATGCCAGCATCCCTGACCAGTTTATATAATCCAGTACAATGAGTAGGTATGCTACAGAAAGTGCCAGCAGAACAAATTAATCCAGACCGCTCAAGCCAGCCAGCCAAGCCGCATGCCCAAGGAGAAGGCAAAAGGGAAGGAAAGAAGCACATTTATCAGCGTTCTGCGGGGCAGGAGGCAACGTTTTGGAAGGGGTCAGTTGCCGAGAAAGGAGCTGAAGGCGCCAACAGATCTGGGCAATGAAAATGTCCACCTCAGCTCCTCGGTGCAGAGTTTGAGCTATTGGTCTCTGACAACCTCTCTTCCTTGCATCCTTTTTTTCCTTGGCAGAACTCAAGTCAGACCAGGCCAGAGCTCTTTCCTTTTTCTGCTACCTACACAAAAAAAATGTTATCCCCCTGTTAAAGCTGTCTCTCAGAACAGGCTCCAGGGCAGGGTTCTCTAGCCTGGAGCCTCGGGGCACCCCCCTTCTCAAGTTTTGCACAAAGCGAGGAGGGCCACTGCAAGAAAGTGTGGTATATTTATTGTATATATCAGGGGTGGCCAAACTGCAGCTCAAGAGCCACATGTGGCTCTTTCACATATATTGTGTGGCTCTGAGCCCCCACTGCCCCACCGGCTGGCTTAGGGAAGGCATTTGTCTCTTTGAATCACTTTGTCAAGCCAGCCAGCAGCTTGGAGAATGCATTTAAAGTTAAAGTTACTTCCTTTCCACTTCTCCCTCCCCATCTGCCTTCCTTCCTCCTTCCCTTTCTTCCTAGCTCTCAAACATCTGGTGTTTATTCTATGTGGCTCTTACATTACGCAAGTTTGACCACCTCTTATATATGTATGTATGTAATGGAACAGTCTGCTTCTTCCCTGATATCTGTGTGATTTAGTTTGGTCCTATTGGGTGGAGTTCTTTTCAGTTTCCAGTTTTGTATGTAAGCTGAAGTTGCTGGTTGTTGGAGTTCTCTCCTTGCAAACAAATGGCTAATGTTTTGAGCCAGCTTGTCTCTGCTGAATGGACCTGGGAATGGGTGCCTGAATGGGTACTCTAACCTGGGAACCAGCAGGCAAAAGGGGGGATTACAGAAAAGGGCTTGTTAGTAGCTGCCCTCATTCCAATGGAAGGGTTTTGCTGTAATAGCAGTCGCAGCCACTAGAAAATTAGGAGGCTGTGTGTGGATCCATTGCCCCTTCAGGTTTTCCTTTATATATATATATATATACCCTTTCTGTGTATATATATATATATATATATATATATATATATATATATATATATATATATATATACACATACACACCCTTTCTGTATATATACCCTTTCTGTATATATATATATATATATATATATATATATATATATATATATATATATATATATATATATATATATATATATATATATATATATATATACACCCTTTCTGTATATATATATACACCCTTTCTTTTCTTTCTTTCTTTCTTTCTTTCTTTCTTTCTTTCTTTCTTTCTTTCTTTCTTTCTTTCTTTCTTTCTTTCTTTCGCAAAGTAAGGAGGCAGGCACTGCATTTGGTTCCGCATCCTCTACCAGCCATTTTGGATTTTGATCCGCCTCCTGCAGCAGCCATCTCAGGGGTGGAGCAATCAAAATTCTAACAGTACCTGCAAACTGGAAAAGGTTGGGGACCTGTGATTTAAGGCAAGGGAGGAAGCTTCATGGACAAGAGATGCACATCTGAGCGCCCCCCCTCAGTGATTGCAAAGTATCTGTCTGTTAGGGCTTGCATGGCTGATAGGGCAATTCTAGGCAAAGTTATTCTGGTTTGAGTTCACAATGGGGTTGGACTGGAGTGACTCAGCATTAGGAATGCAAAGAATGCCCCATTGAAGTCCCTCCCCTCCCCAAACTCCACCCTCTTTAGTCTCCAGCCTCAAAATCTCCAGGTATTTTCCAACACAGAGCAAGCAACCCTAAAAATATGGCTTGTGTTACTCAAGGCGTTCTGCAGGAACTGAGAGTAGCCAAGGTAGTGGAAGTCCTATTTCCTGATCTAGTGGCCTCTAGTGCCAGCCTCCAGTGGGACCTGGGGATTCTCCAGAGGTCAGTTCCCCTGGAGCAAATGGACGCTTTGGAGGGTGGACTTTGTGACGTTGTGCCCCACTGAGTCCCCTGTCCTCCCCAGGCTCCATCCCCAAATCTCCAGGAGCTTCTCGATCTGGATCTGGCAATCCTGCCCCCCCCCATCTCCCAACAGTGGCCTGACTACCCTAGCCCTCACCCAGCTCTAGTGTGAAAGCCCCCTGCTGTATTCTTGACCCAGGGTGGGACCATAACATTACTTCATGAGAGACAGATTTCCAACTCAATAGGACTGGAGAAGGGGTAGAAAAGATGGATGAATAGAGGTGAGGTGGCTTCCCCCTCAGCCTTTGCCACACTGTCTCCCCCCTGCCCTCAGGTAGATTTATTTCTGATTTTGTAGCCCCATGAAGAACAAAATGGCAGCGGCAAGGGGTCACAGGAAACTGAAAATATGTCCTGCTTTTCCTGTGAGAACAGATAATGTTGGAGAGACTTGCCAAACTGTACAAACCCAGTGAGGAAGATGTCACCCTTCTACTTACTAGGTCAGAAAACAACACACAGGCAAAAAAAAAGTTTTTATATTGAGGCTTTTTATTAATTTTGTGAAGGGGCCCTATTTAGTTCAATTCTGTAAATGTCTTTATTATCGTATCAGACCGATTTCATGGGTATTCCTTAACCCAGCCGCCTATCGGGTGGTCCCTGATCGATGCTCAGAGGAAGGCGAAAAACCTCCAGGAGCCTTGGCCAATCTGCCCTGGAGGAAAATTCCTTCCCGACCCCAGAAAATGGCAGTCAGTGCTACCCTGAGCATGTGAGCAAAGACCAGAAACTGTCACACTGTTGCCTGTGGCTTCTTCAAGCTCTTCTTCTTCTTCTTCTTCTTCTTCTTCTTCTTCTTCTTCTTCTTCTTCTTCTTCTTCTTCTTCTTCTCCTTCTCCTTCTCCTTCTCCTTCTCCTTCTCTTTCTCCTTCCATCCATTGCTTGGTTTCTAAGAACCAGCCTTGAAGATTCCGGGGCTGCCTTGCCTGTGCCTGAAGAGATGAGATGCTGCTACCTTCTACTGAATCAGACCCCCTTGGTCCATCAAGGCCAGTTTTGTCTACTCAGTCTCACAGCAGCTGTCTAGGGTCTCAGGCAGAATCTTTCACATCACCTACTGTCTGGGTCTTTTAACTGGAGATGCTGGGGATTGAACCTGGGACTTTCTGCATTTAGGGCAGATGCTCAGTCACTGGTCCAAGCAGAAGTTGGCCTACACCCTACAGGATGGACAACTGACAGTCTGGTCCTTCTTGAATGAAGCCAGTAGCTCCACCCTCTCCAGGTATAGTCAGATGTCTTCTTAATTCCTGTGGTGTCTACCAGATGCCTTCTTCTTGGTCAGGGTCACAAATTCAGTTTTGACGGAAGAGAACCGCCTGTTCCCTTTGATCTGTGGTCCTGCTGATAAACAAGCCACGTCACACTTCAATTCTAATTTGCATTCTGATTTCAATAATAAGGGATGCTAGATGGATTTTTTAAAAGGGGGTAAACATATTGATACTTACCATGATTGAATCTGTCAATAAAAGCTTAAGATTTTCTGTTTTATGTATCTATTTATGGGGGGGGGGCAGTTTCTGTATTTCTGTATTGCGTGCGTGTCTGCATCTGGAAGTCATGGATTGGCAATCTCTGGTAAATGACTCCTACTGGGAGCCTGGAGGATATTCAGAGAGGTGGCTGAATAAAGTCTGCCCCTGCCTCCCGGCTCTGGTATTCCAAGGAGTCTCCCATCTAAGTACTTGCAAGAGTCGGCCCTGCATAGCTTCTGAGATCTGACGAGATCAAGCTTGTCTGAGCTATCCAGGTCAGGGGCTGTTTGTTTGTTTGTTTTGGAAAGGGCTTTTTTTGTGTGTAGCAGGAGCTCCTTTGCATATTAGGCCATACACCCCTGATGTAGCCAATCCTCCAAGAGCTTACAGGGCTCTTCGTAGAGGACCTTCTGAGTGTGTGTCCCAACTGCTGCCTTTCAGTGGACTAGTGGCACTGCTTCAGCCAGTGTCCGGCCCATATGGCACAGGGTGGGATAAATACACTGGCCCTCTGCTGGTTTGCATAGGCTGCGTTGTCCACAGTGTGTTGGATTGCTCTGGTGTGCTGGAGTGTGCTGCGCTGTCCTTCTCTTCCTTTGTCCCTGCAAGCCCTGCTGTTCTTCTAGGTTGATCCTCTGTTTGTGGCACCACTACAGGAGGCCACAACCTGTTTGATGTGTCAGTCAGACACCATAATGGAAAAGACGGTTCTGCAATTTTAAACAAAAAATACCTAGTGAAATAGCTGAGGTGCCCACATACCTATCTGCAGGGCTTTATTTTGTAGCAGGAACTCCTTTGCATATTAGGCTACACCCACCTGATGAAGCCAATCCTCCAAGAGCTCATAGGGCTCTTCTTACAGGGCCTACTGTAAGCTCTTGGAGGATTGGCTACATCAGGGGATGTAGGCTCATATGCAAAGGAGTTCCTGCTACAAAAAAAGCCCTGCCTATCTGCAAGCGTTCCATGGCCAGAGGCTTCATTTATTTATTTATGCTGATTTCTAGTCCGACCTTCCCCAGGTCCGGCTCAGGGCGGATTACAACATAATAAATAATTAAAATCACATCATAAAACAATTAAATTCATAAAATTCATAAGATCACATCATAAAACAATTCATACCTACTGTGCTGCTTCTGCTTTCCTTTCTCTGTTCCTCTGTCACTTTACAGAGTTTTTCCATCTATAGTGAAGGGTCGGAAAATATAGCCAGTCAGTGATTTCTTAATCAAGCCATTGGAAGAGATTGTACATAAAATTAAAGCAGCAATCTTATCTATATCCTTGGAAGAGTTCCATGAGACATACAGTACCTCCCCAGTAACCATTCTGCAAGCAGAATAAGGGTTACAGACGTTAGTCCAGATGTAGAACATCATCTCTTACTGGATTCTGCGTTGGAGGAGAGAGTCTTTTCTGGCTGTTCTGCTATCTTTGAAGGTCTAGTGTTCTTCTGCCCACTGGCTTAGAGAATTCACCTTTCGACCTGTGAAACAACATATCTTCTTACAGCCTGCACACAGGAAAGCTGGGTCTGTCTGCCCATGAAATCTGTTTTTTATAAGGTGTGCTAAAAGTCTATCTGCATACCTTCTTGTTTTCATAATCAGAAGCATCCTGATTGATTTTCCTAATCTTGGTGTCTTTCAGTTTCCTTTCGAACTCCTCGATATTAGGTTTTAACCCCCCAGTTTCTTATCAAAAACCACTGCTGGGCTGACTACTTGATGTCCCCTCATTTCCTCGGAACAGATCCACACACTCTGCAATGATAAAAGTTGTTATACAAATTTAACCTCCATTATTGCGAGGACCTCACAAGAAAAGGAAAGGAACAGATTCTAGAAATTCCGCATTGTCTTCCTTACCTCAGAGCCAGCACTGTGGTGATGTTTCAACAGCCTCAGCCTACTACAAAATCTGAGGTGATCCTTGATTCCTCTTTGGTTCTCAGCACCATTCACAGTGGTGGTTGTTTCTTGGAAAGCTGATGTTGGCCAGCCTGGAAGAATCTGTCCCTGCATATGATCTTCTGAAGATGTTCTTCTGCATCCCTGACTTCAGAGGCCTTGGCCTACAAGGGGCAGGGTCTTCTGGCGTGGCCACACCTTGTCTCTGCAACTCCCTCTTTGTAGTTGTTCTTCCTGTCTCTGGACCTACCTTCACGCACAAGGTGAAAAAGCTTTCTTTTCTCTCTGGCTATTAGATGAGAGTGAGGGAGGCTTTCCGCCTGCCATTTCTGTATTTTGCTCCTGGTTTGTTATTGCAAATTGTCCTGATTTTAGAGTCACCTATTCTTTCGGTTTATAAGTTTTGCTAAAAAAGGGTTAAGATTTTGTGAATATTTGCCTGCATTTATTGTATATTTTTTTAAAGTTTAATTAAAAAAGAGAATAAAAATTATCAACTGGTTTAATTGGTGTTCAGTTATTAACAATTGTTCTTACGGATGTCTTTCTTGTGTTTGGTGTTTTGAATTCCCGGGAAGCTGCCCTCAGGCGTCTTTTTAGGCTGTGGAGTTAAAATGGTTTAAATGAATAAGTGAATAAATAAAATAAGTTTTGTCTGTGGTCCCACAGCTGACAAACAAAGCCACGTCATGCTTCATCTTCATCAGGCCACCTTCCAAAAAGTCTGTTTTTGGTTGCGTATCCTAAAGCTATAGTCTTTTGGAGCTGAAATCAATAGCTGGGGGAGCTGATTTCTGACCAATTCTCCCAATTCACATCTGCTTGCAGAAAATTCTAATTTGCATTCTGATTTCAATATTATGGATGCTGGATGGATTTTTTTTAATGTGTCTGTGTGGGGGTAAACATATTAATACCTACCATGACTGATAAAGAGCTTGAGGAGATTTTCATGGTTTTTTGATTGTTTTAGAATACCTTTTACATTTTAAAAATGAAATTTTATTGAGGTTTGATATATTTTTTTAAAAAATCAGCTTAAAATTTGGAGAGGCTTCTTTCGTTTTTGATTTTGTGCTAAATTTTATGCCAGCATGGTTTATATTTATGTATTTATTTACAAAATTGATACTCCTCCCTTGTGCCGTCTTTGGGGCCTCCAGGGTAGCTTGCTTTGTGCGTTCTTTTTTTGTTGGTATTTTTTCATTTTTGTGTGTGTGTGCTTGTGCGCTCTCATGCTGGTGTCTGGGAGTCATGGTTGACCTCTGGTGACTCCTACTAGGGCATGGATGATGTTCAGAGAGGTGGCATAATAGCCTGCTTCTGCCTCCAGGCCTTGGTATTCCTTGGAGGTCTCCCATCCAAATACTTGCCAGAGTTGACTCTGCATAGCTTCTAAGATCTGATGAGATTGGGCTTCCCTGGGCTATCCAGGTCAGAAGAAAAGGAAAGGAATGAATTCTAGAAATTTCACAAAGTCTTCCTTACCTCACGCCAATTCTCCCAATTCACGCCTGCTTGCAGAAAATTTCTTGGAAAGCTGACGTTGGCCAGCCTGGAAGGATCTGTCCCTGCATACGATCTTCTGAAGATGTTCTTCTGTGTCCCTGACTTCAGAGGCCTTGGCCTACCCGGGGCAAGTCCCTCTTTGTAGCAGAGAGAAGGGTGAGAAGCAGAGAGAAGGGTGCTCCAAAGAGTGACGAGAAGAGCACAAAAGATTTGTGGATGTTCTCTCCCCTCATTGGTGGATCTGTATAATATGGGATGTAAGAGGAAGATACAAATGATCCTAAGTGACCCTTCACATCTGGGCCATTTGCTATTTGAGATCTTACCGTCAGGTAGACGATATAGAGTGTTGAAGGCTAGGACAAACAGATTTAAGGACAGTTTCTATCCAAGTGCTGTGGTTAGGTTAAATGCAGGGTTATGAATGACTATTTGTTTTAAATGTATTTAAATGTATTTAAATGGTTTTAATGGTTTTATGAATGGTTTTATGAATGATTATCTGTTTTAGATGGATTTAAATGGTTTAAATGGTTTAAATGGTTTTAGATGTATTTAAATAGTTTATGAATATGTGTGTTTGATGTGTTGGTATGTTTGTGGAAGAGCACCTCATTTCGTTGCTCTCTTTTGTTGAGAACAATGACAATAAATTTATCTATCTGTCTATCTATCTATCTCATGCCTCTGAAGTACAGACCTACTTTGAGGCACAAGGTGAAAAAGCTTTCTTTTCTCTCTATTACGTGGGAGGGAGGGAGGCTTTCTGCCTTCCATTTGTGTATTTTGCTCCCAGTGCATTATTGCAAATAGTCCCGGTTTAAAAGTCATCTATTATTTCTGTTTATGTTGGGTTTGTGTTTGGTGTTTTGAATTCCCTGGAAGCTGCCCTCAGGAGTCTTTTTAGGCTGTGGAGTTAAAATGGTTTAAATGAATAAATGAATAAATAAAATAAGCTTTGTCCCTGGCCCCACAGCTGACAAAGCCATGCCACGTTTAATCTTCATCAGGCCACCTTCTGAAAAGTCAGTGCACTACACATAGCTCTTGGCACGTAGGTTCTGATCTTATACCTGCCTTGATCAATTCTGGACCATGTGGCATACAATAAGACACTGGGTGCAATATGTATGCCCTTGATTAGGACATAAGGCTGTAGAATAAGAGACATCAAGAATATCTTTAAGCTATTGTCACTTCATTACATTTCCTTGAGGTCCAGCATTGTTCTATCATTTTATAGTATTCTGTATTATGAGCCAATATGTGTACTTACCTTTCTGACCTCTGAAGAAGACCAGTCTAGGCCAAAACGCGTCAGGTCAAGTTGAGTGGGTTCCCATTGTGCTTTTATGATTGTACATAGGATAGAGGTTTATGATGGGCCCTTAAATGGTTTTAACTTTGTACAATAAATGCATGTATGTTGGTTTATGATTTATTTTACAGTTTGTTTTTCATGTTTGGCCCTTTAATTTCATATTAACCTTTCGAAATTCATTTCTGGCCAATTCTCCCAATTCACGCCTGCTTGCAGAAAATTCTAATTTACATTCTGATTTCAATATTATGGATGCTAGATAGATTTTTTTTTAAAGTGTGTGTGTGTGGGGTAAACACATTGATACCAACCATGACTGGTAAAGAGCTTAAGGAGATTTTCAGGTTTTTTGTTTGTTTTAGAATACCTTTTACATTTAAAAAATGAAATTTTATTGAGGTTTGATATAGTTTTTAAAAAATCTGCTTAAAATTTGGAGAGGCTTCTTTTGTTTTTGATTTTGGACTAAATTTTATGCCAGCGTGGTTTATATTTATGTATTTATTTACAAAATTGATACCCCTCTCTTGTGCCGTCTTTGGGGCCTCCAGGGTAGCTTGCTTTGTGTGTTCTTTTTTTGTTGGTATTTTTTCATTTGTGTGTGTGTGCATATTGTGTGTGTGGTGCCTGGAAGTCATGGTTGACCTCTGATGACTCCTTGGGGCATGGAGGATGTTCAGAGAGGTGGCATGATAGCCTGCCTCTGCCTCCAGGCCTTAGTATTCCTTGGAGGTCTCCCAACCAAACACTTTCCAGGGCTGGCTGCTTAGCTTCTAAGATCTGATGAGATTGGGCTTCCCTGGGCTATCCAGGTCAGAGCCTTGCATTGTTCATTCTGAGTGCATGTCATGTCCCAACACCTACCTACCTATCTAGCTACCTTCCTTCCTTCCTTCCTTCCTTCCTTCCTTCCTTCCTAGACCAGTGGACTCTAATCTGGAGAACTGGGCTTGATTCCTCACTCCTCCACATGAAGCCTGCTGGGAGACCCTAGGCCAGTCGCAGTTCTCTCCGAACTCTCTCAGCCCCACCTACCTCACAAGGTGCCTATTGTGGGGAGAGGAAAGGAAGGAGATTATAAGGAGCTTTGAGGCTCCTAAGGGTAGAAAAAAACAGGATACAAAAACCATCTCTTCTCCCCCCCCCTTCATGCATTGCATTGTTGAAATCTTGATATGTGGCTTCTTACCTGTTCTACAGGTGGGTTTTTTACATTTGTTTTCTTCTTGAAGTACAAAAGCAGATGTTCATCTTCTTCTCTGTCACCCTTCTTAACCCCCTACTCCTCCCTTCAACCTACCTGAGCTTTCCCTTGAAAGTAACACAAATACCATTCTCGGTGAATGGTTTTCACAGGACAAATCCCAGGTGAGCGGTTTTCACAGGACTAATCCCAAGCACTATCCCAGATGGAAGAAATAGGTCCCCAGTAAGAGAAAGGAGCCTCCAATGTCGTGATTTCTATAACGGCAGCAGTAAAGTGGACAACTTCATGATGTTTTAAATCAACCATCAGTTTGGTTTTCCATACCTGACAGCCAAAGTTCTAGAAAGAGAATCTTTGCCTCAACAACTCAAAGCAAAAACCATTGCTGGGCTGACTACTCGATGTCCCCTTGTTTCTTTGGAACAGATCCATACACTCTGCAACGATAAAAGTTGTTATACACTTTTAGCCTCCATTTTTGTGAGGACCTCCCAAGAAAAGGAAAGGAACGGATTCTAGAAAAGAAATGGATTCTAGAAATGTTGCAAAGTCTTTCTTACCTCAGAGCCAGCAGTGTGGTGATGTTTCAACAGCCTCCACCTACTACAAAATAGATGATCCTTGATTCCTCTTTGGTTCTGAGCACCATTGACAGTGGTGGTTATTACTTGGAAAGCTGATGTTGGCCAGTCTGGAAGGATCTGTCCCTGCGTAGGATCTTCTGAAGATCTTCTGTGTCCCTGACTTCAGGGGCCTTGGCCTACACGGGGCAGGGACTTCTGGCGTGGCCACACTTTGTCTCTGCAAGTCCCTCTTTGTAGCTGTTCTTCATGTCTCTGGACCTACCTTGAGGCATAAGATGAAAAGGCTTTCTTTTCTCTCTGGCTATTAGATGAGAGAGGCTTTTCGCCTTCCGTTTGTGTATTTTGCTCCCTGTTCATTATTACAAATTGTCCTGACTTAAGAGTCATCTATTCTTTTTATTTATAAGTTTTGTTAAAAAGGGTTAAGATTTTGTGAATATTTGGCTGTACTTATTGTATATGTTTTAAAGTTTGATTTAAAAAAGAGAATTAAAAATTATTATCAACTGGTTTAATTGGTGTTTGGTTATTAACAATTATTATTATTGATGTAGTTCATGTGTTTGGTGTTTGAATTCCCTGGAAGCTGCCTTCAGGAGTCTTTTTAGGCTGTAGAGTAAAAATTGTTTAAACAAAAAAAGTGAATAAATAAAATAAGCGTTGTCTATGGTCCCACAGCTGACAAACAAAGCCGCATCACACTTCATCAGCCCACCTTCAGAAAAGTCTGGTTTTAGTTGCGTATCCTAAAGCTGTAGTCTTTTGGTGCTGAAATTAATAGCTGGGGGAAGTCATTTATGTCACATTCTCCCAATTCACATTTGCTTGCAGAAAATTTTAATTTCCATTCTGATTTCAATATTCTGGATGCTAGATGGATTTTTTAAATGTGTCTGTGTGGGGGTAAATATATTGATACCTACCATGACTGATAAAGAGCTTAAGGAGCTTTTCAGGTTTTCCGTTTGTTTTAGAATACCGTTTACATTTAAAATATGAAATTTTTATTGAGGCTTGATTTTTTAAAAAAAATCTGCTTAAAATTTGGAGAGGCTTCTATCGTTTTTTATTTTGTGCTGAATTTTATGCCAGCATGGTTTTTATGTACGTATTTACAATACTGGTACCGCTCCCTTGCAGCCTCTTTGGGGCCTCTAGGGTAGCTTGCATTATGTGTTCTTTTTTGTTGTTGGTATTTTTTCATTTGTGTGCGCACACGCATGCTTGACCTCTGGTGACTCCTACTGGGGCATGGAGGATGTTCAGAGAGGTGGCATGATAGCCTGCCTCTGCCTCCAGGCCTTGGTATTCCGTGGAGGTCTCCCATCCAAATACATGCCAGAGTCAATTCTGCTTAGCTTCTGAGATCTGATGAGATTGGGCTTCCCTGGGTTATCCAGGTCAGAGCCTTGCATTGTGCATTCTGAGTGCATGTCCTGTTCCAACACCTACCTACCTACCTTCCTTCCTTCCTTCCTTCCTTCCTTCCTTCCTTCCTTCCTTCCTTCCTTCCTTTCTCCCTCTCTCTCTCCTTTCTTTCTTTCTTTCTTTCTTTCTTTCTTTCTTTCTTTCTTTCTTTCTTTCTTTCTTTCTTTCTTTCTTTCTTTCTTTCTTTCTTCCTTCCTTCCTTCCTTCCTTCCTTTCTTTCTTTCTTTCTTGAGCAGTGGACTCTAATCTGGAG
This sequence comes from Heteronotia binoei, assembly GCF_032191835.1. Taxonomy (NCBI): domain Eukaryota; kingdom Metazoa; phylum Chordata; class Lepidosauria; order Squamata; family Gekkonidae; genus Heteronotia; species Heteronotia binoei. The sequence goes on from NC_083223.1 coordinate 74,193,818, forward strand.
AACTGGGTTTGATTCCTCACTCCTTCTCCACATGCAGTCCGCTGGGTGACCCTGAGCCAGTCGCAGTTGTCTCTGAACTCTCTCAGCCCCACCTACCTCACAAGGTGCCTATTGTGGGGAGAGGAAGGGAAGGAGATTATAAGCTGCCTTGAGGCTCCTTAGGGTAGAAAAAAGCAGTATACGAGAACCATCTCTTCTTCCCCCCTATGCATTGCTGAAGTCTTGATATGTGGCTTCTTACCTTTGACCGCCCTGAGCCCGCCTTTGGGCCGCCCTGAGCCCGCCTTTGGCGGGGGAGGGCGGGATACAAAAATAAATTTATTATTATTATTATTATTATTATTATTATTATTATTATTATTATTATTATTATTATTATTATTACCTGTTCTAAAGGTCAGTTTCTTACATTTGTTTTCTTCTTGAAGTACAAAAACAAATCTTCATCTTCTTCTCTGTCGTCCTTCTTAACCCCCTACTCCTTCCTTCTACTTACCTGAGCTTTCCCCTGAAAGTAACACAAATACCATTCTCGGTGAGTGGTTTTCACAGGACAAATCCCTGGTGAGCAGTTTTCACGGGACTAATCCGAACCACTATCCCAGATGGAAGAAACAGGTCCCCCAGTAAGAGAAAGAAGCCTCCAGTGTGGTGATTTCTATAACAGCAGCAGTAAAGTGGAAGACGTCATTACATTTGAGATGAACCATCAGTTTGGTTTTCCATACCTGACAGTTAGCCAGAGTTCTAGAAGGAAAATCTTTGCCTCAGCAGCTCCCAAGCACTGGGCCGACAGTTTTTCTTCTTTCTCAGATTCTTCCATGGTCTGCCTCTTCCTCTTCCTTCTTACCTTTCCTTCTTAACCCACCTAAGACACAAGGTGGCTGTCAAACAGAGAATACCTAACAACTTCAAGCACCAATAAAACAAGATAGTACAAACAGAATGATAATAAAAACAGCAATTGAGGCAGAGAGTTAAAAGAAGAAAAAAGGCCCAGGCACTTCTAAGAACCCTAACTTCATCCAAATACCCCCAACAAAGAACCCTGCTTGATAGAACTCCCAGAAGACCAATGGGTGCCTTTCCAAATTCTCCAAAAGCTGATCCCACATAATCAGGGTCCCATCCGAAAAGACCTGAGGCAAGCCAGAGGCAAATTGAAATCTCGTATGGAAAGCACAGACTAGAGAGGTTGTTGGGATTTTCACATTTGTTTGTTCACTCTTCTTTTCACTTTCCCACCACTCTTCCTCCACACTCCTTGTGTTGCTTTTTCTTTGTCAATTCCTTGCCTCTTGCTTTTCTGTTCCCTCTTCAATTTTTCTTTTTCACTGTCAGTCCCACTTTCACCAGCCTTCTTAATTCTTTTCCTTCTCAATTCCATCAGGATCTATTTTAACAAAAAGTTTTCCTAGTCACCAAAAGATCTTGGGCTGGTCCTTCTTACTCGCGCAACAACATCCTTAGGAGTGTCAAGAAAGCAGTGGGGCAATCATGTCGGTGCGCCTTCCTACCCGCCTGCTTTGTGCTTTGACTAGGATTCTGGGGCTTGCCTAACAGATCTCACAGTGCAGCAGAGAATGTCTTTGGCCAGCCAGACTTTTTTCATCTATGGGAGTTTCCACTGTCTGACAGGAGTCATCTCCTCCTCTCCAGTCCCTGCTTTTCCATCCCCACAGTCTTGTCCATCTGCAGTATTGCCTTTCCCCAACTCAAGAACAATTGGAGCATCGTAAGAGAGGACAACACATCATCAGCATCTCGATTGGGTTACTATCATCATCAGTCTCACCTTTATCCTTGGAAGAGCTCCACGAGACTTACCTTCCCAGTAACCATTCTGCAAGCAGAATAAGGGTTACAGACGTTAGTCCAGATGTAAAGCATCTTCTCTTGCTGGATTCTGCGATGGATTCTGCGTTGGAGGAGAGAGTCCTGTCTGACTGTTCCAGTATCTTTGAAGATCTGTTCTTCTGCCCACTGGCTTAGAAAATTCACCTTTTGACCTGTGAAACAACATATCTTCTTACAGCCTACACAAAGTAAAGCTGGGTTTGCCCATGAAATCTGTTTTTATAAGGTGTGCTAAAAGTCCAACTGCATACCTTCTTGTTTTCATAAACAGAAGCATCCTGATTGAATTTCTTAATCTTGGTTCTTTCAGTTTCCTTTCGAACTCCTTGATATTAGCTTTTAACCCCCGTTTCTTATCAAAAACCACCACTGGGCTGACCACTCGATGTCCTCTCATTTCCTCGGAACAGATCAATACGCTCTGCAATGATAAAAGTTGTTATACAAGTTTAGCCTCCATTATTGTGAGGACCACAGAAGAAAAGGAAAGGAATGAATTCTAGAAATTTCACAAAGTCTTCCTTACCTCAGAGCCAGCAGTGTGGTGATGTTTCAACAGCCTCCGCCTACTACAAAATAAGAGGTGATCGTTGATTCCTCTTTGGTTTTGAGCCCCATTCACAGTGGTGGTTATTTCTTGGAAAGCTGATGTTGACCAGCCCAGAAGGATCTGTTCCTGAGTATGATCTTCTGATGATGTTCTTCTGTGTCCCTGACTTCAGAGGCCTTGGCCTACCCAGGGCAGGGCCTTCTGGTGTGGCCACACCTTGTCTCTGCAACTTCCTTTTCGTAGCTGTTCTTCATGCCTGTGGAGTCTGGACCCACTTTGAGGCACGGCAAAAAATATTTCTTTTCTCTCTGGCTATTAGGTGGGTGGGATGGAGGCTTTCCGCCTCCCATTTGAGTATTTTGATCCCAGTATATTATCGCAAATTGTCCTGGTTTTAGAGTAATCTATTACTTCTGTTTATAAGGTTTGTTAAAAATTATTATCAACTGGTTTAATTGGTGTTTGGTTATTAACGATTGTTCTTATTGATGTCTTTCTTGTGTTTGGTGTTTTGAATTCCCTGAAAACTGCCCTCAGGAGTCTTTTTAGGCTGTGGAGTTAAAATGGTTTAAATGAATAAATAAAATAAGCTTTGTCTGTAGTCCCACAGCTTGACAAGCAAAGCCACGTCACGCCAATTCTCCCAATTCACGCCTGCTTGCAGAAAATTCTAATTTGCATTCTGATTTCAATATTATGGATGCTAGATGGATTTTTTTTAATGTGTCTGTGTGTGTGGGGTAAACATATTGATACCTACCATGACTGGTAAAGAGCTTAAGGAGATTTTCAGAGTGTTTTGTTTGTTTTAAAATACCTTATACATTTAAAAAATGAAATTTTATTGAGGTTTGATATATTTTTTAAAAAATCTGCTTAAAATTTGGAGAGGCTTATTTTGTTTTTGATTTTGTGTTGCATTTTGTATTTATTTACAAAATCGGTACCCCTCCCTTGTGCCCTCTCTGGGACCTCCAAGGTAGCTTGCATTGTGTGTTCTTTTTTGGTGGTATTTTTTCATTTGTGTGTGCGCGCACACACATGCTAGTGCCTGAGAGTCATGGTTGACCTCTGGTGACTCCTACTGGAGCATGGAGGATGTTCAGAGAGGTGGCATGATAACCTACCTTTGCCTCCAGCCCTTGGTATTCCTTGGAGGTCTCCCATCTAAACACTTTCCAGGGTTGGCTCTGCTTAGCTTCTGAGATCTGATGAGGTTTAGCTTCGCTAGGCTGTCTAGGCCTGGGCCTTGCATTGTGCATTCTGAGTGCATGTCCTGACCCAATACCTGCCTTTCAGTGGCTTTCTTTCTTTCTTTCTTTCTTTCTTTCTTTCTTTCTTTCTTTCTTTCTTTCTTTCTTTCTTTCTTTCTTTCTTTCTTCTTTCTTTCTTTCTGTTTAAGAGCAGTGGACTCTAATCTGGAGAACTGGGCTTGATTCCTCACTCCACCTCCACATGAAAATCTGCTGGGTGACTCTGGGCCAGTCACCGTTCTCTCCAAACTCTCTCAGACCCACCTACCTCACAACATGCCTATTGTGGGGAGAGGAAGGGAAGGAGATTGTAAGCTGCTTTGAGGCACCTTAGGGTAGAAAAACCATCTCTTCTCCCCACCCCCATGCATTGCATTGTTGAAATCCTGATATGTGGCTTCTTACCTGTTCTACATGTTGGTTTCTTACACTTGTTTTCTTCTTGAAGTAGAAAAGCAGATGTTCATCTTCTCTGTCATCCTTCTTAACCCCCTACTCCTTCCTTCAACTTACCTGAGCTTTCCCCTGAAGGTAACGCAAATACCATTCTCAGTGAGTGGTTTTCACAGGTCTAATCCCAAGAACTATCCCAGATGAAATAAATAGTTCCCCTGTAAGAGAAAGGATCCTCCAATGTGGTGATTTCTATAACAGCAGCAGTAAAGTGGAAGACTTCATGACATTTGAGATGAACCATCAGTTTGGTTTTTCACACCTGACAGTTAGCCCGAGTTCTAGAAGGAGAATCTTTGCCTCAACAACTCCAAAGCACTGGGCCAACTGTTTTTCTTAAATTCTACCATGATCTGCCTTTTCCTCTTCTTTCCTATCTTCTTTCTTAACCCATCTAAGACACAAGGTGGTTGACAAACAAAGAATACCTAACAACTTCAGGCACCAATAAAAGAAGGTAGTACAAACAGAACAATAATAAAAACATCAACTGAGGCAGAGAGTTAAAAGAAGAAAAAGGCCCAGGCATTTGTAAATCTTAAACTGCATCTAAGAACCCTAGTTTCATCCAAATGCCCCAACAAAGAACCCTGCTTGATGGAGCTCCAAGAAGACCAAGGGGGGACCTTCCTAAATTCTCTGAAAGCCAATTCCATGTAATCAAGGTCCCATTCAAAAAGACCTGAGGCAAGTCAGAGGCAAATTGAACGCTCGTATGGAAAGCAGACTATAGAGGTTGTTGAGATTTCCACATTGGTTCACTCTTCTTTTCACTTTTCCTCCCACTCTTCCTTCACATTCTTGGTGTTGCTTTTTCTCTGTCAATTCCTTCCCTCACTTTTCTGTTCCCTCTTCAATTTTTCTTTTTCAGTGTCAGTCGCACTTTCACCAGCCTTCTTCCTTCTTGTCCTTCTCAGTTCCATCATGATCTATTTTAAGAACAAGATTTTCCCTAGTCACCAAAATATCTTGGGCTGTTCCTTTTTACTCACTTCTTCAGTCTTCCACAAGCCTGGCTGTTGGGCACAATAACATCCTTAGGAGCATCAAGAAAGCAGTGGGGCGATCAGGTCGGTGTGCCCTCCTACCTCCTTGCTTTGTGCTTTGACCAGGATTCTGAGGCACGCCCATCAGATCTCACACTACAGCAGAAAATGTTTCGGGCCAGCCAGACTTTTTTCAGAGCCAGTTGGGTGTAGTGGTTAAGTGCGCAGACTCTTAACTGGGAGAACCAGGTTTGATTCCCCGCTCCTCCACTTGCAGCTGCTGGAATGGCCCTGGGTCAGCCATAGCTATCTCAGAGCTATCCTTGAAAGGGCAGCTTCTGTGAGAGTGCTCTCAGCCCTCCCTACCTCACAGGGTGTTTGTTGTGGGGAAGGAAGATAAAGGAGATTGTGAGCCACTCTGAGATTAATAGCGGAGGGCAGAATATAAATCCTTCTTCTTTTTCCACTATCTGGCAGGAGTCATCTCCCCCCCAACCCCACTGAGTCCCTGCTTTTCCATCCCCACAGCCTTGTCCATCTGCTATACTGCTCTCCCCCAAATCAAGAACAATAGGAACATCATAAGAGAGGACAACGCATCATCAGAATCCTGATTAGGTCACTATGGTTTGTCCACAGGGCCACCTGACAGTGTGGGTTGCCAATACCTGCTTGGGAAATACCTGCAGATTAGGGCGTGCACCTTGTGAAGGGGGGTTCATGACAAGAGGGACCTCAGTGGTATATAACGTCATAGAATCCACCTGCCACAGCAGCCATTTTCAGAAATTCAGAATTGGCTGAATTTCCACCTCACGATTTCTATCAAGATGGAGGTAGCAGCATTCTGTGCTGGTGGAAGCTTCTGAACCATCCTCAAGGGCTGCCCCACCTAAAGTACATTGCAGTAGTCAGCCCCAGAGGTTTCAGAAGTGTGGATTGGTAAGGCAAGATCTCTTCTCAAGAGTTACTGTTTATGTGCAGTAGCGGATCAGGTTTAAGGTCCTGATATCAGAATCATAGAGTTGGAGAGGGCCATACAGACCATCTAGTCCAGGGGTGTCAAACTCGTTTGTTATGAGGGCTGGATCTGACATAAATGAGACCTTGTTGGACCAGGCCATGTGTGTCATAAAATGTAATGCCTGATAGCAGAGATATAAACTTTATAGAGGACACAAACACATATATATATTTTAAAAAAGCTTAAAATAACCCCCCACCCTGCATACTTGCTGGGCTCCATTGTTCAAACCCCCTGTGAGTATATTGTTGAACTCTTAAGATTTGACAAAAAATGGGGAAATAACCAAAACATATAAAGCAGACAGATGGAAATTTTCCTCGTGCCACTGTGGCCACATAGGAGAAAGTCATAGGAAAAGTAGGACGGGAGTAAGGTTTTATGAGGACAATTCTAATTTAAGAAGCATTTGAAGGTAGATGCTGAGTTGACATAATATAGTACACCTTCTATTGATGTCAGGGGTGTGTGCCGTGTGTAAATTAGTTGTGCTAATGAGCTCTGGCAACACTTTTTCTACAAAAGGATCCCTGGTTTTGCTTAATTGTAATCTATAATTTTGTTGTTAACTGCCCTGAGCCCAGCCATTGGGAAGGGCATTCAAAATATAATTAAATAGTACTTGGAGGTGGAGGAGAAGGGCCTTTTTGAATCAGGAACTCCTTTGCGTATTAGGCCACACACCCCTGATGTAGTCTGTCCACCAAGAGCTTACAGTAGGCCCTGTAAGAAGAGCCTTGTAAGCTCTTGGAGGATTGGCTACATCGGAGAGGTGTGGCCTAATAAGCAAAGGAGTTCCTGCCACAAAAAAAGCCCTGGTTGGTGGTGTCATAAGAACAGCTTGAGATACAAATGAGTTCTTTCTATTTGATTGCCCAGAGCTTTCCCATAGGAAGGAAAGGAAAAGGAAAGGTCCCCTGTGCAAGCGCCAGTCGTTTCCGACTCTGGGGTGACATTGCTTTCATGTTTTCACGGCAGACTTTTTACGGGGTGGTTTGCCATTGCCTTCCTCAGTCATCTACACTTCCCCCCCCAGCAAGCTGGGTACTCATTTGACCGATCTCGGAAGGATGGAAGGCTGAGTCAACCTTGAGCTGGCTACCTGAAAACCCAGCTTCTGCTGGGGATCGAACTCAGGTCGTGAGCAGAGCTTAGGACTGCGGTACTGCAGCTTTAACACTCCGTGGCACAGGGCTTTCAATCATTTAGAAGAGGAGGAGGAGGAAGAGGAGATTGGATTTATATCCCACCCTTCACTCAAAAAAGCCCTGATGGATGATGATGGTGGTGATGATGATGATGATGTAGCAGATGAAGTGGTTCCCTGGCCATGCATTGCCCGCCTGTTGTGGAGCAAAGCAGGGTCCATGAGCACCCCTAAGCTATTATCCTAATTTGATCAACCAGGGAAGCTGCCATCCACTCTATCACAGGAAGGACTCTCCCCTCCAAGGCACAGATTAGTACCTAGCAGCATCTGTGGCTTGTCTGGATCCAATTTCCGCCTGTTTTAACTTCATGCAGTTCACCACCACCTCAAAAAAACACTGCTTTAGAGGCAGGTGCTCCTGCGAGCATGCTTCAAAATACAGACACCCTTTCAAAACAAAAGTTCCTCCCTCCTCCCCTTTACAGCAGCACCCTGTCTGTCATTCTGTTAATTGTTTTTTCCCTCCCTCTCCTGTTACCTGCAGATAGGTTGTGTGCATTTTTTTTTCTCCAGCGCAGGAGTTCATGGTTATTGGAAAACTAAAGTTCAGCCTCCCTTGCAGGATCAGGGGGTCTATGCTAGTATGTGTAATTGGTTTTGTTCCCTGGTGTGGAAAACAACTTGACCTGGCAGTGACAGAAATACCACCACCCCTCGATTGTGATCACTAGGGCATTTTTTGTAGCAGGAACTCCTTTGCATATTAGGCCACACCGCTCTTATGTAGCCAATCCTTCAAGAGCTTACAAGGCTCTTCTTACAGGGCCTACTGTAAACTCTTGGGGGATGGGCTACATCAGTGGGGTGTGGCCTAATATACAAAGGAGTTCCTGCTCCAAAGAAAGCCCTGATGGTCGCCACCACTTTCTGATGGACCGTCCCCTCCCTCCATTCTCTTGCAGCAAAGTGTTATCTTTCTTACGCCTCCTCAGGGAGCAGGAAGTGTTTGCTAGTAGCATCCTGCAAATGGGCCATTTTCAGGTTAGCAGTTTGCAAATCCTGTCTGAATTCCAGATGGGCAGGTAGGAGATTAAACCCTGGTTTGAAGTGGGGTCCCAAGCCGGGGCACATACTGAAGACCTCTGCTCTCTCCCCGCATCAGTGGCTCCAAAATCATGCCAAACGCAGCCCAGGATTTGCTGAATCTCCATTTATTTATTTCCTGTCGCAGCTGATCTGCCAGTTCTACAACCTACAACAGAACATGGGTGAGATTTTGAAGATGGATTCAAGAGAGTGTTTTAAGAAAGAGGGGAAATTGATGGGAAGGGAGGGAGGATGGGAAGGGAGGGATACAGAGGGGAGAAATATCTATAGGGGTAAAGATGTGACCCCTCCCTGAGACAGGGCACTAAATCCCATCGAAAAGACATTTAGTGCCCCCACCCAGTCTGCTTTCAAGGAAATATGGGACCAGAACTCAAAAACAGGGAAGGGGAGGGAGGGAATAGCCTGCCCTTTTACTAATTCCTTGGTGTCTTTCTTTGTAGCAAATTGACCGATTGGTGGGGGTAGCTCTCCAAAGAGACGCAGCCCCCCTTCTTGCCCGCCTGTATCTGGGTCTCCCCCCTACCCCAGCCCACTCTATCCATGCAAAGTGAAGACGTTAAAGGGGTGGGTGGATAAAAAGCCTTCAAATCGGATTGACACCCCCCCCACACACACACCCTTAATAAAGTTTATTATCAGCCGGGCTGTAATCCTTTTAAATCCCCGGCTGCGGGGGAAGGGCCGGGATTAGAGGAGGCCAGCATAATCCCAATGAATTGGTTACAGGAGGATTTAGCCGGCGCTGGGGGAGCAGATGGTCCAGGGTCCAGCTCAGGGAAAAACAACCCCTTTCTGTAATGATTTGTAACAAGGATAAAAGGGCAAGAGAAACGGGAGCCTTGGGGTTCTGGGGCGAAGGGAAGGAAAGATGGTTGGGGGAGAAGAGACGAGTGTTTATCGCAGCCTTTAGAAAAACCTGCTGTGGATATTAGGTTTGTATGCTTTAAGCATCTTCTGCATCAGTCCAATTCTTTGGCCTAGTTATCACTGCAGTGGTACCCAGGGTTAGTGCTATAAGGCTGCCGTTTGAGGAGCTCCAGAATAAGGAGACGGCAAGAAAAAAAACCTGACTTGTGACAGAACATTGTGTGTGTGTGAGTTAAGTGAATCAGAGAATCACAGAGCTGGAAGGGGCCATCCAGGCCATCTAGTCCAACGCCCTGCCCCATGCAGGATCAGCCTAGAGCATCCTGACAAGTGTTTGTCCAGCCGCAGCATCAAATCATAGAAGTGGTGTCGAGTGGCTTCCAATTTATGGTGACTCCATGACAGGGGTGGTCAACCAGCAGCTCGGGAAGTTGTGACTCTTTCACACATATTGTGTGGCTCCTGAAGCCCCCACTGCCCCATCAGCTGGCTTGGAGAAGGTGTTTGTCTCTTAAAATCACTTCTCCAAGCCAAGCCAGCTGGTGGCTCGGAAAACGCATTTAAAGTTAAAGTTGGTTTCTTTCCACCTCCCTCTCCATCTATCTTCCTTCCTCCCTCCCAAACATCTGATGTTCATGTCTTGCAGCTTTCAAACATCTGATGCTTATTCTATGTGGCTCTCACATTAAACAAGTTTGGCCGCCCCTACTCTATGAATTAATGTCCTCCAGAACATCCTATTGTTAACAGCATTGCTTGGATCTTGCAAACTGAGGGTCTTGGCGGCCTTGATTGAATCAATCCATCGGAGGTCGGGTCTTCTTCTTTTCTCACTGCCTCCTGCTTTTCCTAGCATCGTTGTCTTTTCCAGCGAGTCAAGGCTTGGAGGATGCACTCTATGGCATTATACCCTGCTGAGGTTCCCAGATTCTACTCTAACTACTCTACCCTCCCCCCAACAAATCTCCAGGAATTTCCCATCCTAGAGTTGGCAACTCTGCCTGAGGTTTTGGCAGCCTCTCGCAGCCCAACTTGCTTCAGCGCCTTGGGGAAAATCTTGGACAGGAACAGATGTGCGAAGGCTCTTTGGCCGGCACTGGGGCCTCCACTCAACTGCAGGCCTTGACAAATGGACTGCGACTGACCTTATCCCTGCTCCTTCCCTTAAACGACATCATTGTTTGACTTACCTCAGCTCCTGGCTTTGTCCTGCTGCATGTTTCCTTGCCTCCCCCCTCCCCCCATCTATAGTACTGGCTGGCAAGAGCAGAGAATATGGGGCATTGTTACAGAACTCTGAATATAAAAAGTGTTAATTAGACCTTAGGGATTTAGGGTTTTTTAAAGTGAGTAAAAAGAGCCCCGTGGCGCAGAGTGGTAAAGCTGCAGTACTGCAGTCCAAGCCCTCTGCTCACAACCTGAGTTCAATCCCAGCGGAAGCTGATTCAGGTAGCTGGCTCCAGATTGACTCAGCCTTCCATCCTTCCAAGGTCAGTAAAATGAGTACCCAGCTTGCTGGAGGGAAAGTGTAGATGACTGGCGAAGGCAATGGCAAACCACCCCGTAAAAAGTCTGCCGTGAAAACATTGTGAAAGCGTAGCCCAGAGTCGAAAACAACTGGTGCTTGCACAGGGGACTACCTTTACCTTTTTAAAATTAGTAAACCTGGAATTTTGGAGTTAGGGAGGAGGAGGAGAAGAGAAGGAAGAGGAGATCAGATTTATACCCGATGCTCCACTACCCAAAGGAGTCTCAGAGTGACATACTCAAATAAGGGATATTGGCTGTTTATCTCATTACAGATACTAAACCCATCTTCCACTTTATTCGAATGTATTTTTTTCTAATGGCAAACTAGAATGATGTTAGATGTTAAAAGGTTAATTAGGTGGATGGGAAAAACTTCTGAGAAAGAAATGTCCTCATTTTGGCCCAGGCTTGCTAGCAATATAGTAATTAACAGACATTCTCCCATTTGGACATGTTGCTGTTTTATTGGTTTCCCACACAAATGCTCTCCAGACCAAATGTTCTTTTCAATTGTTAATTTCACAAAGTGCATGCATATGTATTTTATCTTTCTGTGCAAAGAAAGTAATAAAGGTGTGTGGTATTTACTCATGTCTTGCGGCTCTCAAACAGTTGATGTTTATTCTATGTGTCTTTTATGTTAAGCAAGTTTGGCCACCCCTGTGATAGATGGATAAGGGGGGTGGCCAAGCAATGTGACTGCTGTGTCAAGGCCCATTCTACAGCTGTTATGGAAAGATGAATTTATTTTGCCAAAATTCACTTTCTTTTACCAAAATTCAGTGCTACTGATTCCTTCTGTTTTCTTTTAAAACAGGTATTTCTCCTCGGAAGAGAAAGCAATGCACTCTTTGTATAACTTCAGACCTTGCTTTCCTTTTAATGTTATATACCACAAGTTGGCTCTAATAGGATAGGAAGGTATGGGAAGCCGTTGCCTGCCTCTGAGCATCTACAGAGTGAAATTCTGCAGAATCTCCCTTCCTGCCCCTCCTGTCTTTGTTCAAAATGCAACAGACCAGAAACTGACTCCTAATTCCCAGGAGGATGAAAAAAAGTGGATCTCAGGGAATAAACAGGCAAAGAGGTTAGAGGGTAGATTGTGTGGAAGATGGACACAAGAAAAGAGATAGGTTGCTTTCACGCTGAACTCTTGCTCTGTGTGTCCTCCTCCCTAACTCAATCAAGTCTTTCCACAAGAAAGACTGTACCCACAGTGGGCTTGGGAAAACAGTAGATTGAAAGGCATGAATTACTACACTTCTGTGCTCACACCCCCTCAGACCTCAGAAGCTAAGCAGGGTCAGCCTTGGCTAGTATTTGGGTGACTTCTAAGGAATACCAGGGTCGTGACAGAGGCAAACCACCTCTGAAATGCCGCTTGCCTTAAAAACAAGTATAGCTCGCCAACTAGTGGTGCATGATGCTAAAAGAGCTAAGACTTCTGGCTGCCAGACAATCTTAGAATCTCCTAGCTATTCTACACATAGTGCCATACAATAATAATAATAGTAAGAACCTTCAAGCCTGGCATTCTTGCTCCAATCTCTGGTGGGGGGTTTTGCCCATATTTTTTCTTTTTTGTAAACCAGAAGTAGAAGTGCCATCACACTATGGCCGAATTATGGCTTAGGAGCCACATGGAGCTCTTTCACACATATTGTGTGGCTCTTGAACCTCCCACTACCCCAATGGCCAACTTGGAGAAGGCATTTGTCTCTTTAAGTCCCTTTTCCAAGTCAAGCCAGCTGATGGGGGGGGGGGGATCAAAGTTGCTTTCTTTCCACTTCGCCACCCCGTTTTTTTCCTTCCTTCCTTCCTTGTCTCAAACATCGGACATTCTTGACTTGCAGCTCTCAGACATGTGATGTCTATTCTGTGTGGCTCTTACATTAATCAGGTTTGGACACCCCTGCTATATAGCAATATAGCTGCTCCTGAATTTTTCTTTAAGAAAGCCCTATGTGAAACAATGGTGACATCACGGGGTGTGGCCTAATATGAAAATGAGTTCCTGCTGGGCTTTTTCTACAAAAAAAGACCTGCTCCCATCCAACCACTAACCACAGTCAAACCTCCTTTGTTTCTGAGAACCGACAAAACCTGAGATACCCAGGTCGGGACTTGCTCTACATTGCTGTTATAAACATGCAGGGTTTTTGTTTTTTGGGTAGCAGGAGTTCCTTTGCATATTAGGCCGCATCCCCCTGAGATAGTCAATCCTCGAAGAGCTTACAGTAGGCCCTGTAAACTCTTAGAGGATTGGCTACTGCAGAAGTCCAGCCCTTATGGTCAGTGCAGAGCCTCCCCTTTTTCCACCCCTGTACCTCCCATTCCCTGAGGGTCTAAGGTAGTCTGTTTAACCTCTGACCCAGCTCCATTCGTGTGTGCATCTAGCAGTACCCCAGTTCCGCTCTCTAGATCCATCCCCGATTCTGGCCACAGGTGAAGGTCCCATTTCCCCCGTCCTCTTTCGTTGCCATTGGAGCCTTCCTTGAAGACTACGATTGGTAGTTATCACCCTGTTTGTCTATCCATGTGTTGTCTCTATATCTCTCTCTATTTTTCCTAGGACTGTATGTATGTTTCATGAGCACATTGGCTTGTATGTATGCCTATATTTTTATGGAATAATTTTTAATTGTTTTACTTAATTAGAGTCTTTGGTAAATTTAAGCATTAATTTCTGGACGTGTATCCTGTATACATAGGTTAAAAGTTCCTGATTAAGCCAGGTGCCCACCTGACAATTCCCCAATCTCATTTTGAGGGCATTTTGGCTTACAGTTAGACTCACTAAAATTCAGTTGTGAACTCCTTGGAAGAAGACTGGACTTCCGATAGATTTTATTTCTTTTTCTTATGAAACCAAGTGCGCTAGCAGTTCTCAGACATCTACTATTAAGACAAAGATGATGAATATTTTTCTAAGTAGCTTTTGGATTGGCTCTTCTTTAAGTCTAATATTTTAAAATAGCAATTAAATGGCAAATATCCATGAGGTTCTAGGTTAAGTTTATATTTGGCAGTGTAACACTGGTGAAATCATATCAGCAGGCTCAGATACAAGGCAGACTACACCAAACTGCATCAGTTTATAGTTCAAGATTCTGAAATCCCAGCTCATTTCACTCTTCAAAGCACACTATTTATTGCTGTTGGGAAAAGGGTTTTTTCAGAACACTTCTCATCCAACTGCTTCAATCCAAAGCTTTATTGCATGAGTCACTATCTGCATAGGTTAAATCCTCAATGTCCAATTTAGAACAGGCATTTTTCATTCACTTATTCATAACAGTTTGGAAAGCCCAGTTAGTGGTAATGGTGTATTTGGCAGCTTGAGTCAATTGCATAATTGGCTTTCTTTCCCATTGTCCTAAGAGAAGAAATCATACTGCAAAGTCCAGTTTTTATTAGCGCTTACTTCAAACCAGTTGCTATTTGCTCATCAATACAAAAAAATCATGGGACAGGAGAAAAAATCCATTTCTAACCTCCCAACCATGTCTTCAATCTTTGTACACATTATAGACTTGAACTGCATTTGTATCTATATATCTACATCTATATAGCTCTCTCTGTATATCTTGTTCTGCTGTCAAATCATATGAAAGCAGGTGATGGGGACAGAAATGCGAATATTAATTAATGGTTCTTCATCTAATTTGATTCCACTGACTAGTGACTAGTGAAATAAGACAAAATTGCCTCCTTCACCAGTTTTATTTTCATTATGTATTAAATCCTTTGTGGAAGCAGTTTGGAAAACTAAAAAAAAATACAAGGCATTCAAACTGATGATACAGAGTTTAATATCATTCTATATGCTGATGATGTTACCTTATATCTTTCAAAATTAGATGTCTCTTTATTTCATTCACAATCTTTTAGAAGAGTTTGGTCAAATCTGGCTTAAGTGTAAACTATTTTAAAAAACCCCTAACTTAATCTCCCTAAATTGAAATAAATCCCATTGCCAAACATTGTATTGGAAGATAATGGGAATCAAAATGACCACTAATTACATTCACCTTTTTACTTTAAACTACGCTCCTCTGATTATTTCATTTAAGAAAGATATTATACAGTGGGGAAAGAGATACTTCACATAGCAGGACAGAATTAATCTTATAAAATATTTTATCTTCCCAATATTTCTATTTCTTTTTCATTGCAATTTATCTGAGAATGTAATAAATGAATAGCAAAGAATATTCATCATTATAATAAAAAACCCAGAAATCCTTTAGATATCTTGCTCAGAGCTAGTAGGGAGGGAGGCCTTGCAATTCCTTGCCTGAAAACATACTATAAAGCAGCACAACTCTATGCCATTAATATGCAAACGCCAACAAAACATGGATTCCCCTAGAGGTTTCAGAATTAAATAATAAAAATTCTACATTTTACATATGAGGAACCAAATTAATGCATAATAGAGACAATACTCAAAACCCATAGCTGGCATGCACAATAAAGTGTGGAGTCAATACCATAAAGTATTCGCCCCTGGGAACTCTATAGCTGCAGTATTTCTTGGCCAGGAGTATTTTATACCAGGAAAGCAAACAAATATAATATTTGAGTGGCTTCATCATGGTTGTCACAGATATAATAATTTACAATCTAAAGGTCTTTTCTTGGGAAAAGAAGTTCTGGGAAAAAACTTTGCAGGTTTGAAAATTCCTTAGTTCTTTTATTTTAAATTTACAAGTATTTATTGTACTGCAGATTTTGCTAAAGTCAACAGAAGGGGAAATACTGCATTTGAAAAACTGATACTTGCCCCTGATTGGCAGATAAAGGTATTATCTCAAAACTGCACTCTATGTTAACTGAAACAATTAAGTATTGGGTAACAGTTATGAGTATATGGGAAAGGGACCTTGGGGTTTCCTTAATTGAGAATGACTGGCATGAGGTTTGCACATCATATGCATTCACCTCAGAGGCACTAAATATTCAAACCTTATGTGTTAAAATTTGGTTAAGATGGTATCTTACTTGTAGAAACATTCCAAATGTCTGTTGGAAAAAATGTAAATAGGTGGGATCTTTCTATCATTGTTGGTGGCAATGCCCAGCCATTCCAGGCTTTTGGAACCAGGGGTCATTTTTTAGAAAAATAGGAGGAAGAGCTCATTAGCATAACTCATTAGCATATGTCACCCCCCCACCAGTCAAAAGCAACCTGATGCAAGAAAGGAGAGCCCTGGGCAAGCAAGGCCTGCTGGGGCTGGCTAGAGATCCAGTCAGGCCAATTCGGCATCGTTCACCTGGGGCTCTCTTTGGCTGTCCCCCACCAGAGTCAAAAGGCCAGCAAGCCACCTACTGTCCCAAATCACATAAGAAGTGGAGAAAGGGTGGCATGGGCTTCTTCGGAGGTTAATGAGGATTGCTGGGGGTGTAACAAAGCTCCTGGTGGCTGGCTGGCTGCCTGCTCTCCTAATCCAGGAATTGTTATGCAGCTGCACCTACTATTCAATGGACAAGGTAGGTAGGTAGGTGGGGAAGAGGAGAGGGGCTGTCAGAAAGATTCAGGAGCTGTGCTCCTGTGAGGTCCTGCTGAATTCAAGGCCTGTTTGGAATAAAGTACCAAGGCTATGGTGATTCATAAGATCCGTAATGTAAAGTTAGAGCTAGATTCAAAATGGCTGTTGTTGGATTTACCTGTCAAGCATCGGTATTTCAAATAATCAAGCTTTTGTTTAAATCAAAGACTCGCTTTATTGATAATCCAACACTTGCTCCAAGGACGGAAGTGATGAAAGGGTTTCACATAGCATAGAATCTTAAAGGTTACTTCAAAGGCAAAGTGGTAGATAACTTCAAAAGCATAACATACAGATGTGAATTGCATATAGGGTTCAAAGGGTACTATCAACTATCCATTTGGTCACTACAGCATCTCCTAGTTCCCACACATTCCTAGCTTGTTGATAAGGCATGTGGATGGGAACTTGGGGGAGAGGCATTTGCTTTACAATGACAAGGTTACTTGCATATTCTGAATCATTGAGAGTTACTAGCTAGGAAGGGGGGGGGGGTTGGAGAGGAGCCTCTATGTTCAGAAGAACGAGAAAGGGGAAGAGAGGGGAGAAGGGTGAATATAGGAAATCAGAAATAACATGCTTGACATACTGCCCCCCTTAAGATCTTGCTCTGGACTTTGAAGGTTGAAGCTTATGGAATCTTTTTATTAATTCTCTTGCACATACATTTGAGCTTTCGACCCACTCATCGTGGCTTGCTGAAAAATGCTTCTATCTAATTAAAAAGTACAACACTCCCCGTTTTAGCTTAGCGTCTAAAATCTCCTTGACTTCATGGTGACTCTGACCCCCAATCTGGATAGGTTGTGGAGCTTGTGGTTGAGGGTGCCAAGACATAGCTCCAGGATCTCGACAGAGCAGACTGCAATGAAAAACAGGGTAGATTTTACTAAACATTTTAGGTAATTCCAGTTCTACCGTCACCTTGTTGATTACCCATTTTATTTTGAATGGACCAAGAAATTTGTATGCTAATTTCTTGGAAGGTTGAAGCAAAGGTAAGTTCTTACTAGAAAGGAAGACTGTCTCTCCTACTTTAAAATCCCACACTGGAGTATGTCTTTTGTCATAGTGTCTTTTGTAAGTGTCTTTGGCTGCTTACAGAATTTCTTGTATGGCATTCCACATCTTCCCTAGGCTTCCCCACCAATGTTTAAAAGAGGAAGGCAGTTCTGGGATAGTTCCGCTCGGTAATAATGGGAAAGGCTTCCCTTCATTCCCGTTCACCACCAGAAAAGGAGAGGTTTTGGTAGAACTATGCACACTGTTATTATATCCATACTCTGCAAAAGGTAAAAGTTCTACCCAATTAGATTGTTGGAAGTTCACAAAGCACCGTAAATATTGTTCTAGGAGCTCATTCATCCTTTCTGTCTGTCTGTCGGTTTGGGGGTGATACGTGGAGCTTAGACCTTGTTCCATTCCTGTCAGTTCGCAAAACTCTTGCCAAAAGCTGGCAACAAACTGAGGACCCCTGTCACTAATGACCTTATCTGGGAATTAGTGTAATTTAACCATGTGCTGGAAAAATAAATGTGCCAGCTTTTTTGCCATGGGTAGTTGGGCACACAGAATGAAATGCGCCTGTTTCGAAAACCACCAAGATTACTGTTTTCCCTTGTGACGCAGGGAGTTCTATGATAAAATCCATTGAGACCAGTAGCTGTCTCCAAGGGTTGCTATAACCCTGGGGTTTCCCTCACCTTTTCTTGGCCATTATGCAGACTGGGCAAGATGCTACATAATTGGAAATGTCCTTTTTCATGAAGGGCCACCAAAACTGCTGATTCACCAAATGCAAAGTTTTCACATAACCAAAGTGTCCTGATAGTTTACTACTATGGCAGAATTGCAGCACTTCTTTTTAAGGCTTTCAGGCACATAGAGTTTCCCTTCTCTGTACCAGAATCCCCCTTCTCCTTTAATAACTCCATGAGGTTTGTTGTCTCCTTCCTTTTCTACTTCAGCAATCAGTCTTTCTCCCCCCCCCTTTTCTTTGAGGTTTTCCTGTTTAGCTTTGGAGCGTGTGGTCACAACCCCTCCTAGTTGACGGGGGAAAATAAGGGAGTCAATCACTTCTTCCCTTTGGCTATTATGTTGGGGAAGTCAAGACAATGCATCTGCTAAGAAATTTTTTGAACCGGGGATGTGCTTCAGGTGAAATCAAATTTGGCAAAGAAGCCTGCCCACCGAATCTGCTTCTCATTTAGTTTTCTCCACCCTGTGAGAGCTTCTAAATTTTTATGATCTGTCCAAATTTCTAGCCATGATCTCCAAGTTTTTAGCGTGAAAGTCACTGCAAACGCCTCTTTGTCCCAGACGGACCAATTCCATTGTTTCTGGGAAAACTTTTTAGAGATATATGCCCAGGGTTTTAGCACCCCTTCCTCATCGGATTGCATCAGGATCGCTTCCACAGCAACGTCAGAGGTGTTGCATTGAACCACAAAGGGTTTCAGTTCATTTGGATGAATGAGGATAGGCTTGCTAGTGAACAGTCTCTTTACTTTATTAAATGCCTCTTGGCATTACTTGCATATTCTGAATCATTGAGAGTTACTAGGTAGGAAGGGGGGGGGGGTTGGAGAGGAGCCTCTATGTTCAGAAGAAAGAGAAAGGGGAAGAGAGGGAGGAAGGGTGAATATAGGAAATCAGAAATAGCATGCTTGACATTACCTTCTTGCAAAGATATTGATACACAAAACAAAGCTTAAGCCCATTTCAGCTTTATTGGTGATGGCACATTTGTGTATTGCGACAAACTGGGCGATAAACCTCCATATTTAACATTATGGGAGGTTAAAACCCCCCTTCCATCGCTAGGACTGAAGGTCTCCGGGCCTCCTGGATGGCGTGGTGATACGCGCCACCCTCACGTAAGATCAGTGCCCAAGACTAAGACCAAGACACCCGCACTTTACGGACACTACCGCACTTTAAATTAAGACCATTTGCACCCTATTGTCATCTGCACTTTAAAATAATTGTTACTTAAAACAACAGCACTTTAGCTAATTAAGACTATTAAGATCATTTGCACTTTATTGTCTCTGGCACTTTAGTAAGTTTAAATTTGTACCCTCCTACCCACTGGACTCTATCTCCCAAATTATTAAGATTGGATTAACTTATTGGTTATTTAAATTGATTTTATTGACTAGCTAATTTAACGGATCTATTTATGGCAAATTAATGAAAAAGAGGGACAACGATTGTAGGTTTAATTAAGGAGCCAATTGGATTTATAATTTATTATTGTTAGCTAGTAAATTGGATGGGTTGGGAGGAGTGTATATTAAATAACTATTAGAATATTAGTGGGTAACTTATTGATAGGCCAATTGGAGGTGGGAGGGTTGAGAAGAGATAAACTTAAATATCTGTCAGTAGAAGGGCTGATGGATTCCAGTAAGAGATGACTGGTCTGGGGATTCCGGTACTCCTGGGGAGGGGAAGGTATGACGGTGGGAACAGGCGTAAATGGAAGGGAAGGGGATTGAGACAAAATAGTGCTCGACCACCTTCCAGCCTGCGTCCCATCCCGATGGTGACAGGTAGTGGGGCAAGGCGAAATTACTCGCCTCCGTCACTGGTGTTATGTAATGCCAGGTCCATCAACAATAAGACCTCTATCCTTCGGAAATTCCTGCTTGAGCAGGACATGGACCTGGCATGCGTGACCGAGACCTGGGTGCGCGATGGGGAGACTGTAGCTCTCTCCCAGGTGGCGCCCCCGGGATACTCGGTCTTTCACCAGTCGCAGACTAGCGGGCGGGGGGGAGGGGTGGCTCTGTTCATTCGAGAGGCTTACTCCTTCCGGGCCCTCCCGGCCCCGGAGATCAAGGGCATTGAATGTGCCGGTCTGGCGTGGGATGTTGGGGAGGGGTTGGCGATCTGGCTGGTGTACCGACCGCCTAACGCACCGGCCAGCGCCTTACTATCCCTGATGGAGGCCGCAGCAGGATGGGCATTGGAGCACCCGAGGCTTTTGATCCTGGGTGACTTCAATGTTCATGCCGATGACGTGACCTCCAATCAGGCGATGGACCTAGTGTCTTCCATGGCGACACTGGGACTCTCCCAAGTAGTTACGACACCCACGCACCAGGCGGGTCACATGTTAGACTTGATCTTCGCGATGGGAGTTTTAGTGAACGATCTTGCTTCTATAGCAGTGCCATGGTCGGATCACTATGCCCTCAAGGCTCGTGTGGACGTCCCACCCCAAGCCCGTTTGGGCAGCGAGCTTATTTTAGCTCGCCCGCGGAGCCTGATTGACCCAGAACGGTTTCTGACAGCTCTGCGGGATCCCTGGCCCCCTGGCGATTCCCTCGATGACCTGGTGGAGTCTTGGAATGATAGGCTCGCCGGGGCCATCAATGAGATCGCACCTAGACGTCCTCTGCGCCCTCACTCAAGGCCGACACCTTGGTATAACCAGGAGTTGCGGCATTTGAAACGGGGACTCAGACGACTAGAGAGGCAATGGCGGCGTACTCGAGACGAAGCGATTCGAACATCTTATAGAGAGTTTATGAAGTCCTATGAGATGGCAGTCAAGGCGGCAAAGAAAACATGCTTTGCGGCGGAGATTGCGTCCGCAACTTCGCGCCCGGCACAACTGTTCAATATAATGCGGACTCTCACAATACTGCCACAGGGCAGACCAAATCTTAATGAATTGGAAATTGGCTGTGAGGCTTTTGCGAACTTTTTTGCGGATAAAATCGCATCTCTCCGTTCCGACTTCCCTGCCATATTAGATATAGCTAGCGAACCTGAGGCTCCGTGCCTGTCTTTGGATCGTGTTCTGGACGGCTTCGGTGCGCTCAGCCTGGAAGAAGTTGACAGGATCCTCCTATCTGCACGCCCAACAACTTGTAAATTGGACCCGTGCCCCTCCTGGCTTATTAAGACCTGCCAGAGGGAGCTAAGATATCCTATACAGGATATCATAAATAGATCCCTATTGGAGGGGCATTTTCCATCAGCGCTTAAAGAGGCGGTGGTCTGCCCCCTCTTGAAAAAAACAACGTTAGATCCGGCCGAATTGGCACACTATCGGCCAGTCTCGAATTTGCCCTTTTTGGGCAAACTTATTGAGAGGGCAGTGGCGTTGCAGCTACAGAGTTTCCTGGAGGATGCTTCTGTCCTTGACTCCTGCCAGTCTGGCTTCCGCCCGGGCCATGGGACGGAGACGGTGCTGGTCGCCCTGGTGGATGACCTTCAGCGGCATCTGGATCAAGGCGGCTCGGCGGTGCTGATGTTGTTAGACCTATCGGCAGCGTTCGATACGGTCGACCATCGGCTTCTGGCGTGCCGCCTTGCCGACGCGGGGATTCAGGGGCTGGCCTTGCAATGGCTTTCCTCTTTCCTTGACGGTCGGGGACAAAGGGTGGCGATTGGGGAAGAGCTGTCCCAGAGACACACGCTTGATTGCGGAGTGCCTCAAGGGGCGGTACTTTCCCCGATGTTATTTAACATCTATATGCGCCCCCTTGCCCACATTGCCCAAAGGTATGGGCTGGGTTGTCATCAGTACGCTGATGACACCCAGCTCTATCTGCTCATGGACGGCCAGCCTGCCTGCGCCCCAGAAAATCTGGACCGGGCATTACAGGCAGTGGCTAGGTGGCTTAGGCTGAGCGGGCTGAAGCTGAATCCGGCAAAGACAGAGGTCCTTTGCTTGGGTCGTTGTGGCCCGGGAAGGGAAATCCCCCTTCCAGTTTTTGACGGCGCGCCGTTGATAGCGGCGAGCAGGGTCAAAAGTTTGGGGGTACTATTGGAGCCTTCACTGACAATGGAGGCTCAGATAGCAGCCACTGCCAAGTCCGCATTCTTTCATCTTAGGCGGGCGAAGCAGCTGGCCCCCTTCCTGGAACGCGACGACCTAGCAACAGTGATTCATGCTACGGTCACCTCGAGGTTGGACTACTGTAATGCCCTCTACATGGGGCTACCCTTGTGTCGGACCCGGAAATTGCAGTTGGTGCAGAATGCCGCTGCCCGACTGCTATTAGGGCTCCCAAGATGGGAGCACATTCGGTCGGGGCTTCGGGATCTGCACTGGCTGCCAATAACATTCCGAGTCCAGTACAAGGTGTTGGTCATTACCTTTAAAGCCCTATATGGCCTAGGACCTGCCTACCTTAGGGACCGTCTCTCCCCACACGTTCCCCAGAGAGTACTACGATCGGGTTCACAAAACCTGTTAGTAATCCCCGGGCCAAAGGAGGCCCGCCTGAAATCCACCAGGGATCGGGCCTTCTCGGTAACGGCGCCTTACTGGTGGAACCAGCTGCCGGAAGAGGTGCGGGCCCTGCGGGACCTAGGGCAGTTCTGCAGGGCCTGTAAGACAGCCCTCTTCCGGCAGGCCTATAACAACTAACTGACAATGAGAATATCTTCTGGATGGAACTAAAATGCATTTATGGACCGCTGCCTTTTATTCTTATTTTTATGTCTTATTAATTATGGTTTTAACTTTGTTATGTAAATGTTTTTAAGCTGAATTTATGTGAATTAAAATGTTGTAAGCCGCCCTGAGCTACTTGGTGGGAAGGGCGGGATATAAGTCAAAATATAAATAAATAAATAAATAAATAAATAAATAAATAAATAAATAAATAAATAAATAAATAAATAAAACAAACTTGGGATCTTATGGTTATGGAAAAGATCTCGTTAACCCTACAGATTCAGATTTTAAATTATCTCATTTTTTGGACAAGTGGATGCCTCATTTCTTATTTGGAGGGAATGAAATGTCATAAAGGTGAGGAGATCACCTCCAAATATGGGTTCCTTTTTAGCATGATTGTTAAATCTGTATCTCCTGTAATAGTGTAGTGTATTGCATTTGTTTGTTTTAATGAGCAAAAAATACCCCCCCCCCCTCTATACACGCACACAGTTTTGTGACTGGGAATTTACTCTTTGAAACAGTGGCACATCCCCTGGGCAAACCCAAGAATGGTGTCTCTGTTCAGTTTATTCAATTTATATCATGTCCTCCCCCTGCCAAAGCAGGCTCAGGGCAGCTCCTCAGATGCTTAGTTCAATGACCTGTTTTCATTTTTCTGTCTATTCCATATTAAGGCTATTTTGGATGTACAGTAAACACAGATCTAACATTTGTAATGCAGAAAATCATATATGATACAAATATATATTTCTTTTTTAAAGGGTCAAGTGCTTGAAAAAAAGATTCTGAAACTTATTAACAAAATCTGGTTGTGCATGATTCTGGATGGTCAATGCCTCAAGCAACTGATACCACTAACTGCAGAACTGGAGTTTGTTTTCAGACTGTTGTATGTTTTTAGATTATTATATTGTTTTATTATATGTATCTGATTTTAACCTTGTATTATTGACTGCTGTTACCCTCTCAGAGCCCATTTGGGAAAGGGCGAGCTATAAATAGAAAATAAATAATAAAACTTATTCTTTCAGTTGTTTTTAAAATGCTTAATTATTAAATCAAATAATGAATATGCAAAATAATAAGATCTTTTAATTTTTTTAAAAAAACCCAGCCCTACCCTATTCAAGGCATTGTGGAAAACAAAAACCCGATAGCCGATTTAGTATTCAATTCAATAGACTGTATATCCCTACTGAAATTTGTAAAGCATGAGGAAGCTTTGTTCATATCATGGGGGATATCATGAAGAGGGGGAGCGAATCCTCCTCCAGTGCTCTGAGCACTGAGATGCCTGGGCTGCGGTGAAGAGGGTAGGGCCAAGCTGAGCAGTGCTCCTATGAGCATGGGGAGGGGGGCCACAGCGGAGGAGCACTGCACTGTGTTGAGGTACTGCATAGGGGGGGAGGGAGGCGGGGTGGGGTGGGAAAAATTAGGCATTTGTCTGGGGTACTGGGAGGGGGGAAGAACCCAATTCAGCATCCCCCCTCCCGGTGCCCTAGGCAAATGCCTAATTTGCCTAGTAGGCAAGCCGACCCCTACCCCAAATGGAGGGAGACAGAAAAAACTGGCAAATGAGCTGATAGTGTGATATTACTTGCTGGAAAAATATGGAACTGAATTCATGCCTCTCTAGGAATCAGCAATTCAGATCAGTGGGCTGCAGAGAGTGTATGTGTTTGTGTGTCTGTGCGTGTGGGGAACTGAGCAAAACTGCTTCATCATCTGTCTTTTGTCAGCACAGCTCTGATGATGGAAAAGCAAAGAAGAATGATTTGGGCCACTTTCCCCTCCTCACCACAGCCTACCACCAGCAAACATGGCTATTATGCCCAGGGGTCATTTTGTAGAAAAATAGGTGGTGGAGCTCATCCAGGGACTGCTATGCAGCTGCAATACTATTCAATGGACAAGGAGGTGGAACTCTCAGAAAGGTTCAGGAGCTGCGCTTCTGTGAGCTCCTACTGAATCTGAGGCCTGATTATGCCACATGGACACCATGACCCTCAGAATCAATTTTTGTACGGTCAGAAGGAATTGCTGGAGGGAGGAGAAAGCAGGAAAGAGTTCTCATCCTAGAAAAAGTAACAATTAAGAGAGTTTGATACTGGCAAATTTAGGGGAAGGTGAGGAAAAGTGTGAGGAAGAGATGGAGGAAACATCATGGGAGGAATAAGTTTGGTTTAAATAAAAATTAAAAACAACAACAACAGATACATCATAATGGATGCAGTTATGCTGCTAGCTACAAATCAAAAATAAAACAGAAACCAGGATGGAAAAATCTCTAAAAGACATCACAAAAAGCCTGGCAGCAAAGTATGAAACAAATAGCACATGGACAGCACATGGCATCAATCACAATGACTTGTCATAGGGGAAAAGCACATAAATATTAAAACTATCCTTATTGGACAAAAAGGGCACTATATGTTATACCTATTAGCACAGTTATATAACCTAGGAAGTAACAACTTAGCTCAAATTGTTCCAATGAAGTAAAGCAAAAGAAGGAGATGCAAAATTTCTTTCATCCAAATGCTAATTCTTGAATTCAGAGTCTATCAACAAGAATAGATCTACCACTTATTCTTGTGCTCTCATAGTCAAATAAACAAAGCAGGAATCAAGTGCACCTTTAAGACCAACCAAGTTACGTTCTCAATAAAATTGGTGCAAATTGATTCCTGCTTTGTTCAGCTACTTCAGACTAACACGGCTGCCCTATTGTATCTATCTCATAGTCAAAGTTCTTCATGGAAGGAACTTATTATCTCTTTGGCCTCAGCTGATGACTGTCTATCATCATCAGGGGGTAACTGCACAGCAGTTATTGAAATAAATCTTAGTAATAGCAATCACTAAGTTCCCAATTTTCATTTCATTCTTTTGACTATATTTTTATAGGAGTGCAACTTTGCATTAAATGTTCAGAAAATGTCACTACCAAAATTACCCTGGAAATGGTAAAAAAAGGAGATTTTAAAAAATACTTGGTATGTGAAGGAGGAAGCTGTTTACTATATATCTGTGAGGTTTCAGAGTTCTACCTTTCCACTGGAAAGTTTCAAACACCAGGCCATAGAAGACACAAAAGGAAGTGTTATAGGCTTGGCCTGTAATCATTGTGGATCTGTCTCTCCTATATGACAAAAGGAACAGTAATGGAGTCTCTTTGATGGGTCTTGAATATCAGGAGATTGGTGAAATTAGCCAGAACTGTGTTCCTGTGTGTTCCTGCTCAAAAGGAGGGGGGGGGGGGGGGGAGAAAAAAAAGAAAAAGCCCTGATTTTATTTCTTTTTCCCCCCATTTATACCCTGCCCTACCCTGGAAGTGGGCTCAGGGCAGCCCACAACATACAGTAAAACAATAAATAGTAATTCATAAAAACATTGCAGGCACATCAAATAAAAAATCCCAGATGGCAGCATAACAGTACTGACTACAGTGTCTGCTGAACAATGTCAGGGAGGGTACGTTTATTTCAAAGCCAGAATCAGCTGTTACTGGTGCCAGTTGGTAATGAGCGGGTTGGGTTTTTTTGGTAGAAAAAGCCCAGCAAGAACTCATTTGCATATTAGGCCACACCCCCTGACATCACCATTGTTTCACACAGGGCTTTATGTAGAAAAAGCCTGGCAGAAACTCATTTGCATATTAGGCCATACTCCTTGGATCCAAGCCAGCTGCAACTGTGTCACTGTGCATTCCTGCTCAAAAAAAGCCCTGGAATTGAGAGTGCCCTAGGTGGATAGTGCAAATCAGGGCTTTTTTTTGTAGCCCTGTAAGAAGAGCCCTGGAGGCTCTTGGAAGCCCTGGAACCTCTTGGAGGATTGGCTACATCAGGGTTGTGTGGCCTAATACGCAAAGGAGTTCCTGCTACAAAAAAAGCCCTGGTGCAAATGAAGCAGATTGGTCAGGTTGAGCAAGGAAGGCTGGTGTCATTTGGATGAATGCTTCCTCAGGCCAAAACCTAGCAGAACAGCTCTGTTTTGCAGGCCCTGCGGAATTGTAATAAATTCCAAAGGCCCCTGATCTCTGACTAGTAGGAGGGAGGAGGTAGATGGATGTCTGCATAGGAAGAAAGCATAGTTTAGATTCTGGAGACTGAAAGAGAGGAGATGACAGAGTTCTGAGATAGTTGAAGGATGTTTGGGTACAGGATCTCTCTCTCTCTCTCTCTCTCTGAGATCTGAAGTGAGGCAGTGAATTGCCTGCTTTGTAGGATTGCCTCTGTGCCTCCACCTTTCTATCTGTATATTTGTAAATAAAGCAGATGCTACCAAAACACTGTAAGTGTTCAGTACTCTCTCACCCTCCTCCAAGAGAACCAACCTAAGCAATATACCTACAACTGACTATATGAGGAAATGAAATGCAGATAACACATGCAACAGGTGTTGATTCCATTGATATCTATTATCCTTTCCAGATAAAAAGTGTAAATCACCCAAGACATGAAGTTAGAGCCATATAGAGCTGCTTCTCCTTTCTAGGTGCTAGTTTCATTTTACAACAATAAAAATGCACAGGACTATTTTTGCAGGAAAGGTCCAGCAGGAACTTATTTGCATATTAGGCCACAACCCCTGATGTCACCATTGTTTTGGTAGAAAAAGCCTAGCAGGAACTCATCTGCAAGATAGGCCACATCCCTTGATGCCAAGACAGCCAGAACTGTGTTTCTGTGCATCTCTGCAAAAAAAAAAAAAAGACCTAAAAATGCATAAAATGAAGTATTTAGAAAGCTATGGGGGAGGTTTAAGGATGTTCTGATCTCTTCCAATAAAATCTGTGCGTGGGAATAGTGCTATCAGTGGAATTTGGATCACATAATATGGTTTGTTCAATTCTCCCTACATCTGCAGCCCCCTGCATCTTCCAAGACTCTGCTCTGAAGGGTTGGAAGACATTTAAGAGTGTCATGGAATATGACGCAAGGGACAAGAGAGGAAACTGCCAAACTGAAACCCCAAACCATCCCTTCTACCTGATGCAGCATGATTAAACCATAGTTCAAATCATTCACTGAAAAAATAATCATAATCTGCTAACTGATATTTTATAAATGAACTTAATACTTGAATAAATCAGTGCTTGCCCAAACTGAATATAGTTTGAAATGCTTCTTCTAAGAGAAAAAATCAGTACACAGGAATACTTCCTTTTTGCTGTAATAGTCTGTTCATTTTTTTTTTACTTTAATATTTTCAAGAATTCTCTGTAGTCCTCTCCATTCTGCCATGGTTTATCTGGAAAGAAGAAGGAAAAAAACTTCCCAGTAGCATCTGTGAATACTTTTGAAGAGGTTTAATAGGCTTGTTAGGGTTTTATTAATGATAAGTAGAAGTATTTTGGGTGTTTTATAACAATGAATTATTGTTATGAGTGGAAAATCAAGAACAAAACAAAAGCATATAACATAGTATGCTTCCATTCAAGGTCTAACTATGCCTAACAAAGCAATATTCTGCTTAGAGATTTCACTTTATAGGGTGAAGAAACCAAGAAAGAATGGATAACTTGGATTAGCCAAGGACTGTTATGTAATATGAAGGACAATTTCCTAAAATAGTGATGGCGGGGTAGGCTATCTTTTTAATGAATGTTGTTGGTGATTTTTTAAAAAATAGTACACTGTTTATATTCTGTATTTCTATTTTATATTTGTTTACAGACAAATTGCTGTAATGCATTCTGCATAAGGCTTCCCTTAAAGTCAATCTATGGAAACAGTAGCTGATGCACAATCCAGCAGCCTGTTTGTTATCTGAGGACTAACTGATGGGACAATTATTATTCCTATTTTGAGGATCCCTCACAGATTGCTGATTAGTTTCCCAGTCCAATTCAAGGTGCTGGTACTTAACTTCAAACTCTGTCATGAACTGGGGTCCACATACATAAAGGACTACCTCTCCCTGCATGCTGCCATGCATCAACTTCATTCTTCCCAGCAGGGTCTACTGTCAGTTCTCTCCCCCCACCCCCCATCCAAGGTATGTTCAGCAAAGTTTCAGCTATACAGTTTAGTTTAAAAGAACATATGAATAATTTAAGACAATGGATCAATTCAGACATAATACAAAATAATGTTTTATTTTAATTATAGAACAAAGTTGGAGTCCAGTTGCTTCAACCCAACGTGGCTGCCCACCTGGATTTCTTTTAATCATGATTAATTTATGAATCCTGGATTCTTCTCATTCAGTCCTCACAAAAGAGCTTTCTCATGCTCAAAGTTGCTCTCTTAGCCTGCATGACATGAGCATCCCTTCGATCAGAAATGATCACTGAATCTAGCTGAATATGCTCTAGGATTGTAGAGGTCTAGGAACAGAACAATAGCAGTCCAATCCTAAACAGAATTACATACTTCTATGCCCATTGAAGTCAATCAATCCATTGACTTCAGTGGTCTTAGAAGGGTGTAACTCTGGTTCTTAATGCACTGTAGGGATACTGTCTCATGGTATATCAAGAAGTCCTTAACGATTTGATTAAAATCTCAAGATTATGTAGTGTTAATATATCTCATATCAGAATAGCTTCTGAAGCTTTAAGGACAGGGCAGAATTATAATCATCTATTCTTTGGTCATTCAAGAGAGTTTACAAGAAGAAATTGTAAATGACTCTTACGGAATGGCTTGTAGTTGTTTGCCTTGTCCATAAAACCATCAGTTTAAACAAAATACAAATAATTATTCCTTCCTGCCATGCATGCTTACCAAAGAACTGAGTGAAGTTAGTGGGAAAGATTCTAACCTTGGAGACTTCTGATGCCTTGCCAGATTTTAATCTGTTCTTAGTGGTGTTGCAAGAATTTCCATATGAGATTTTCCAAATGAGATTTTCCAAGCAAGCTGTTGATTTCAGGTGGGAAATACACTGCACAGATTCTTAGGCCACAATTCACCCTAAAGTTAGGTGTGCTCAAATCTACTGATGGTAGCCTAAGCCTTTCACAAATTAGTAAAATATAGAAGATTGTAGAATAATTAATAAAATAAGAGAATTCCCCCCCAAAAGGGTTTTTTAAAAAACTTTTCTGTGTGGTATTAAAAGTTGTTGCATAAATATAGAGTTTGGGTTTTTTTTAAAAAATGTCTGTCTGTGCCCGAAGGCCAGGCAAAAGATAACATCTCCCCACATGTCTATTTTCTTCATGGATGAATCCCTCCCCCCCCCCCCCCAAGTCTCCTTGCTTTTTCCATAACCTTCTTAATATAATAAATAGCTGACACATGGCTGCCCACAATATTGTTTTTGTAAAAAGTAAAATGAAAAAGATGGGGTTTTTTTCATGCTTGAATTAGTGGGCACTCATTTCTGGCAGCCTGTAAGCAATTGAAGGATCAAGTTTTTAGAAAAATATTTCTTTTTATTATTTTAGTTTTTTAAAAAAGGAAATGGAAACAGTATTATTTTTCCAATTTGTAGTCTAAAATGCATTTTGTAAAGCTTTATCTTTATATGATGCTGTGATGATTCAGGGTACCTGTTGGGGAACTTCCCTGTTCCCTTAACCCAAATTCCAATTTGATGGGTAGGGCTGGCCAGGCACTCTCCTTGCCAGGGAGTGAGACACACACACAAACTGATGCTCTTTTGTGAATTTATTAGATTCCAAGCAGAACATTGTAAAGACACGCTCAGAATATACAAAGAAATATACAGTGTACACTCAAACAAATTAAGATTAAGAAATATATTCTGGCTACACACCATGTTGGGAGCCCTTTGGCGCAGAGTGGTAAGATGCAGTACTGCAGTCCAAGCTCTGCTCACAATCTGAGTTTGATCCTGTCAGAAGCTGGGTTCAGGTAGCTGGCTCAAGGTTGACTCAGTCTTCTATCCTTCTGAGGTTGGTAAAATGAGAGCTTGATGGGGGGAAAGTGTAGATGACTGGGGAAGGCAATGGCAAACCACCCTGTAAAAAAGTCTGCCATGAAAATGCTGTGATGCGATGTTACCCCAGAGTCAGAAACAACTGGTGCTTGCATGGGGGACTATCTTTATTTTTGCACACCAAGGCCCAGTGTCAACACATGGTGTTGATGAGCAGCCCTGACCATTAGTAAACCAAAGGTATATATCTTTCTTGGACCTATAGCTGCTGATATGCCTACTGATCTATAGCTTCAGTAAATGTGATGCAGGAAAAACTGGAACTGACCAGAACTGACCCAATGTACCAACCCAAATCCCCCCCCCTTCTTTCTATCTCTGAAGTCTACCTGCTCACTTCAGTCATCTTTGGAGACCCTGCTTTAGTTGCCGATGCCATCTGAGGCCATATGGATGGCAACTGGAACACGGTCTTTCTTGGTCATGGCACCAAAACTTTCGCACTTGGGGTGTGCAATTTTTCTCTATATATTTTTCAGTTTCAGTTTTTGAACCCCCCCAAAAAATGTGATTCTGCCCCCCTCAAACAGAAAAACAACTCAGATCCCAATACTGGTAAAGTATTCAGATCTGATATTTTTTGGAAATTCCATTTTTTTTTTCCAGGTCCAAGAGACCTGAACCAAAAAATACACAGGAAAAAAAAAGCAGTGGCAAAACTGAAAAACATCTGAGAAGTGGCTCATTTAAACTGGACTGCCCAAAAGAGCTCGCAAAGCAGCTGACCCTGAGGGGAGAACTCTTCCTGCGTGCTCAGCCGATGGTCTCCTGGGGATTATGAATTGCCCAAGAAAGCCCCAGCTGAGCCTCAAGAAGAGTTCTCCCCATGGGATCAGCTGCTTTGGGGGCTGTTTTGGGCAGTCCAGTTTAAACCACACTGACCAAAAGAGCCCCAGCTGAGCCTGCAGGAAGAGTTCTTCCCATGGGATGAGCTGCTTTGTGGGCTATTTTGGGCAACCTGGTTTAAATCGCACTGCCCCAAAGAGCCCCAGCTGAGCCAGAGGGGAAAGTTTTCACCACGAGATCTGCTGCTTTGTGGGTTGTATTGGGAAGTCCAGTTTAAACTGGACTGCCCAGGAGAGCCCCACCTGAGCCCACAGGAAGAATTCTCCCCATGGAATCAGCTGCTTGGCTGGGGTGGAGAATGGCCACCCCATCCCTGTCTCAATAAAAACAAAACCAAACAATTTATTAAAAGTATTAATAAAAGTAATGTTTTATTGAGAATTAAATAGTGTAAAGTGCCCAGGCATCTTTGTATTCATTTTCTGATAGTACAGTGGCAGTGATGAGAAGTAACCCTTAGTGAGTTAACCAGATAGAATGTTGGACGCACATTGTGCTGCCGTAAATAAAAAGAACGACAGGGTTACTTTAAAAAGAAAATGAAAGAATGAAAAACCTTTAAGGAAAGCAACTGAAATTTTAAGCACCTGGCCTCCCACGGCTGTTGTCTCTATACTTTGGAAATTAACACATAAAAACAAATGTGTGTTACACCATGTATGGATATTACAGGACAGGACTTTCTCACTTCCCCCTCCAGCTGTAGCTCACCAATTCCCCTGACATTTTCTTCCCAGCAGACCTTCAGGAAATAGATATGGGGCACAATTGGGGTCAGTATAGGAGCTGGCAGAAATTGCCTGCCCCTATTCTGCAAATGGAAATGCCATTCAATTAGAGTAACTGCATGTGATACCTTTCTCACTCAAAGTGCCTACCACCCTCCACAACCTATCTCTCATGGGCTCAAGGTTACAGGTAGGTCAGGCTGTCACACACCACTTCTCTCTTTTATAGATATAGAGAGAGCCATGACCATTTCAGCTCTCAGGTTCTCTCTCACACAGAAAGAAATTAGCAGATAGGGTACCCCACTGCGGCAACCTGGGTCTCCAGGCATTCAGGACCACCCCCAGGTTTCTCACCTTCTGGGTAGGTGCAAGCATAGCACCATCCACAGTGGGTAGCCTGATTTCTGATCCAATTCCCCCCCTCCCCCAGGTACAGGACTTCTGTCATAGCTGGATTGAGCTTCAACCAGCTCTGCTACAAACATCCAGCCACAGCTTCTGAAGCCCTAGCCAAAGCCTGGGGTGGAGACTGGGCAGTCACTCATCAACAGGTAGAGCTGGATGTCATCTGCATACTGATGGTAATCCAGCCCAAGCCCCCAGACCAGCTGGGTGAGGGTGCACATGTAGATGTAAATTGACATTGGGGAAATAATTGTTCCTGTGGAACCCCACATTCAAGTAGAAACCACGTGGAAACTCTCTCACCAAGTGCCACCCTTTGCCTCCAATCACAGAGTAAGGAGGAAAACCACTGTAAGGCAGACCCCCTAACCCTTATATCGATGAGATGGTGGGCCAAAATTGACTGTGTCGAATGCTGCTGTTAGATCTAAAAGCAAAAGCAGCACCAATTTCACCCAGGGGAACTCAATCCATATGTGTCCAGAGGTCA
The DNA here is from genome assembly GCF_032191835.1 of Heteronotia binoei. Lineage (NCBI taxonomy): Eukaryota > Metazoa > Chordata > Lepidosauria > Squamata > Gekkonidae > Heteronotia > Heteronotia binoei. Next base: position 74,226,957 of record NC_083223.1, read on the forward strand.
TCTGTGAAGGAGATTAGTGCAGTCTTCGTCCCATGGCCAAGGTAGAAGCTGGATTGGAATGGGTCCAGGATAGATGAGTCATCCAGAAATGTCTGGAGTTGCTCAGCCACAACTCTCTCAACTACGTTACCCAGAAACGGAAGGTTAGAAACTGGGAGGTAGTTGGCTAGTACTGTTGGGTCCAATATTGGTTTCTTCAAGAGTGGATGAACCACTGCCTCCTTCAATCCTAGTAGGAAGGTCTTTGAAGAAAAGGAAAAGATGATAATTTCACCCAGGGGAACTCAAATACTATCCCCACAGGCTTTTATCAGCCAGGAGGGGCATGGGTCCAAGAGACAAGAGGTTGACCTTACAGCTGCAAGAACTCTGTCAACAGCTGCCTGAGAGAGCCAGCTGAAGTGGTCAAACATTGGACCAGAAGACAGACAAGGGGCTTCCAGCTCCCTGACTGTAGTAATAGTGGTCGGGAGGTCCAGGTGGAGTGACGAGACTTTAGGGTTTGTAGAATCTTTCGGGCTCAAGTGCCGTGTACTACTGGAGAAAGTTTTCCTTCCAGACGTTTCATTCTCAGCTGCGGAGAACATCCTCAGTGGCGTTGCAGCTGGAGCAGGCGCTCTGACCTTCTTGGTTGCTGTGCATTGAGTGGGACCAGGGCTGCTGGAGAGCTGCTATTTCTAGGCTGGAGGGGGTGTGGTGAAAGGGCAATTGGTTTGTGGATGTGCCCATTGTTTGGTGGGGCTTCCTGGAAGGGTAGTGATAAGGAAACTGGCTGTTGAATGTGACCATTGTTCTGTGTTAATTGCTGGGAGGGTTGGAAGGGGTGTGAAGATAAGGAAGATGGTTGTTGACTGTGCTGATTGTTCTGTGGAATGTACTGGTTGTTCTGTGACTTTCTGCAATTTATAGTCTGTAGGGTGTTTTGCAGAGCTGGGTACCAAGATTGGTGGATGAAAATGCCTTCTTCCTTTCTGTTAAAATTGTGCTGGTGTTTGTAAATCTCAATAGCTTCTCTGTTCAGGCGGGTATGATAATGTGAGACTGTAGAAAGGACTTCAGTTCTTTCAAAGTGGATGACGTGGTCTCCTTCTTGAAGTGCATGTTCAGCTACAGCTGATTTTTCTGGCTGAAACAAGTGACAGTGTCTCTTGTGTTCAGTGAGACGGGTGTTGATACTGCGTTGGGTAGTGCCAATGTAGACTGAACCACAGGAGCAGGGTATTTTTTAGACTCCAGGGGTTGAAAGTGGATCTCTCATATCTTTGGCCAAGCGCAGCATGTGGCGGATCTGTTGTGTGGGCTTGAAGACTGTGTCAACATTGTGGCATTTGAGAATTTTGCCAATGCGGTCGGTGACAGATTTTATGTAGGGCAGGAAGGCTGTACCTACATTTGTGTGTGGCTCGGGATTTGGTGTGGATGGTCTCCTGGGATGGAGGGCTCTTCTAATTTCTTGTTGGGAGTATCCATTGGCCTGCAGTGACTGGTTGAGGAGGTGTAGTTCCTGCTGGAGTTGGCTTGGTTCACAGATGCGTGATGCACGGTCGATGAGGGTTTTTACAACTGTACGTTTTTGGTGAGGATGATGATTGGAATTCTTATTTAGATAGCGGTTGGTGTGTGTGGGTTTCCTGAATACAGTGTGGCCGAGTTTTCCGTCATCTTTCCTGGTAATGAGGACGTCAAGAAAGGCAAGTTGACCATTGTTTTCTTTCTCCATGGTGAACTGGATACGGGGATGGACTGAATTCAGATGAAGGAGAAAGTTATTCAAAGCAGCCTCTCCATGACTCCAGATGGCAAAAACATCATCCACATATCAGAGCCAGCAACGTGGTTTTAGGAGGGCAGATCTTAGTGCTGTATCTTCGAAGGTTTCCATGTAAAAGTTAGCGATGACAGGGCTAAGGGGGCTTCCCATGGCAACTCCATCGATCTGTTCATAAAAGTTATTGTTCCATTGGAAGTAGGTAATGGTGAGCACGTGGTGGAATAGGGCAAATGTAGGTACAGCCTTCCTGCCCTACATAAAATGTAGGCAATGCAGTTAGTGATTGAATTGTCCTAAACAGTTGGGCTAGGTGCAACTTTGCGGACACAATGGAGGCAGCATGGAAAGCTCTCTTAGCAGCCTTCATTGTCATCTCATAAACCTTCATAAACATTCTATAAGATTTTCATGTCACTTCACCACGAGTATACTGCCACATTCGCTCTAGCTGTCTCAGCTCTCGTTTCATCCTCCACAGTTCTGGGTTATACCATGAAGCTGCTTTGGCATGAGAGCAGAGAAGGCGCCAGAGAACAATACTGTTGATGGCTTTGGAGAGACGGGAATACCAGTCCTCCACCAGCTCATCCAATGAATTGCCAAGGAATCCTACGAATTGCCAGGGGATCCTGCAGAGCATCATGAAGCCACATAGGGTCCATTTGGCTTTGTGGGCAAGCATAAATTTGCTCGCTGCCTCTACAGGGAGGATTTGGTGTGCCCAACCAGACCTTCAGGGCAAAGTGGCCTGAGCATGGGACTGCATCTACAGTCATCAGATCCACATGTATCTCCATCATAAGAACATAAGAGAAGCCATGTTGGATCAGGCTAATGGTCCATCCAGTCCAACACCCTGTGTCACACAGTGGCCAAAAAATGCAGGTGCCATCAGGAGGTCCATCAGTGGGGCCAGGACACTAGAAGCCTTCCCACTGTTGCCCCTCCCAAGCACCAAGAATACAGAGCATCACTGCCCTAGAGTTCCAACAATACACTATGGCTAATAGCCACTGATGGACCTCTGCTCCATATGTTTATCCAATCCCCTCTTGAAGCTGGCTATGCTTGTAGCTGCCACCATCTCCTGTAGCAGTGAATTCCAGAAAACTTGAATATGAAGTTTAATGGGTAAATGGATAGTTGAGGCTTTTTGTGGCATGGACGTAACCAATATCACATTGAGTCCCCGTTGAAGGGACAGGAGTTTTTTACCCCTCTAGGCAATTTGAATTGTTGTGGCACTTCTAGTCTACTGAACCTATGAATATGGAAGACGGTCCCTAGAAGAAGGATAGCTCATATCCAAAACAAAATTGGACTGGTTCTTTTTATTGTCGGACTGGATTCGGAAATAATTATAATTTATGGACAGTAGCTATGTTGTGCATTGGATGGTTTTCTAACTGCACTTTTGTACTTTAACACAGTTATGAATTGCTGAAGACTATATATATTATACTAAGAAATAGTTTTGTAAATGGAGAGAGTATTTTGTTGTTTTTCCCAGTTGCTGTACCTCCGTGGTCCCGCTATCTGTTGACATCATCTGCTTCATGGCACAGTCATTGAAAGTACCTAGAAACCCAATCTCTTTCTCCTTACTTGAACACATATTGACTCAATCAATGTGTGGATAGTTTAAATAATTTGTTATGACAGTTATTTCATTTAGCTGCTTTCCTTAATTCTTTAGCTGTTTTTAATCATCCCGTAACCTTTGATCTAGTGGATGATAAATTCCCAGTTAAGCTTCCTTTTGGGCTCAATATTTCCATCCATAGTGTTTCTGTATGCTAATCTATTTCTCTTAAATTCTCAGTTTTACTGGACTGTATACCTTCTCTGATACAGAGCCACTCTACCACCCTTTCCTTCAAATATAATTTATATCCAGGAATCACTGTATTCTACTGATTATCCGCATCCCACCAAGTGAAATGCCCACAATGTCTATGTTCTCCTCTGACACTAAGCATTCCAGCTCCCCCATTTTACCTTGGACATTTCTAGCATTTGCATGTACACATCTATAATTCCTCAGACATGTCAGGCCTGAAACCTCCTTCCTGTGGCCTCTAAACCTTGTCAGGTAGTCAATATTGTTTGTTACCCTCCTAGTGACCAGTTCCAATTCACTTCCCTCTAGAACATTAACAGCTACCCCTTCATCTCTTAGAAATAAGCCATTCTGAACCAGAGACATTTCATCCCCTGTTGGCTTTCCTCCAGGACTTAGTTTAAAAACTGTTCTGCCACCTTTTTGAATTTAAGCACCAGCAGCCTAGTTCCTTTTGAGGACACATGGAGACCATCACTTTTGTACCGGTCCTGCTTGTTCCAAAAAGAATCCCAGTGAAATCCTGGTTTTTAACTTTCTGCCTAGTAACTTAATTTTTCCTCCAAGAGCACAGGATGACATTTCCCAAAGTCATTGATGTCAATGTGCACCATGACTGCTAACTCCACCCCAGCACTGCGTATCAACTTATCTAAATAGTGTTTTAGGTCTGCAACCTTTGCACCAAGCAGGCAAGTCACCATGCTGTCAACAAGTCTGTCACCGACCTGGTTCTCTATATTCCTAAAATCAAATCACCCAATGTCAAAACCTTCTCCCCCCAACTCCAGAATGGTATCCTTGGTATCAGAGGGTACTAGTCTGTCACCCAAGGAAGGTTGTCCCTCCTCCTCAGCTTGATGCCCTTCAGCCTCAAGATCCCCAATCTCCATAAATCAGATGAGTTGTCACCACAGGAGTGAGACTGTTCTAGTAGGTTCCAGAAGGTCTCATTCACATACTTCTCTCTCTTTCAGCTTTTCCAACTCTCCTGAGTGCCAAGAACTCCATGCATCAAACACATGTCCAGAATTTCCACCCATTGGGCAGATAATCATACATGTGACACTCCCTCCAAAACATTGGATAGTCCCCATTTTTTTCCTTGCTTTCAACCTTCATAACTAGTTTGGCTGTTTAAGGATGTAAGTAGTAGAGTTAAGCATGCATAAACCAACTGAAATTAATGGGCTGAAGTGCCCATAGCTGCTTTGAAGCCACTTTCCATAGCTGAGCTCTGCTAGCTCTGCATTCAGCTCTAGTTTCTTCCCAACTTGTTTTGATTTTTCTTGCCATGTTTTATTAGATTCACACCCCACATTGAAAAGCACTGTAGCTGGCTCAGCAATTTTGCTATGCCAAAATAAGGATTTTTTCCTGTGTAAAAGTTATAGTCATGAATAAAAATAGAACAAATGAAGGTTCATTTATTTTAAGAATGATATTCAACCTTCAAGGCTGATTTTGGAGTTTTGCCTTAGATTTATTGTTCTCTCAAGAACAGCAATGTTTGTTGCTCTTTCCATGTTACAATCTTGTACATGGTAAAGGAGGCAAAACTCCAAATTCTATAACCTAGAGTCCAGAGAAGATGTTGGAATAGTAGAATTATTCCATTTTAGTAAAGACAAGGACCTTTAATCAGAAAATAAAATCAAACAAAATTATGTCTAATAATGAAGTGTAATCCCTCTGAAAACTGGTTCTGTGACTCCAGAAGTTATCTCTGATCCTGGGTAATCAGGATGACCTATTCTTGTGACCCATCACAGACATTCTTCCTTAATGAACACCAGAACACTAGATAGGTGGGTCACATATTATTTCCAATCAGCAAAGACAGTACTATCCTCCCAGTATACATTTCCAATTAGATAGCTCCTACCCCCTTTTCTGGTGTCACATGACCAGAAAACACATGGATCTAGAAGCTAAAAGCCAGTTTTTAGATTAGCAGATTCTACTCCAGATCCAACTTCCTCCACAACACAGCTCTGTGCTTGTATTTCATTCTTCACTCACTTCAGGATCATTCACTGTATGATCTTTCCTACTTTCCCTACTCTCTTTTCTTGAGTTTTTCCTCCTATGCAATAATGCTCTTCCTTGCCCTTTCCTTCTGATTAGAAACCCTCAGTTCACCCTTCCACTATGCCTCCACTCTAGGGATGCCTGAACTGGTTTGTGGTTCAGTTTGAGAGGTGGTAAAACAGCCCCCCATGAGTTAGAGAGGCCAGCTTCACAGGGAGTCTTCACCAGGCTCTCCTCCGCCCATCACCAAGTTTGGCAAATATTGGATTTGGGATGTTTGCTTTATTAACTCCCAAAGCAGGTGACCCAATTCCACACTAGACTTTTAATCCTGGTTTAGTCCTATCCCCAAGCTGATATTCTGCACTAAAATCATCGAATCATAGAGACGTAGAGTTGTGTCAAGTGTGCTTATTTCTGTAACATGTAGACAAAGAGCAGGTCATCGGCTCTTTACTGCTTATTTACAACCATTGGGCAAGTAATAAATCCATCTGGCCCAAGGATGTTTATGCTACAGCCTGGCTGGTACCATTTTCAAGTCGCCTCTCCCACAGGTTTACACAGACAACTCTTATCTTCTGCTTGAAAAGTGTGAGAATGGGAGATGTTTTTAATAGCCCAAATTCCTTAGTGATAAAAGAGATAGTGTTTAGCAACCTTTGAACCTGTGACTCAATTATGCATCTGTAATGATGACTGTATCCTCCCCATGGGAGGAAGAATTCATCATTGTTGATGAGCTGGGAGAAGATGCCTGGGAAGATGAGCTGGCGGGAAACGAGGGCGACCTGCACTGAGAGGTGCCGAGCAGCAGGTTGTGGAGTTAACGGCACCACTGAGGGTGAGAATTATGGGGACCTTGTTTTTCATCCCATGACTTTACTAAACTCTAGCCTCATTTTTCATGACTTTACTAAACTCTAGCCTCAAACGTCTTATACATGCCAGAGCACTACTAGATTCTGGGTGTATCAGAGACATAATCACACCCAAATTAGTAGAAGCTCTGGGACTCCCTACGAGTCCACTCCCCCACCCCATACAATTTGAGCAAATGGACGGGACAGTGATGAAAGGGGAATCCTGTACAGAGTAAACCCAAGGGGTACCGATGGGAACAGAAGACCACTGGGATACAGAAATTTTTGTTGTAGCCCCCTCACCATCATTTGATATTGTCCTGGGGAATTGGTCAGTGTGGGACAAAGAAGCTTTTGCTGTAACATTCGCCCTAAAGACATGGTGTTCTTGGCTAGAAGAGGCGAGGGTCCCTTTTGAAATATGGACAGACCATACGAATCTGGAAGCCCTTACTGGACGCAGGAAACTGACTGAGAAACATATTAGATGGACAGGATTCTTTGCTAAATTTAATTTTAAACTGAAGCACATCCCAGGATCTAAGAATTTTCTAGCCGATGCGTTGTCCAGGCTCCCCCAGCATAACAGCCAAAGGGAAGAGGTGATCGATTCACTCATCTCCCCCAGCCAGTTAGGGGGAGTGGTAACTACCCGCTCACAAGCAAAGCATGAAAAATTGGAAGAGAAATGGTGGGGAGAGAGACTAATTGCTGAAGTGGAAAAAGAAGGAGAGGCAATACCCAAAAGGGTAAAGAAAGGGGAGCGGGGTTTCTGGTACAAGGACAGTAAACTCTATGTACCAGAGAGCCTCTGAAAAGAGGTGCTCCAAATGTGTCATGACAGCAAACTATCAGGGCACTCTGGATATGTAAAAACTCTGCATCTAGTGAACAGACAATTTTGGTGGCCGTTTATGAAAAAAGACATCTCTAATTATGTTGTTTCGTGTCCGATATGCTTGATGGCTAAGAGAGGGGGGGAAGCCCCTAGGGTTGTTACAGCCACTGGAGACAGCAACCAGACCATGGTCGATAGTCTCATTGGATTTTATTGTAGAGCTTTCCCCTTCTTAGGGAAAGACTGTAATTCTTGTAGTAATGGACACTTTTTCCAAACAAGCCCACTTCATTCCATGCTCTCAAATACCCATAGCTGAAAGACTAGCTCAACTATTCTTCAAACACATGGTAAAACTACACTCATTCCGGGAGTGTAGTTAATTAGTGACAGAAGAGTCCAGTTCATTGCCGACTTCAGGCGGGAGTTTTGTAAATTAACCGGGATTGAGCAGGGCTTGAGTTCTGCGTATCACCCCTAGATGGACGGCCAGACAAAAGGGTAAACGTGCTGCTGGAGCAATACTTAAGATGCTTTGTAAACTATTAGCAATCTAACTGGGCAGAGTTGCTTCCATTTGCAGAATATGGATATAATAACAGCATACACAGCTCCACCAAATCCTCCCCCTTTCTGGTAGTGAATGGGTATGAAGGGAAACCTTTTAAGAACATAAGAGAAGCCATGTTGGATCAGGCCAGTGGCCCATCCAGTCCAACACTCTGTGTCACACAGTGGCCAAAATAACCGCCACCTCCTGTGGCAGTGAATTCCACATGTTAATCACCCTTTGGGTGAAGAAATACTTCCTTCTATCTGTTTTAACCTCACTGCTCAGCAATTTCATCGAATGCCCACGAGTTCTTGTATTGTGAGAAAGGGAGAAAAGTACTTCTTTCTCTTCTTTCTCCATCCCATGCATAATCTTGTAAACCTCTCTCATGTCACCCCTCAGTCAACATTTCTCCAAGCGAAAGAGTCCCAAGCGTTTTAAGCTTTCTTCATAGGGAAAGTGTTCCAAACCTTCAATCATTCCAGTTGCCCTTTTCTGAACTTTTTCCAGTGCTATAATATCCTTTTTGAGGTGCGGTGACCAGAATTGTACACAGTATTCCAAATGAGACCACACCATCCATTTATACAGGGGCATTATGATACTGGCTGATTTGTTTTCAATTCCCTTCCTAATAATTCCCAGCATGGCATTGGCCTTTTTTATTGCAATCGCACACTGTCTTGACATTTTCAGTGAATTATCTACCACGACCTCAAGATCTCTCTCTTGGTCAGTCTCTGCCAGTTCACACCCCATCAACTTGAATTTGTAGCTGGGATTCTTGGCCCCAATGTGCATTACTTTGCACTTGGCCCCACTGAACCTCATCTGCCATGTTGACGCCCACTCACCCAGCCTCAACAGATCCCTTTGGAGTGCCTCACAATCCTCTCTGGTTCTCACCACCCTGAACAATTTAGCGTCATCTGCAAACTTGGCCACTTCACTGCTTACTCCCAACTCCAAATCATTTATGAACAAGTTAAAGAGCATGGGACCCAGTACTGAGCCCTGCGGCACTCCACTGCTTACCATCCTCTACTGCGAAAACTGCTCATTTATACTCACTCTCTGCTTCCTATTAATTAGTAGTCAGTTTTTGATCCACAAGAGGGCCTGTCCTTGAGCTTACTAAGGAGCCTTTGATGAGGAACTTTATCAAAAGCTTTCTGGAAGTCAAGGTAAACAATATCTATTGGGTATTTTCCACTATTACTGGGAGGAACAATGCCTGAAATACCCTCAACTTTTCAGCAATGGTAGGGAAAGTTGGAAAGGTTTGGAACAACATCCAAGAAAATTTGGAATTGGCCAAAGAGAATTACAAAAAGCATTACGATAAGCACCATTCACCTGCTTGGGATTTTAAAGTGGGAGATACGGTGTTCCTCTCTACCAAGAACTTGCCTCTACCACAAACTTCTAAAAAACTGGCATACAAGTTTTTGGGACCATTCCGTATTAAACGGTTAATCAATAAAGTGACAGTAGAACTTGAATTATCCACACTGTTTAGTAAGATACATCCCATCTTTCATTGCAGTGTTCTTCGGAGGGATCCTGGAGCCATGCCCTGGCACCCCCGACCCCAAGCTCCCGAGCCTATTCCAGTGGGGGATCAGAATCACCATGAAGTAAAAGAAATCTTAGATTCTAAGCTGAAGCGAGATGTATTGTATTTTCTGATTAGATGGAAACATTTCTCAACAGCACATGATGAGTGGGTAATTAGCTCAAATGTGAAAGTGCCAGTGCTGATTAAACAATTCTATGCCAAATATCCTTCAAAACCCTGGAGAAGGGCTTAGGGGGGGGGGGTAGTACGTCAAGCGCACTTATTTCTGTAACATGATGGTTCCTTAGACAAAGAGAAGGTCATCGGCTCTTTACTGCTCCCCCCTTATTTATAACCATAGGGCAAGTAATAAATCCATCTGGCCCAAGGATGTTTATGCTACAGCCCGGCTGGTACCACTTTCAAGTCGCCTTTCCCACAGGTTCACACAGACAACTCTTATCTCCTGCTAGAGAAGTGTGAGAATGGGAGATGTTTTTAATAGCCCAAGTTCCTTAGTAATAAAAGAGATAGGGTTTAGCAACCTTTGAACCCGTGACTCAGTTATGCATCTGTAATGTAACCTTTGAAGATATCCTATATAGCAACTGTGTAACTCTGTATACATCATTACTCCCAAGGCTTGTGTCCTTGGTACAGCTTCTGATTTTCTAACAATAAAACAGCTTTGATTTAAAACAAAAGACTGAGTATTGAGAAATATCGGCACTTGACAAGTTGGTTTTTCTGATTCTAGTGTAGAATGTCAGTTTGGGGACAGAGTTAAACCAGGATTAAAGGTCTAGTGAAAAACTGGTCAAAAGCTCAGCTCCAGCTTCAGGTCTGGTCCCTGAAACTACAGTAAGGAACTCCCAGCTGGGAGAGGTTTTAAAAAATTGTCCCGCTGTTTGGAGAAAAAAGGAGTCCCTCAAAGTCTCCCCTAAATCAGCCACTCAGCAAATACTTCTCTGCTCTCATGACAACTAACTCTTCTCTCTCTGTGCTGCAAAGTGAAAGCAGATAAATTAGGGTGTGGTATTATACTGATATATAATCTGTTCCCATAGAGCAGAATGGGAGTTCCATGGTTGGCTCCCAGAGCTGCTAATCAAGCTATGGACAACTGCTTTGGGTGTTTCTAGGGTTCTCCACAAGTCCATCTCCAGTGTTGCCTTGGAATTGATTGAATTGGCACCAGGCTGTCTGGAGAACAAATTGAAAAAAATGAACCTCCATGGAAAAAAGGCATTTCATTTTTGTTTTCAGGAATGATGCTACAAATGAAACCAGTTCAAAACAAACCATGAAACTGCCCAATTCATGCTCAAACTGTGGTTTGTTTTTCGGTTCATCTACGTCTCTACTCCACTGTGATTCTCCCTACTTTCCTGGGTCTGCCTGACTACTTTAACCTCCTTCTTCCATTTTGGTTTAGACCTACACTTGCTGAATTACCTGTAGGTCTTTCTTAATCAAAAGTATTTGACTTTAACTCTCAGTTTAGCATCAGTCTCATCCTCTCTGTCTCCTTTTATCTTTTACCCAGCCTAGCTCCAAGTTCTTGCTCTCAAGAAATTGCATACAAAAAGCATTACGATATGCACCATTCACCTGCTTGGGATTTTAAAGTAGGAGATATGGTGTTCCTCTCTACCAAGAACTTGCCTCTACCACAAACTTCTAAAAAACTGGCATACAAGTTTTTGGGACCATTCTGTATTAGCAAGTGCATAGTGATTCTAACATATAAAATTTTCCTATAACCCCCCCCCTCCAGAACACAACTTTTTAAAGCAAGCATTACGTTTGAAAGCAAATCATCAAGGGCAATGATTTTGTTTTATCTACTTATAAAAATATGGGTAGGAAGTGGAAGATAAACAGGCTTTGTAATACTGATTTTTTTTTTAAAATGAAAAACTCAGCTCTCTAAAAGTACAATCCTATTTAGTCACTCCAATCTAAGCCAACAGATTGGAGGACCTCTGCATAAGATTGCAATTCATATTGTGTTACAAGAGTGGTGGCACTCAAACAGTAAACAGAATATTCATCTTTCTCAGTCTTGTAACTTTTGTAAGCAATTAAGTGCTAACCAAACTCATATGGAATGCCGGTGTTGAGTCTCAGCCCTCCTTGCCTAATACAGTAAATGTCAGATTGCTGAGTTAGTTGGACTAAATCTAAAAATGATATTCTGTGAAGGTTATTTTGTTAGGAGGTTCCCACTAACCACATCCTCCGTTTTTCATAAATCAATAATCCATAGCAGATCCATGGAGAAATACAACGATGTGCTCATTACCCCCAAACGGAAAATGTTGTGTCACTCAAAAACATTTTATCTCTGCAACTGTCAGATGTCTTCCAAGATTCTACCAAAACCACATCTGAAGAGACAACCATCAGCTACAGTGATTACACTGCTGTTTCTTTTTATCTGTTGGGAGGAAGACCAAAAATGTTTCCCTAATTTTGAAAGGGTGTGGTGACTGTTTACTTTCAGTACTTTGGCAGGTCTCATAGGTGTGACTTGTTCATACCCTGGTATATTTGAAAGCGATGACACAGCACTGTGCTGTGTATTAGTATCACATATTGTTTATATCAAGATGGAGGTATGGTGTTGTACCCAATTGAGCTTACTAGCATTTACACAATTGTGCAAGCAATTTTGCATTTTTTTTCCCTGGCAGAATGCATAGAAGAGTAGCTGTACAGTTTTTGGTCACCTTAACTTTAGAAAACAATATGTCCAAACTAATACTGACAGTTTTTCTTTTTGTAAAGAAGAACCACCAGGTACAGAACACCCCCTGATATCTAATGCTTTTGTTTTTAGGGTGCTTTTTTTTTTTTTTTACCCCAGGGCATAAATAGCACTTGTTTTTTTTAAAAAAAGTTCTATAAGCCCTCCCCCCCTGGACTGGTAAAATGCAAAATACTGAAAATAATTTTAATGGATTTATATTTTCTTTATTTACAGTCCTCTTCTTTCACAGACATACAAGGTGGCTTTTCCATTGTGCCAATAAGTATTGCCCAACCTTATTGTGAGAAATGAGTCCTGTACAACAACTGTTCAATTGTATGGTCAATAAATAGGCTTTTCTGCATGCTCAACTTGCTCCTGATTTTCTCGGTAGTCAATCTGCAAGCACTGAAATTGGCTTGGGTGCAGTTGTTTTGCATGTCTGCCTTCTGTCTGAATTTTTTCTGCTGTGGAGTTGTTTTATTTCCTCTGCATGTGGCTAAATACTCAGAAATATCCAGTGAGGATACTGGTATCACTGATGGCATAACTGGTGGTGTCACAGCCCCCCCTCCTTTGAAAATAAAATTGTGCATGTGCTCTAGTGATACTGCAGTGTGGCACGAAAAAAATCAGTCCTCCCCCGCTAGTGAGTCTGGTGTCACCACAGAACTCCCTTTTAAAATTTTGTGCAGAGGCTGTTTTAATAAAACATGGTAGAGCCAATTTAATGGGGGGGAAATAAAATTCTGTGCAGATATGCACTACTTATACAAGAATGTAACACAAAAGAACATCCCTTCTCCCCAATATAAACAATTGGTCTGATACCTTCCTGCCTTGCAGATTTTAAATGTACAGTTCATGATCGGTTGTGAAGATTTTTTTTTTTAAAGGGTCACCATTGGGAGATTCTTTGATTGTACTTTTAAAATTTGTACTTCTAACTTTTTTTTTTACTTTTTTTATGGTAGCCATTCTGGGATCTGAACATTTCCATTTGGATTCTGATTTTGAGATCTGTTGAGAAAAGTGCCAAGGAGCTGGACGAATTTCCGGTGGTCATCCACTACAGGTTATCCTTTTGCCTTTGCTGAGAAGTGCCCTTGTTGCCTTTTCTGTGTCCTTGCATTGGAAGTGTGTTGTCATCACCCTCGCTGACCAGCTCAGAAACTCAGTGATGGCGGAAGGTCCAGGCCAGCCTGACCCAAAGGAGGCAAAGTGCTCACCTGGTGCACGCATCCCCATCTCAGAACCAGAGAATAAGAACATTAATTTTTCACAGGATCCTGGCCAAAGCAAAGTGCAGTTGTAGATGCTCAGCAGGGCATCTGAACTTGCTTATTTTTCAGCTGACTTTATTGCAGAACTACAACAGGATGATAAGTTGCAGTCTTTAAAAGGATTTATTCAAGCCCTCCTGACCCCACACCTGAACATTTTGTGAAGTGGATGGATAAACAGGGAAGATTACATCAAGAGTCTTTAGCAAAGAGGAAAAATTGCAGTTAAACCACATGAGCAGTTAGTGCTGCCACAAAAAAATACAGAATAGATCTGCTGAGGGTGTCACAGCACTAGTCCTTTCACTGGTCACTTGGGTGTGAGTGAAAATAATAATAGGTTGACTCAAGATTTACACAGATCAAACAATGGACAGAATATGGCAAATATTTTAGCTGATGAGTATGATCCAGTATCCCACATTAGATCAGAAGTTAATTGCTTTTCTGTCCTTGATGTCCTTTCTATCCTCTGTGCAACAATAAGTTAAACCTTATAATAAAGTGAACTTGAACAGTGACAAAAGGGTCAAAAGAAAGAATAGAGAAGATTCTGTGAATGAAGCAGATCATGAGAAGGACGGCAGGAAAGGTTGCATCAGTGCTTAGTTCTTATGGCACTTTCTTGCACACACAGGGAAATGCTGATTGGCACTTTGGGGTTAGTCAGCAATTGTTCTTCAGGCCAGTTTGGCAAGGGATCCTGGAGGTTTTTGCCATCTTCTGGGTCTGAAGCAGGGGTCACTGGGAATGTATGTGTGGGGGAAGGTATTTGTGAATTTCCTGCATTGTGTAGGGGTTGGACTAAATGAGCTTGGAGGTCGTTTCCAACTCTATGATTCTATGAAAGTGAAATGGGCATGGAACCTTTCAAACTTATAAATACATCTTGGTATCTAGAGTTTGACAATAATAAAGCCTATACAGAGGTCCTTGCAACACTGCTGTCAAATGACAGCCAGATCAGCTTTATTGCAACAGCAATGAAGGAGGGGGTTAGTGTGGATGTATGGGCATGGGTGAATATAAGTGTCTGCTCCTTCCATATCTTTCAAAGCCTTGTGGACATGTTGTGAATCATAATATATCAATAACAACCTATATAAGCCCTGACCTGGATAGCCCAAGCAAGCCTGATCTCATCAGATCTCAGAAGGTAAGCAGGGTTGACTCTGGTTAGTACTTGGATGCAGAGGTCATTTTGTAAAAAAAAAAAAAAAAAGGTGACAGAGCTCATTAGCATAACTCATTAGCATATGTCAGTCCTCCCCAGCCAAAAGCAATCCGACACAAGAAACGTGAGCCCCAGGTGAGCAAAGCCTGCTTGGTCTGGCTACAGATCCAGCCAGCCCAAGCAGACTTCGCTGTCCTGGGGCTCTCCTTGACCACCCCCCTCCCACAGTCAAAAGGCCAGCAAACCTCCTGCCACCTAAAATCACACAAGAAGTGGAGAAAGGGTGGCACAGGCTTCTCCAGAGGTTAATGAGGGCTGCTGGGGGTGTGGCAAAGCTCCTGATGGCAGGCTGACTGTCTGCTCTCCTAATCCAGGGATTGTTATGCAGCTGCACATTCTATTCAATGGACAAGGTAGGTGGAGAGGAAGAGGGGGAACCCTCAGAAAGGTTCAGGAGCTGAACTCCAATGAGCTCCTGATGAATTCAAGGCCTGCTTGGATGGAGACCTCCTTGAAATAACAAGCTGGGAGGACAAAGGCAGGCTTTATTCAACCATCTCTCTGAATATCCTCCAGGCCCCCAATAAGGGTCAGACACCAGAGGTCAACATGACTTCCAGGTGCAGGCACACACACACATCCAAAAGAATAACTCAATATGTCTGGGCTGAAATGCCCCCATTATAGAAAGCTGCTGTGAGATACTGGCTAAAACACTGCATGAACTTGGACTTGGGAATCTTGGCACCAGTCCCTGATCAGCCATACAGTTCAACCAGTGATCATGTGGCTGACCAGGCCTCAGATTCAACGGGAGCTCACAGGAGTGCAGCTCCTGAACCTTTCTGACAGTTCCACCTCCTCCTTCCCACCTTGTCCTTTGAATAGTAGGTGCAGCTGCATAACACTCCCTGGATGAGCTCCACCACCTTTTTTTTCAACAAAACGATCCCTGTGGCAGACAAACTAATCTATTTCCTGAGTTGTTTTACAGATAAAATAGTATAACACAAATCTCCCAAGAGAGTATAGATACAATAACTTTTGAGTGTTCATTTGTTCAAAGTTTCTAAACGTCACTTTTTAATGTGACAGTTCCAACGACAAACTAATCTGGACATGAGTTATTTAAACAAATGTATTCATTATAAACAGGGGCATACACCCATCCTTATGTTCAGGACAATCTCATTCTCCCCATTTTTAAATCTGATGATAATCTCTGTCACATACTTATAGAGTTCTCATTATATTCCTGGTCTTAACCATTTGCAAGCATGAACCACTTTGTTTAATAAGCGTAAATTTTAAAAACTGTAGTGTGTAAATTACAATGCCTGGTTTCAGCAGAGACTTCTACTTTCAAACCTTTGTCTTTCTCTATTCTAGACACATGCAAAACATTATCTCTTTTATTGAAACAGATGTTGAAATACTGCTCATTAGGCAAGACACCCAACCCAGCCTTGGTGAATCACACTCTCAGACCAGCATCTATCCACTGCATTCCTCTTAGAGTGGGGTTTTATAGCACAGATTCAATAAATGCTGGCATAAACAAAACTAAACCTACAAATAAATAGGAAAACAAAGGAAAGATCATATCAAAGGAAGTGAAATGTATATGTGCAATTTACTCCATTCTTCTTCAATTATTTTAAAAAAGAAAGTTTGCCCCTACTGGGGCTATTTGCAGCCTGGGAGCAGCCAGCATGGTTTCATCAGAAAAGCAGCAGAAGGGAAAGAGTTAAACTTCCTGTCGTCCAGTGCCATGGCCCCAGTCCAAACCACACATACGCCCTGCTGCTATTTTTAGGGTCAAGAACATATCTGGATTTACAAACCCAGTTTTTCAACATAATATGTAGTTTGGCCCTAAGTTCAAAGAAGGTATTTATCACACTATCTTCTTTACAGAAAACATCGCACAAAGCAATAGGCAAAGAAATATAGCCCTATCACTGCCATACTGGTCCCATGTTCATTTCTGTTAATGGTCAGAGCATCCTAGAGCACACCAAAAACTCCTCTGTAACTGCACTTTGCAGAAGAATGTTAGTGCCTATGGTTAACTTGGTGAATATTAGTGATGCTACGAATTTTGTGGTGAACATTTTTTATATTCATAATTGCTTGTGAGCTGAGCTTCAAATCTTCTTGCCTCACCAATGTCCAACTTGAGCAGCAAGCAGCTCCTGAATAGCTGATTTGGCTGATCTGGCTGGCTAGGCGGGTGTCTCCTACCACCTTCACCACTCCATGGGTGTTTTCCCACTGCCCTTACTCCGGAGCGACGTCCCTCTTCACCGCGCAGCGTCTGCGCGGATTTCACATCAACTGCTCCGCAGAACCCGGAAGAGCCGCAAAGTCCCGCGGCTTTTGCGTCGCAAATGTAAACTGGTTTTTGGCAGTTTACATTTGCGACGCAAAAGGCCAGGAACTTCCTGGTTCCTCAGAGCAGCCTCGGAGCAGTTGGTGGGAAATCCGCGCAGATGCTGCGTGGTGAAGAGGGACGTCGCTCCGAGGTAAGCTCAGTGGGAAAACGGCCCATGTGTGTCTCTCCTGAAGTTGCATGCTCAGTGGAAGAAGACAGCCATCCCAGATAGAAGGAGTGTACCATTTTTCGGTTAAGGGTATGCTGTATACAACAATCCCAGGTTGGGGGGAACCAGGAGTCCCATGGACCTGTGTGAGAATGTGCATTCATAAATTGCTGTTGCTTAGACTGTGCTGCTTGAATACTGTGTGCAGAAAGTAATCTGATAAACAGTCTGAAGTTGCTCACAAACCACCAAAGCTCCTGATGAAAACATCATACTGGGTTGTGAATGGTGAGTAGAATGTTAGCCTAACTGACAGGTACTTGAGCCTCCCTAATGCGTTTGTCTGCCAATTTGGATTTTCTCAGATAAATTTCTAAGGAATTCCAGGTTTCACAAAAGATGTGGAAAGCACTAAAAGAAGGTGCTATGTTTCAATGGCAGTTATACTCCAGTACTCTAACAAAGCCATCCTAAACAGGATTACTCTAAATCCTACTCTGGTCTACTTGGTAGAAATTAATCCCTGGGAAGTGTTGTTAGGATACCAGGCTAATACTGGCTGCACCACCAGATGATTGTTTAGCAGGGCTCTTACACCAGCATATTCATACTGGGCAGGCACTGGAAGAAATATGCTGGCATGCTGAAGTGTTAAAGAGCATTCTCTTTTGATAGAGGCTGCTGGTCCCATTGGTGAAAGGATTTCCGAATATCTTTTGTGGAACAAACCAGGGATTCCTTTGCCCCCATACTTTGGCAAGTAAAAAGTTCCTAATAAAAACAGAGCATTCTGCTCATCTGCTTTGGGACTTAGAACATTTTGTGAATTTGTGTGTGTAGTTGGGAGTGTATGATTTGCTTTGCTAAAGAGATATGTTGCAAACATTTTCCTTTGGATGAATTTTGGGTATAACCGTCTTCCAGGAAAAGTGAGATGCAATTCACACAGACAGATAATTCACTAAATGGCTAATCAGGAAATATTTACTGTGGCAGATTATTAATTGTCAATTGATTTACAGCTGCTCAAGAACATTTAAATCAGATGCTAGCAGTCTCACATGATTGCAGTATTCCCGATTGTCCAAGAAAATTTGGTTTTCTAGTGCTTTATTCAATGCATCATATAGCAACAAAACAAAACACCCAATCCTACCCCCCCAGAAAGAGTGATAATTAAAAACAACCCACCGCTTAAGTGTTTCACAAGCCCTCAAGAGCAGAAGAGATCACAGATTTATTCATCTCTCTTTTTACGTATACATTAATATTACAATGCTAGATCAAAAGTTTTTTAAAAAACCAACAATGTGACAACTGAAATAAGGAACATCCATTATGTTGCATCAGGCACTGGGATAAAGAGTAATCCTTTGAAATGACAAACATCTGGCAATAATTGCATACACAATGGTACTTTGTATGGTGATTTTCTAGTAACCAAAGTCAAATTACCAGTTTTCTTGTGTGTGTTTTAGATTTCTACTGTTAACCATACACAATTTTTTCAAACTCTATCTAATTCTTAACATGGCCAAATCTATTTAAAACTGGAGATTAGAGCCATGGATAAACAAGAGAGCTCTTTCTACAAATCTGAGAAAAACCCCAGGTTTGCAGAAAAATCTGAAACATAATCTCCCAAATTATGTTAACTCCGCCCCCCAAAAAAACAATAGAAGAATGCCTGCAAATTTAAGAAGTTAATGCCCTCTGTGACTGTTGCTAGGCTACAGCAGCAGCAGCATTGCTAGCCTTACAGCCTTGGTTTTTGTCAGTAAAAGGCAGGTGGAGGGAGCAGGGTCCTTTACAAGATCTTTTCGGCCTTTGAGGGAGCATTCAGCAGGGCCAGGACCAGCAGCAAATACCAGAGAACACAACTTGTATCATTCATCCAGGGCTGGCTGATTGCTAATGTTCAACAGCAGCAATTCCAGAAGACAGTGTAGTGTAGTGATTATAGTTTTAGATGAGGATCTGGGACTGCTAGGCTCAAATCCCTATTCTTCCATGGAAGCTCAGTGAGTGACTCTGGCCTAGTCATAGGCTAATCTACCTCACATAGTTGTTGTGAGGATATAATGGAGGAGAGGAGAATGATTTAAGTCATTTTGGGTCCCTACTGTGAAGAAAAGTTAGGCATAAATGATGTAAATAAATAATATAACTGAAAATGAGGCACAAATAAAAGGTAAACTGGTTGGTGTGTGGGGAGGAGAGAAGGAAGCAGGAAAAGGTGATGATACGGGGTTTACTAGGAGGAGGAAAGAGGAAATCGTGCAGGTAAAGGGATACAAGGGGGAATGAGGTGCCCTACATAACTCCCTGGAGATCCCGTACTGCACATATGAGCCTGGCCTGGTAGCCAGCACTGTACAACTGGTTTTCCTGGGTAGAGGTTGCCAGAGGGAGTGAAGGACGGAAAACCAAAGGCAGAGTGGCAGATAGGTAGGTTGGCATTTTTCTCTCAGCCTGACTCTGATACTAGAAATCAACTGGGCTAGGAGAAAAAGATTTGCAACTCTGGGCAGTGGGGGTGCAGTATAACTTTCTCATCCACATACTAGGATCTTTGTATACAAATAGACCTTATCAGCACATCTCCGATTTGAGGGTAAGAGAAGCCATGTTGGATCAGGCCAATGGCCCATCCAGTCCAACACTCTGTCACACAGTGCTAAAAAAACCCCCAGGTGCCACCAGGAAGCTAGTACACTAGAAGCCCTCTCATTGTTGCCCCTCCAAGCACCAAGATTACAGAGCATCACTGCCCAAGGCAGAAAGTTCCATCTATACCCTATAGCCACTGATGAACCTTAGGAAAAGATCACATATAAATTTTGTTACACTTTCTTCCCTGTGACTGCTCTGAAAGTTTCCACTAAAGGAATAGAAAACAAAAAGTTATAGCCTGACATATGTTTCCTGTTGAAACCAATGGATGTGGATAAGAATAGAATAAAGACAGCAATCACATCATAACAAAAAAAATGAATACAATTATTAAAGAATGAAATAAAATACAAATAAGAACAATATTTTGGTGCATACTTTCAGTGGCAACAACTGTTTTGTGTAACAGTCTTTTAGAGAAATGGGCATCCAGGGAGCTATAGACAACAAATATAAAACCCCCAAAAAATCTGCTATCAGCTTTGGCCTTGCCTTTTAGAAATGCCTTTTTCAAAGTTCAGTTGACTTATGTTTCGTCTCTTTTGATTTTCTCAAATATTTGTTTGCTATTCAGAATGAGAATTATTGCAAATAGCTTTTCAGTTGTGCAGTGTCTGTATTTGGTGTGACAGCTCACTGGATTGCTGCTGATTATTCATGCTTGACCTCTCTGTCTTGTGTCATCATGGGATGCCTCTTTTAAAAACCGTTGAGTTAGATTGTACATGCTGCTTCTGTACTTATGTGGTTGGCAAAATTGATTATTCAGTACCATTCATCCCACTTCAAGTCTGCTCTTGTTTACCCAGCCTAGAAAATGGAAATAAAATTAATCATTCAAGGCCATCTTAGATCTGCACAAGAACACCTTCTGAAAACATGGAAACCCCTCTCCAAAAAGGCGTGTGTGTGTGATCCTTATAGTACCAACGTCCAAGTGGTGGCTGGAGATCTCCCACTAGGTGACAGAGATCAGTTCACTTGGAGAAAAGAGCCAATTGGAAAGTGGACTCTATGGAATTATATCTCATTGACGTCCTTCCCCTCCTCAGACCTTGCCCTCCTCAGGCTCCACCACCCAAATCTTCTGGTATTTCCCAGCCTGTTGCTGGCAACCCTAGACCGTTTTCACGCACAGCTTACCACTCGGTCACATTCCTGTTCTCTCTGCAGCGTCTGTCGGATTTCCCATTATCTGCGCCGGAGTTACAGGAAGTGCCGCGGCTTTTGCGCAGCAAACGTAAACTGGGTTTTAGCGGTTTATGTCTGCTATGCAAAAGCCGTGACACTTCCTGTAACTTCGGTGCAGATAATGGGAAATCCGACGGACGCTGCAGAGAGAACAGGAATGTGACCCCGTGGTAAGCTGTGTGCGAAAATGGTCCTAATCTGAACAGAGTTCTTGTTTATCCTTTTAAGTATCGCATTTCAGCTGCTTGTGACTGCCTGCCAAGTCTGAAGAATTTGCCTTGAGCCCAGCTATAGGCTTTGAATATACACCTCCTGATTGAGCCAATATAGTGAAGTGGATAGAATTCTGATTTGAACTGTGACATTAGGGTCCCCTTGGGGTCAGTGACTCTCAGCCTAACCTACCTCACAGGAGGTGTCACAAGAATAAAATGGGACAACCAAGTTGAAGTTTATGTGCTTGTTGAATTAAATACCTGGAAGCAATGTGTGTATGGTGGGGGAGGTACATATGAAACTGTCTTATACTGAGTTAGACTAGTCTACTCAAGGTCTGTTTTGTTACTCTGAGAGACAGCGGCTCTACAGAGGTTCAGGTAGAGGTGTTTTATATAAGTCCCATAAACACTGTAGATCAGTGTCTCAGGCCAGAAGATGACTGTTCTTTTGCCAACTGCTATTCTCACCACTCCACAGATTGTCTTCAGTAGAAATGCTTCCATAGAAATTCTCCACTCCCCAGATCCTTCTCTCATGCTGTCAGGCTTTATGGACTCCGTTGCCAGGCAACCACTCACCTAACCTCTGTCTAGAAATCACCTCCCTCTGGACAGCAGTGTTTCCAGACTGGGACCCAATATGCAGGGGAAAACAGCTCACAGACATCCTAATGTTAACTAAAATAATGGAATATGGCTTACTAACATTAAGTTTTATATACACTGTTTTGGAAGTATATGGAAGCATTTTTATATATATTTGAATGCCACTGTATTGCATCTCCAAGGCATCCCTGATGGAAAATATACTTGGTTTCAGAGAGAATTTCCTCCTGTTGTCCAATGTAACACGTTGCAAAACCCTCAACATGTCACACTGTGGTAGCTATCCCAAAATCAAGCAAAATTTTCATATGATTTTCATTATAAACCTAATAATGGCCCCTCTTCTAAATACCATTTGTGTGGTCCAAATCCAGAGAATGTTCTCTTCTGTTAATTTTTTACTTTTTAAAACCAAATCTGCATTTATGGAAGAAAGCTGTTTTTTTTTTTTTAATTGCAACGTCCCAAGGTAGATAATTTGAAAATTAAAAACAATTTCCATATATTTTTGTAAACTAGGACAATCCAGGAAAAAATTAAATGTTTGTTAGTCCACATTAATTTTCTAGTCCCTATTAATTTCAAAAGAGCTTGCTCCTATTTTAACTAAACTACCTCCCACTGTATCAAAAGATAACATAGTTCCTTATTTATTGGTGAATAGAGAACCAAGGACTACGTTGGCTGGGCCAAGTATTTGTCCATCATATTTTCCTTAAAGAATAAAGACTCCTTCTCTGCTTCTCAAGATCACTGGATCAAAGGAGTTTGAAAGAAGGAAAGAAAAGGAAGGAATTTCAAAAGAGATGTTAGTTGCAGGTGCAGTTAGTGACAGGTGCAATCATGAGTGCCTGGTTTGGATCCGAGGGCATCTAGAGGTAAGAAAATGAATAATGTCTCTTTCTGCACAACTTTTTCCACATGGAAAGACACATAGGGAACAATATCCTGCCACCACTATTGCTTCACTCAAATCCCAAGGCTCCTGGAGTCTTGGAAATGTGGTATTAATTGCTTCCGTAGAGTTGGTTCTTATGGTTACACAAGTAGTACAACAGGTCTGTATGACCTGATAAAGTTGTCTTCTGCTACTGGTGTAAGCACTGTGGGACAAGCTTTTAGCTGGTGCAAAAGCAAGGTAGGGTGGTTTTGCCTTAATCCTACTCAGTCCCACATGTTGGAGGAGGGGGAGGAGGAGGGGATTGGATTTATACCCTGCCCTTAACTCAGAGTGGCTTACAATCTCCTTTCCCTTCCCCTCCCCACAACAGAGACCCTGTGAGGTAGATGGGACTGAGAGAGTTCTTTTGAGAAATGCTCTGAAAGAACATGCAACTGACTCAAGGTCATACCAGCAGGTGCAGGTGGCAGAGAGTTGCTGAAGGGAAAGGTGAAGGAAAGGTCAACTGTCTGGCAAACCAACCTTGGTCTGACTTAATCTATAGACTTAGAAGGCAGCCTTAAGCCTCTGTGTACTTTGCCCTTATGCAAGACTTCTGAGGGCCTTGGAATGTTTTGTACCCTTTCACCTCCTTCCTGGAACACACATTTGGGGTATAGCTAAGGTAAACATCTGTCTCCTTATTCTGCATACTTCTAGTAAATGATTATGTAAAGAAGAATGTATAAAATAAATGACCATTATCAGACAGACAGAGACTGGTGAGAAGAACCTCAACCCTGCGTCGTGATTTCTACAAGTGGCACAGCGAACAGGGACCCCTCTCATCAACGCCTGGCATAGGCCCCTTGAGTGCACTCCATCATTCTCGACAACCCCTTCATTGGTGAGCATGGGAGGACAGTTCTTGCAAACCCAAATTTGGAGGAGCTGCGGTTCCTCATCCAAAAGTCCGGCGGGTCCGTGACTTCTGGCCAACTTAAGACTCTGTTACAAGAGATCAGTAAGCAATGCCCCTGGTACCTGGAGGGAGGTTTTCTTATACTTTGGGACTGGGAGAAGACAGAGAAGACCTTTCATACAGAGCCCCTTCGGTCAAACTTCTTCAAGCCTGGCATCAATGTCGATATGCAGTAGAGAAATTTATGCACGTTTCTAACACAAGCCAGCTCTCCAAAGATTGTCCCCCAAAATACACTGGTGTCCAACTTGTGCCCCCTGCCCCTCCTTTTCCCCCTCCTCCACCAACGGCTCCACCTGTGGGCCCACTATCTAATGCCCCGGGACGAATGGTCCATGAAATTTTGGAGAAGAAACAAAAACCTGTGGAGAGTGACTTTCAAAAAAAGGTACAACAGGAACAGGAAGAGAGTGCATTGACAGGGGAAGGGTTGGCTGACTCTTTATCGGTATGCCCAGTAACATATGCACAGAATGAGAATAGGCAACAGGTTATTAACTATACTGCGTTGCCCCACTCTGTTTTGAGTGAAATTCAAAAGGTTATCAGAGATACAGGCATAGGGGGAACCAATGTGCACGGTCTTTTAGAAGGAATCTCTAATGGATACATTCCTCAAGATTGGAAAAATATGATGAGGATGATGTTAACTCCTGGACAGTATGTAGTTAGGACAGTGAATATTGTAATTTTGCTAATGCTCAAGGGCGTGGCTCCAATGGGACTTATACTGCTGAACAACTATATGAATCTGGACAGCTCAGCACTATCGAAGCACAAACTGTGCTCCCTGTTGTGACCCTTGTTATAATATCTAAATGTGCTTTACAGGCCTTTGCCAAGGTACCTACAGAAGGGCGGCCAGCCCATAGTTTTGCAACTGTCTGTCAAAAGCCACAAGAGCCCTACTTAGACTTTATCAACCGTCTTCAGGCAGCAATCAGAAGACAGGTTGATAATCCTGATGCAGCAGGAGAATTGATGATGAAATTGGCCAAGGGAAATGCTAAGTTGGATTCAAAAAGAGCCCAGTGGTGCAGAGTGCTAAAGCTGCAGTACTGCAGTCTTGAGCTCTTCTTATGGCCTGTTTGATCCTGGCGGAAGCTGGATTCAGGTAGCTGCTTCAAGGTTACTCAGCCTTCCATCCTTCCCAGGTTGGTAAAATGAGTACCCAGTTTGCCGGGAAAAGTATAAAAGACAAACTTTACTTTGTAACAGCGCTCAGTACAGCAGGCTGAAATTGCTGCTGTAATAATGGCCTTTCAGTTCTATTCACAAAGGCCTTTCAACACATAATAGTTGACACCTTATATGCATTGTTTGATTCATCAACTTCCTGGTGCATGTATCACTCCTCAAATTGACCTTGATTTTTTGGCTATCAAACAAATAGCCAACAAATTTGTTTCTTGCCGTCTCTCTCTCTCGGCTTGGCTTCGCGAACGAAGATTTAAGAAGGGTGCAATAGTCCACGTTTGCTGCAGGCTCGCTGGTGGCTGACAAGACCAATGTGGGACAGGCAGGTCCGGCCACAGCGGCTGCAGGGAAAAGTCTGATTTAGGGTTGGTCCTGTAGCAGTGCGATTCTTCCTCAATCTCCTTTTGTCCTCAAGACCAGCTATGCGTGCGTTCTCAAAGGAAGAGACAGCCTGGTGGATGGTGTGCCTCCATGCTTTGCGATCTGAGGCTAGGTCAGACCACTGGTGATGGTTGATGTGACAGGTGCTAAGGGATTTCTTCAAGGAGTCCTTGTACCTCTTCTTTGGTGCCCCTCTATTTCGATGGCCGGTGGAGAGTTCGCCATACAGGGCAATCTTGGGAAGGCGGTGGTTTTCCATCCTAGAAATATGCCCTGCCCAGCGCAGCTGCGCCTTCAACAGCAGTGCCTCGATGCTGGTAACCTCTGCCCGCTTGAGGACTTCAGTGTTGGTCACAAAGTCACTCCAGTGGATGTTGAGGATGGTGCGAAGGCAGCGCTGATGAAAGCGCTCAAGGAGTCGCAGGTGATGACGGTATAAAACCCATGATTCGGAGCCATAGATGAGGGTTGTCATCACAACCGCTTTGTAAATATTGATCTTTGTGCCTTTTTTCAGATGCTTGTTGCTCCACACTCTTTTGTGCAGTCGGCCAAATGCACGGTTTGCCTTTGCCAGCCTGTTGTCAATTTCCTTGTCGATCTTGGCATCTGAGGAGATGATGCACCCCAGGTAGCTGAACTGCTGGACTGTCTTCAGAACTGATTCACCCACAGTGATGCAGGGAGGGTGATAATCTTCCTGGGGTGCAGGCTGGTGGAGAACTTCTGTCTTCTTCAGACTAACTTCTAGGCCGAATAGCTTGGCAGCCTCTGCAAAGCAGGACGTCATATGCTGCAGAGCTGATACCGAGTGGGAGACGAGTGCAGCATCATCAGCAAACAGTAGCTCTCGGATGAGTTTTTCCATTGTCTTGGAGTGTGCCTTTAGTCGCCTCAGGTTGAACAGGCTGCCATCGGTGCGATAGCGGATGTAGACACCATCGTCCTCATCTAGATCTACTGCGTCTCTTTGAAGCATCATGCTAAAGAAGATCGTAAAGAGAGTTGGCGCGAGAACGCAGCCTTGCTTTACACCTGTGCCTATTGGGAAGGGCTCCGAGAGGTCGTTGCAGTGTCTGACTTGGCCTCGCTGGTCTTCGTGTAGCTGGATGATCATGCTGAGGAACCTTGGGGGACATCCTAAACGTTCCAAGATTTGCCACAGGCCCTTCCTGCTAACGGTATCGAAAGCTTTGGTAAGGTCGACAAAAGTCACATACAGAGCCTTGTTCTGTTCCCTGCATTTCTCTTGGAGCTGCCTGAGAACAAATACCATGTCGGTGGTGCTCCTGTTAGCTCTGAAGCCGCACTGGCTCTCTGGGAGGAGTTCTTCTGCAATGGTGGGCACCAGTCTGTTCAGAAGTATTCTGGCAAGGATTTTGCCTGCGATGGAGAGCAGGGTTATCCCCCGGTAGTTGGAGCAGTCTGACTTTTCCCCTTTGTTCTTGTATAGGGTGATGATGATTGCATCGCGAAAGTCCTGTGGTAATTTGCCTTGTTCCCAGCAGGTGACAAGTACTTTGTGAAGTGAGCTATGTAGTACTGTGCCCCCATGCTTCCAGATCTCTGGTGGAATTCCATCAACTCCTGCTGCCTTGCCACTTTTCAGTTGCTTGATGGCTTTAACAGTCTCTTCTAGGGTGGGGATCTCATCCAACTCTGTTTTCACCGGTTGAAGTGGGGTGAGGTGGATTGCTGAATCTTGAACTACGCGGTTGGCACTGAAGAGAACCTGAAAATACTCCGACCACCGGTTCAATATGGATGCCTTGTCTGTGAGGAGCACTTGGCCGTCTGCACTATGCAAGGGACTCTGAGCCTGATATGATGGACCATATACTGCCTTCAGGGCTTCGTAGAACCCTCTTAAATCACCAGTGTCTGCACACAGCTGGGTTCTCTCTGCAAGCTTGGTCCACCACTCGTTCTGAATGTCTCCCGTACGGTACTTTTTTCTGTTGCTTACTATTCGAAGCTATTCTAATCTTCCTGGTGTGATTGCTCAGGGCAATGTATATGCTGATAAGACCTTAAAAGGTGTTACTTCTCTATTTACTTTTCCTTTCTCAGTCATAGCTGTTTTCACCAAAATGCCAAAGCACTAGGCAAACGGTTCTTGTTACCCTTTGATCAGGCTCAGCATATTGTTTGCTCAATACTCACATTGTACTACTAATCATATTCCTGATTATGCTGTTAACCTGCGTGGTTTGCAAACTAACATAAGAACATAAAAGAAGCTGTGTTGGATCAGGCCAATGTCCCATCCAGTCCAACACTCTGTGTCATACAGTGACCAATATATGTGTCAGTTTGGTGTAGTGGTTAAGCGTGCGGACTCTTATCTGGGAGAGCCAGGTTTCATTCCCCACTCTTCCACTTGCACCTGCTGGAATGGCCTTGGGTCAGCCATAACTCTAGCAGAGACTGTCCTTGAAAGGGCAGCTGCTGTGAGAGTCCTCTCAGCCTCACCCACCTCACAGGGTGTCTGTTGTGAGGGAGGGAGATAAAAGAGATTGTGAGCTGCTCTGAGACTCTTGAGTGGAGGGCAGAATATAAATCCAATGTCTTCTTCTATGTACACACACACACGTATATGTATATATACACATACACTGTGGCTAATAGTAAGTGATGGACCTCTGCTCCATATTTCTCCAAGTGAAGAACCTCAACCCTGCGAAGAACTTCAACCCTGCGTTGTGATTTCTACAGAAATGAAGGTGGGGAAGACCTCACCAGCACTTCCAAATGTGCAACCATAGAGTCTGACCCTTAGCTTCTTCTGCAGAGAGTGAACAAGCATCAACAACATCCTATCAAACCAAGACTCATCTTCTTTGTTTTCCCTTATCTGGTCACCCTAACTGGCTTGGAAATTTAATGTGTCTCTTAATTCTTCTCCTCTTTCAGTTGATGATTGTATTTCCCTGCTAACTTGGCCCTAGTTCTCTTCTTCCTCCCCTCTCCCTTCCCCCCTCCACCTCCACTTTATTATTACTATGTTATTCTCGTTCTTCCTTTACTATCTTTCCCTGGGAGATACCATCCCTTTTCTTGAATATTTTTATATTATATAGTAGCCTGTGATTGGACAATTACTTTTGGACTTTATTTTAAGTTAACCAATATTTGTTATATCAGCGCCAGTTTATTCCTTTGTTAATCTGTAACTTTATAAGTTGATTGCATCCACAATAAAGAAAAGTTTAAGTTTAAACCCCCCCAACATCCTATAACTAATGTCCTCTGACTTGGAATTAGGAGCCACCACTTCTGCTTCTAGCTGGGTGGCATGAATTTAGTGATAGGCTGCTTTTCCTTCCTTTTTAGGGGGTGCAGGGTTGGGGCAGGTAATGGCAGGCCAAGCAGACAAGCCCTGGCCCTCCAGAACAGTGCTAATCATACTGTACACCAGGGTGGCCATCCAGAGGCTGGTGGTATCTCCCATGCCTGCCTCTTGTTGTGGCTGGTCTAGCCCCAGCTAGAACCTGCCCTGGACATCTTTTGGTGGACCCTTGTCCTGGCACTCTAGGTAGTCACCTACATCTCCCTAATGGATTAGATGCATCCCTATGCATTGAACAATGGTAGTGGGTGCCTGTTTGAACCTCCCCTCCTCTTCACTTGCCCATATGCCAGAGACAGATTGTAATCATATTGCAACCCTCAACATGAAGCTGGAAATGAAGCTGGAATTTTCTGGTCCAATGTAATTGCCTGCAAGCACTTTGTGAACTTCATAAAGTAGTTGCTTGACAGGTCAAGGGGAAGTACTCTGTATTGCTTGAGAAGGAACATGAAATAATATTGATGAATATGTATGTTAACCTCATAATGTGATGAAGAATGAAGATAGCTGAAGAACTGAGTGTGCTCATCCTATCACTTGTTGTTCAAAACGTTCAGGAATATAAAAAGGAAAAAAAAATCTTCCATATCTGTAGTGCTTTCAAGCAACATTACCCTGCTTAATAAAAAGTTCCAGAAAAAATTCCCCTCAGTAGTGAAGGAGAATAGCTCCAAGGCCCCAAGTACTGAAAAACAATGTAATCAATCCTTGACTGAGCTCAAAGGTTAGACATCTGCTCTCAGAATGATAAGTATATACTAGACATGATAAACCCCATTTTCTGGGAAACAGTGGAGCTCAAACAAATGGTTTCAATTAGGCTAGAAAATGATCAGAATTGCTTTGTATTTCCTCAGCCTCCTTTCTCTCAAGAAGTAATTCCATGAGGGGGTTTTGTTTGAGAGGGGGGACTGATTAAGTGACAGGAGAACATGAATAAGCATATAGGCAAAACTTTGACAGCAAAGCAGGAAAAAAAACATGCCTCATCTGGCACTGCTTGTCTTTCTAACAGTTTACTTAATCCAACCTAAATTATATGTCACAACATAAAATTACATTATAAAAATGCATAGGCTTGTTGGAAATATGTTAGCTTTTCAAGAGTAGAGAAAAACTGAAAATCAGTGGTTGCCATTCTGCTTGAGAGCTCTAATAAATATTGACAACTCATTATATAATTCCATCTGCTGGAAACTATATTAATGCTTCTCTCTATCCCTCTCCTGGCAAGCTGGAATTTCAAAAGTTGTTAGAGTAGGAAAACAAATATGAAGAAAGGAAAAGCATCCCACGTCCCATCTATCAGTTCTCTGCTCCCAACTGACACTCTGCATTTGTATTTGCTTTTCATCCCTTAAGACTACTGTGCTCCTCTATGGTACAATGATGGTATGACAACCTAGCCCACTTTCCCCCTCAGGGGAAAGATTTTCCCTCAATTTTTCTCTCCCTTTCTGATGAAGCAGTCCTAGTCATTGATTTTCTTCTTTTCCGAAGGACTATGGCTGTCCTGCACAGCATGAAATTTTGCTGCTGACTCAGCCCAAGAACTTGAGGGAAGGATCAAAATCCCCCTTTAACTTAAACATAGAGGGGAAAGGTCAGGTGAAATTATGAGTAAAATTTCTGTGGTAAATCAATATAGACATAGACTACAGTTCATAAGTTCCAGGCAATTAAGCTTTTCACAGACTTTTGTTTCAGTGTTTTCTAAAGACTCCAGTATACTTTCTTGAGTGTATGTGGCTCTTTTGGTTTCCAGAAGGCAGGGATATTCTTTCCAGTACCCAGATTTCTTCACTAAACTCACTAGTAGTTTAGTAATCGTCTCAAGGTTTATTGATTCTTCAAGTTTTAAAGGCAGTTTCTAAACACATCTGACTAGGAATCTCTTCACACTTCAGAATGATTTGCTGTTTTAACTGGAAAGGAAAATTCTTCTCTCAGGGTGACCAGCCTCCAGGCCTGGAGATCTCCTGCTTTTACAACTGATCTCCAGCTGGCAGAGATCAGCTCTTCTGGAGAAAATGGCTGCTTTGAAGGGTGGGCTCTATGGCATGCTGAGGCCATACTGAGGCCCCTCTCCTAGATCCATCCCCAAAGTCTCCAGGTATTTTCCAACACAGACCTAGCAACTCTATTCTCACAAGAAAATCTATCTCCTTTTCTTGGTCTGAATGGGTGTCTTCACCTAACTCCTGCCAACCTTCCCAGTACTCCATCTGTGTTAAACTGCTCTCAGTCAGTGTTAAACACAAACCCTGTCAGCACTAAATCCTTCTTTGTCAGAGCTAGACTCAGATCTATCAGTATTAGACTCTTCTCAGTCAGGGCTGAATTCAAACTCCCTTCTCAGCATTCAGCTCTGAAGTCTTTCTCTGCTCAACTGGTGCTAACCAATCAGATTTCCTGGAGCAGCCCATCACTCAAAGTTCTCTGGCTCTTGAGGAATTAACCCTTCATAGTTCATTACCTGTTTACACAGCACTTCTGGGATTTTAAAATGCAGTCCGTCACAGATGGCATGGCAGTTAACCAGCTGTATTAGTGTAAATAACAAAGTTAATTCAAATTCATGTATTTGTTAATTGGAATCCTTCATTCCATTGGAACTGGAATCCTTAGCTGCAGGGAAGATCCTTAGCTGCTAGCCATTAGAACTATGTGGAATCTTTAATTTAATTTAATTTTTTATTATTATTTATATCCCACCCTATCCTGCAAATGGGCTCAGCTTACATCTTCACATACAGAATCACTTGCCAGGGTAGTTTTGAATGCGAGGTGCTTGGGAGAAACTACATGGGAAAGTTGTTGTTGCTGCTGCTGCTGTTGTTGATGACGATGGCAGCATCATCATCATTATTTCAATTTAATTGATTGCCCCATCTCAGCTGTTGCCAGGATCTGGGTGATTTACATCAGTTAATATAAAAACAATACATAGATTGAAACCAATATAACAATTTAAGTTAAAAACATTTTACAAACGTTGATGGCACCCACTAATTTTGTTCTTATTCCAGACTACCAGGCATTGTGCTGGGAAGGGGGAGACTTAGAGGGAAGACTTAGAGCTAGGCCATTGTTGTCCTCAATCAAAAGCCTGGCAGAACATTTCTGCCTTACAGGCCCTGTGAAATTATGCTGCTATTGTAATAGCCCAGAGGCATCTGACTGGCTACTGCTGGAAAAACAAAACAAAAGAATGCTGGACAAAGTGGACCTTCATTTTACCCAGCAAAACAATTCTTTATGTTGTTCGGTTTAAGGGAAGACAGAGGCGCTGCTCTTTAGCTAAAGTTCTATACATCAACTATGGCCTACCTAGTTACATTTCACTGAAAATGTTCATACTTCTATGGGTGGGTGGGGAGCTATCTTGCTTAGTATTTGACTGTGTTCAGCTGGGGAAAAACTCAGTATGTTGAAATTAACAAAGCTACAGAATGGAACTCTGTATAGAATAAAGCTTGGAAGGCATTCCAGTGCAGTCAAATTACCTGCTTCTGAAAAAGAATGAAAACATATTGTGAGCCAAAAACCCCTCTCCATTCTGTATGGACATCGTGATTCCTGGTTTAGCTGCCAGAATGCCTGGACTTCTAGTTCTTATACACATCTACACTCAGGCATAGGCCAAGCTGTCAGCTTCCTGCCAGGCCTGTGAGTTGTTTGGGCCTCAGTCCTCAAGGCAGTGCTTCCACGGACAGGCCCTAACCCAGCAAGAAGGGCTCCTAGCCTACTATCATGTGCAAATCTCCGGCTCTGGGGAACAAAAGATTGCGTGGCCACTATGAACTGTCCAGCTATGAGGTTTTCAGCTCTCCTGATGGAAGCCAGTACAAAGGCTAACAGCATCAGTGATCATCTTCATGCATCTTCAGGATGCCATGAGAGCAAAGCAGGAGACCCACATACTCAATGTGCAACCTGGACAACCAAACTTATCTCCGTGTGCATCCTGCTAGCTATTCCAAACTGAACATCACACAAAGGACTGTACCAGGCAAGATGAGTCAAAGACAAAGATCAAGCCCAACCCAGAGATTTATGCCATTGTGTAGGTTGAGTGTCACTTTAGATAACAATTCGGCCCTATATTGTTACATCTGATAGTGTTGTTTTGATTAGGCTATCAGGGCTCTTTTTCTAGCAGAGCTCCTCTGCATATTAGGCCATGCCCCCCTGATGTAGCCAATCCTCCTGGAGCTTATAGTAGGCGCTGTTCTAAAAGCTCTCTAAGCTCTTGGAGGATTGGCTACACCAGGGGGCATGGCCTAATATGCAGAGGAGCTCCTGCTAGAAAAAGAGCCCAAGCCCATCATCCCTGTTACTTTCCAAATGTCACCATGGAGCCTCCCCCTTTCTGAGGTCATGTCCCATTGTCATAGCCCACCTGATCCCTGTGTCACAGGTCATCTGACCTCAACCCCCTGAGGGTGCATGGGAGTCCTTAAAGGGTCTGACCCATGGTTCCTCAAGTGTGCATCTGACAATATACCTACCTTGCCGTATAGATTCACCCCCAAAACCTGATCAGTTTCGAGTCCCCAATAGTAAGATACGCTGGTCGTGTCTTGCTCCCCATTCCCTTTTTTGTCGCTATTGGAGCTTCCATTGAAGACTACAATAGGTAAAGTATCACCTTGTCTGTGTTTCCCCTTCATGTTACCCCTATCAATTTCATCTCTATTTTTCTTAGTCTGTATGTTGAATGAATTTATTTCCTTGTATGCTTGACTGATTTTTTATAATAAAAACCATTTATATTTTACCAAAGATTCTCCTCGTTCTTTGGAGGGAGGTTCTGGAGGTCATCTCCTGTATACATAGGTTCTGTATCCCACTGAGCCATCGTTGCTCAGCACTTTAATTCCCCAACCTCTCATTGAGGGCAATTTGGCTTACAATATGTGACTAAAGAAGGGGATAGCAAACAAGGCAAGTACAAGCAATGGGTCTGATTGATTCTGAGGTGCTGTACCCAATCCCCTTAATCACCAGCCTTATGCTTCTGCTGGTGAGTCACCACAGCCTCCAGCAAGTACTGCATGGCTTTAGCTTCAGCTACCTGAACCAGTATTGGATTGGGAGGGGCTGTGAGGGCTTCAGCTACCTGAACCGGTATTGATGGATTTTGCAGGGTCTTGAGGTATTTTGTCTGTTGGAACATTGATGCCAGTGTTGTTGCATGTTGCAAGGCTATTCTGTTCTGGGTATGTAGACTCCCTTTTATGTTTTGTACATATTTAACTGACAGGCTAGACAAGCTCTGTTTCTGATGTGCAGAAACATCCTCCATGATCTTTTTGGTCAAGACCACCAACTGTTCCTCTGTATTGCTGATAAAATGCAGCGCTTAGCTTAGCAGCAACTGCCAGGAAAATCTAAAATATGGTAGAAAGAAGCAGCCTTGTGATTATGCATGATCTATTTTATTGGCATCATCACCATGAATCTCTTCACTATTCTTAACCAGGTCACCACTTTTACACACTCAAGTAGACCTCCA
The DNA here is from genome assembly GCF_032191835.1 of Heteronotia binoei. Taxonomy (NCBI): domain Eukaryota; kingdom Metazoa; phylum Chordata; class Lepidosauria; order Squamata; family Gekkonidae; genus Heteronotia; species Heteronotia binoei. The sequence goes on from NC_083223.1 coordinate 74,261,161, forward strand.
CAAAATCTATAGGACTTGAACAAAAACAATGCCTATACATTGCTTCACTTTTTCTGAGTTTTTGGACAAGCCTAGTACCAGGCATTTTAGGACCTTGGGAAAAGAAGCTTTAACCTGAGGTGGCATCCCAGTTTTCTCCGGGGCATTTGCTGAATTTTGCACATGTTACTCCGCATCCTCCTTCTGATCCGTGGCTTAACCATTTCCACTGCGCGGTATCTGGATGCTCATTTTTGCGGAGTTTCTGAAAACCTGTGGATTCAATCCTCAGAACTTGCAGTGGGAAAATCATCCCATTTCGCAGTGACTGCTTTTGGGGGCGTTACCCTACATTGCCGGTTAGTCCTCCCACTGCTCCCCCTTTGATGTCACACGCAAATCATCAGCCGACATGTGCCCGTCCTTTTTTTAAGAATTCTTACTTAATTGCATTATGATATTTCAAAGCAGTGGGATTCCGCCATCCATTTTATCATACATAAGGGTTGATCCAAGTGGGCAGCCATGTTGGTCTGAAGCAATAGAACAAAGCGCTAGACGAGTGCACCTTTAAGACCAACTAAGTTTTATTCAGAATGTAAGCTTTCGTATGCTCTTAAGCAGACTGAGTTGCCTTGCTGCGTGTAGGCAAAAAACCAGCACCTCCATCATGAAATAAAGGCATGCCACACTTTCGGTCTCAAGATTCTCCATCGTGAATGTGGATATCGCAATAGAAATGGCTGTGGGGGAGTGGGTGGGTTCGTCTTTCAAAAACCTGGCACAGGATGTTAGAGCCAATAGTAAAGCTCAAAATCACACGTGATGCAGTTAGCTCATGAAAAAAGAGGGGAGGGACCCCATTCACATTACTTTTGTTACATTGTTACGCAATAACGCAACCACCCATGTGCTTAAAAAAAGGGGGGGCTCAAATTTGATTGACATGACTTTGATGCCAATCTGATGCTAATGCGAAAACAGTTTGGCACGGGGCTGCGCACAAAGCAACCTCGCAAAAGAGACCCTGGTGCGAAATCCGCGAAAATGATCCAGAAAGAATCGCTCCGCAGATAAATGGTAGCAAACGCTAAATGTGAAATCGGTTGATATGAACTATAAATGTCTTCTTAGTGAGCCTACTGCTGCTGTACTTTGCTTCATTATACTCATATCCTTCCAGTGACTTGCATTTGTAGTATCTCTTCCAAGAGGAATATTTCAGCAGTGAGCACCACTGAGTAGTTCATGGCTGGGTACAGATGGGCAGCTTGGGGTGGCAGCCTCCTGGCTGAAGAAAAAGTTGGGATAGGTTGTGGTGCCATGGGGTGGTCAGACAGCATGTGCCCCACTGCCAGAAGAGAGATGGGCTGTGTGCACCCTGGAGGAGCAGCCAGGGCTGGCCCTGCCACTAGGCAAACTAGGCAAAAGCCTAAGGCACTGGCCTTCTGGGGGCACAGAATTGGGTGACTTGGTGACATTATCAGTGCGGGGAGCGGGCGGGGTGCTTCAGATGTTAGCCTTGCCTAGGGTGCCAAACAGTGTAGGGCCAGCCCTGGGAGCAGCCACGCTACTCATGCACTTGGGAGGCGTTTCCCTGCCACTCCTGGGCCATCCAGATGGCTGGGAAAGGTGACAGGGAGGTGTAGGGTTGCCAAATCCAATTCAAGAAACATCTGGGGACTTTGGGGGTGGAGTCAGGAGACTTTGGGGATGGAGCCAAGAGCAAGGGTGCGACAAGCATAATTGAACTCCAAGGGAGTTCTGGCCATCACGTTTAAAGGGACAGCACACCTTTTTAAATGCCTTCCTTCTATAGGAAATAATGAAGGATAGGGGCACCTTCTTTTGGGGCTCATAGAATTGTACCCCCTGGTCCAATCATTTTGAAACTTGGGAGGTATTTTGGGGAGAGGCACTGGTTGCTATACAGTAAATTTGGTGCCTCTATGTCAAAAAACAGCCCTCCCCCAGAGCCCCTGATACCTGCAGATCAATTCCCTATGGGAATTGTTCTCCATAGGGAATAATTGCCCAGTAGACAGTTCCCTCCCCCCCCCCCGCCCCGCCATCACTTTCTGATGACCTTGAAGCAGGGGGGGGGGGGCTCCAGACCTGGGGATTGGCAACTTTCTCTCTCTCTCACACACACACACACATACATACTGCATCTGGTTCCTCCACAACGATGTCTGAAAAGAACAGGGGCCACGCTGCTCCCTCTCTCTCTCGCTCTCTCACACACAGACACATTTAGTTGCTCTGAAACGAAAACAAAACCAACAGAGGGACTGTGTTGCTGACCTTTCCTATGAAGTACTTTCTGCTCAATTTTAAAGGCACACAGACACACACACATTTTGAAAGGGACCTGTTTGCAGGTTTCTAAACCTGCCCAAGATCTAGAGTTGCATGGTGGCTGTGGCGGTGGGGCTTCCCCTGCCGGCCAGCTGGCTGGGGGGGGGGGGAGGAAGCCTGTAAAACAGGGGGATCCCCCGCTGGGACCTGGGGATTGGCAAACCTAGGGAGGTGCTTCAGGGATTTGACATGCTTTTCAATGTGGCATGCAAGTGTTGGAGAATGAGGTAAGGGCAGGAGTGAGGCAGGACCCAAATGTGCGCATTTGAATGCACCATTTCAATCTGAATTTGTGTCAGCCCAAATTGGCCATCTGAATTCAGCCATTGCGTATCTCTTTTGGATCATTCATTTAGCTGTATCTGCATTCAAAAAGGTGCACAGCACATTCTCCACTCTTTCAATTTTCATGGGAGCTTCATGTGTCAATCTAGGGAAGAAGCTATCCTCTGAGATGCTCATGTTGCATTTCATATAATAAATCAGGCACTGCTGGGATTCCCTGTGTAGGAGGCAGAATGGAGGATTGGGCAGGGGTTTCCCCTTTCACAGCACTACATCATTCAGAAGTCTTAATCCAAACAGCCTCTGCATTGAAAATATGATTCAGGGTTTTCCTAGGGTTTCAGTCAGAAATAACAGTTAAGGTCAAACAACAATAATGGTATGAGCATGACATTATAAATGGGGCAAAACTTAGATTTTTGTTGTCTGAGAAAGGACAAAACTATTACTTCATACAATGAGATAATCAAAGGCAGAAAGGCATCAAACTCACCAGAGAATGAAAACAACAATCTTATACACAAGCTATAAACTATTTGCTAATCTGACAAGAATTCAAATAAAAATGGCCATGTGCTATCTTTTCATTAATGTCTCAGTTTCCACCCCGCCCCCCAATGAGTGGAGTTTATGAGGAGAAGATTTGGACATAAATTCTAGGATGACATTCAGATAATATTTAGAATTAGAGGATGCACATCAGTGAATCCATTTGAAGTATTCTAAAGCCTCTTCCAAGAGAAATGTATACAGAGTCAAGCTTTGTTTAGAAGCTGAGATGTTGTCCTTGACTCTAGAAGAAGCCTGGCCAGTGAAAACTCTTGAACCCAGACATTCCCAGCATGTGAGTTCACTTCAGTTCTTGCTTTGCCCAAAAAGCACATCAAAAAGAATAGCAGATATGATTTTGGTGTATCTACAAATTTAAACGGAACTTTATTTAAAGCCATGAACAAACAGTATGGGGCTTTACATTTAAAACTCACTTTTTCTGTCCCTTTATTTAGCAATCTTTACTCTGCCCAGAATGCTAAGTGTGGTCCTAAGAGCTTCAAGGTATGACATCATTACAATAGTCCATCTGTTGCTTCTGGCCTAATTTCAGGAAGCAGAACAGTAGTAAGTGCTTATCGAGGATCAGTAAGGTTTTATACCAAGCCAAGAACTGAGTTAATGTTCCTGTGTGCATGGCATGGAAGTGAAATTGACTTCCTAAGAACCATGTACTGCTGACAAGATCAGGTTTAGTAATCCTGATTTTTTTTAAAGGATCCCTTCCATCAAATTCTCCTTGGATTTTCAGAACCATCTGCAGAACAACCCTATGATGATCATTATTAAGATGAGTGATAAAATGAAATTTGGAGACACAGAAAGCTTTCTTTTCTGACATTGGAAGGGAGTTCTTTGAGGTGATAGAGTGGACACCACTTCATGTGCTTGGCCACATTTTGAATGCTGCCTCCATGGAAAATTCCCTAATGGCAGAATGTGCAAAACAATAATGTTTAAGAGGGCTTTTCAAAATCAGATTAGAACTGTAGTAGAATGGAACATGCCAGGAGAGCAGCTTAATAAAGGAATAGGATTGTAGTCTATGACTCTGATGATTTAGGTATCACCTTGATTTCACTTCATTTTCTTATATCTTATGGTCCACTTCCAGAAGAAGATGATAATGAAGAAGAAGACTGCAGATTTATACCCCGCCCTTATCTCTGAATCAGAGACTTGGAGCGGCTTACAATCTCCTATATCTTTCCCCCCCACAACAGACACCCTGGGAGGTGGGTGGGGCTGAGAGGGCTCTCACAGCAGCTGGCCTTTCAAGGACAACTCCTGCAATAGCTAACCCAAGGCCATTCCAGCAGCTGTAAGTGGAGGAGGGGGGGAATCAAACCCGGTTCTTCCAGATAAGAGTCCGCACCCTTAACCACTACACCAAACTGGCTCTCAAAGAAGATGACAACTATGGAGAGTACTCTGCCCTTCACTACCCCAAGGGATATCAGATAGGCTTACAATCACCTTCTCTTCTTCTCCCCACAATGGATACCTTGTGAGATAGGTGGGGCCAAGAGAGGTTTGAGAGAACTGTGACTGACCCAAGGTCACCCAGATGGCTTTATGTGGGGGAGTGGGGAATCAAACCTGATTCTCCAGGTTAGAGTCTGCCACTCTTAGCCACTACACCAAACTGGCTCTTTACACCAAAATGCCAGTTTGTTGTTCACATTGTTTCGCTAATTATGTAATGCTATTCTATTGCATTATTCATTGGTTGTCTTACACTGTCTGATTACACTGCTTTATCTTGTAATTTATCTTGAATCTCAGAAATAAAGACAGGCCATAAATAAACAAATAGATAAAGCAAATATTTGAAAACTATAGTTTTTTCAATTGCAGGGGATATGAATGGCAGCCTCCAGGTGGGATGCCCCAGAATTACAACTCATCTCCATTCTACGGAGATCTGTCCCCCTGGAGAAAATTGATGTTTTAAAGAGTGCACTCTTTAGCATTGTGCCTCAGGGAAGTCCCTGTCCTCTCCAGGCTCCATCCCCAAATTTCCAAAAGTCTCCCAACCAGGATCTTGCAACCCTAGTGGGAGCATCCAAAAACAGATGTCTCCCATCTTCTGTCTGGAGTTCTATAGTCCATTCTATCATCTCGGGACTCTCTGAGGCATAGGAAAATTGTTCTTTCAAAGAAGAGAGAGAGATGGAAGTCCCCTCTTTTAGAACTTACTGTTCTAGATGCTTGAGAGATGGTAGAGAGAGAAGGAGATATGCAGTCAGAATACGGCCCCTTCCCGCCTGCGCCGACGTTCGGCGGCATAGGGCGGGGGCCACATTTACCTCCCCGGATGGAGCCGAGGCAAACGGTCCTCCTCCATCCAGGGATCTTGCCGGGCGTGGTTTGGGGGCTTTATAAGCCCAGCCACGCCCAGACCTACGCACTTCGCCCGTACGTTTTGGCCCACCCTCCCAATAGTACAGGCTCCTCCGGTCGCCGATTTTTGTGGGGCCAGGTAGGAATTTTTTCATCCTAACTGATTGGCTATTGTTAGGATGTTTTTCGCCTACCTTGTACTGTTTGCCTTGAGGTTGGGGTTAGTTTTGGTAACTTTGTTGGTGGGAGTTTAAGTAGGTATCAAGGTTTTCGGTGTGCACCCACGGTTTTCCCGGTTTTAAGGGAAGTAGCGGGATTGGACGGCAGCGGGGCTGTACGGCTCTCTGCTGTCTTGCCCGCTATAGGGTTCCCTCCTCTGGCAGGCCGTTCCTGGGTGGGCGGCAGTGCCACTTGGGGGTATACCTGGCCTGCGCCAGCCTGGCAGCAGCCGGTCTAAACGGGCTGCTGCTGGGGGCTGGGTGGCTCGCCCTTCCGGACAGGGAGGTGTCTCGGTGTTCCCTTGGCCTGCCCGGTGGTAGTTAGTTTGCCCCAGGCTGTTTTTTCACTCAATAAAGTTGCCCTGTTTATTGCCCAATATACCGTGTTGTCTCGTTCTTCCGACTGGGGGGGCAATTCTGCTTTGCTCCTTGCTGGAGAAATAACACCAAGAAAGCAGCATGTTCTTTCAGTGCAGTTTTTAATTACTGGCTATGAGTTGCACTGAGCAATCCCAGCATCATATATTTCTGTAGGAGAGTGTAGAAATCCTTGTGTCCTCAAATATCACACACATAAGTTCTTGCATATTTTACAATATTAGCAAAAAGCTGTCCAGGTTTATAGTTCTAGAAATGGCCAATGGAAAGCAGATCTGAACTCTCCAAGCTTGATACATGGACAATTCGATGCTTGCAGCCAGCAGCAATGCTGCTAGGCTGCAGCAGCAAGATTTGCCTCCCTGGGAGGGAAGGGAGGATCTACAGCCCATTTGGGCATGTATTTGAGGGGGCGGGGCCAGGTCGTTATAAAGGCCAGACCTCTGCTCCCTGTTTCAGTCTCAGAAGGCAGTATTCTAGCTTGCCCTTTCCCCTAACAAGTTAGATTTTCTACATATGGGAAAGTATTTGCCTGTTATAGAATTAGGGTTGCCAGGTCTGACCCAGGAAATATTTTGGGATGTTGGGAATGGAGTTAGGAGCCAGGATGTGACATCACTTTGGGATATCATTTTCAGGTCAAAGGTCGTGATGCCACTTCCAAGCTCCATGCATTCCAATGATGTCACTTCCAGCACACTTCACCCAAACTCCTTCCCTTTCTGTGATGTCACTTCCTCCTTCCAAATTTAAATTTCTCTCCTTATATTGCTTTTTGCCACTAAAACCTTTGTTGTAATAGCAAGAGAACTCCAGCCACCACCTGGAAGTTACAACAAATCTGGGTATTCAGTGTTACAGGAACAGAGCAAAAAAAATTACACTGAACAGTAGACCATCAACCATAAACTCCTAACAAACATCTTTGTACTGCCTAATAAGGTGCAAATAAAAATTGTATTCTTTCATAGTATCATAAGTGGTCTGTGGTCAAAGACCAAATGTAGAATACTATAAGTAACAATTCCATGCATACATATACAATAGCACTATGCAGCAGAATAAAATTACATTTCAGTATAAACTGTGGAGTCTCTTTCCTTGAAAAGTTCAACAGCAGTACTCAGATATGCAATCTTAGTTAAAGTCTCTACATTGTGGGAGTCAACTCCCATAAAGAGTTCAACAATGATTCTCAGATGTACAGTAACAAGTCTCATTTAAGGTTTCTAAGTTTTGGGAGTGTCCTTCATGAAAGGTTCAGCAATATAGCTCAAACACACAAAGGCAATATATGCTTACTGATACTTGCTCACAAAGGCAGGAGATATTTCAGTAGCTGGCAGTCCTGCAATGTAGTTCTTTTTTCTTATGTAAAGCAATTTTCAAATCTATCAAAGCAGATCAAAGCAGGTTTTGTGTATCCAACTTCATCAACTGTCTTCTATATATTTCTGCTTGATCTTTCTGCAGGGCCTGTAAGGGAGAGATGTTCCACCAGACTTTCGATTAGGACAGCATTTGCTGAGCTGGCACTTCCCTCCATTACTTCAATGTTCCAAAATCTGGATGAGAAGAATATTGATAGGACACCATCGGAGTGTTTGACCTATTTTAGTGAATTGATTTTATTGGTTTTATGATTTTTTATTAGTCATTGTTGTAAATCGCCCAGAGCCTAGCACTAGCCAGGATGGAAGGAAAGGAAAGAGTCAGTCGTTTCTGACTCTGGGGTGCTGCTTTCACAACGTTTTCACAGCAGACTTTTTACAGGGTGGTTTGCCATTGCCTTCCCCAGTCATCTACACTTCCCCCCCAGCAGGCTGGATACTCATTTTACTGACCTCGTAAGGATGGAAGGCTGAGTCAACCTGGAGCCGGCTACCTGAAAACCCAACTTCTGCTGGGGATCGAACTCAGGTTGTGAGCAGAGCTTAGGACTGCAGTACTGCAGCTTTAACACTCTGCACCATGGGGCTCTTTAGCCAGGATGGGGGATTCACTAAATTGAATAAATGAATGAATAGATCTTAAATGGAACCCATTGAGAATAAAGTTCTTCTTATGTGGACTCAGCCTGCAATAACCTTAGCATTCCCATCTCAGAGGTTCTTGTGAAGATAGATTGGCGTATAAATAATAAAGTTGATGATTGGGGGGGCAGATAAAAGTAGGTTGGTTTGTGGAAGGGATGGAGAAAAGGAAGCTGGGAAAGGGGAAAGGATTTGGGGACTTCCAGGAAGAGGGAAGTGGATATACTGGAGAAAATGAGGGAAGTGGATATACAGGAGAAAATGAGGTGTCCACATATGTCCTTGTGGGTTCCCCTCTTGCTTCTCATCTAATAATCTCAAAAATAGGTAGATTATTTTAAATATTTTTTTAACTAAGAAGATGAAGAAAATATTGGATTTATATCCCGCCCTCCACTCCGAAGAGTCTCAGAGCGGCTCACAATCTCCTTTACCTTCCTCCCCCACAACAGACACCCTGTGAGGTGGGTGGGGCTAGAGAGGGCTCTCACAGCAGCTGCCCTTTCAAGGACAACCTCTGCCAGAGCTATGGCTGACCCAAGGCCATTCCAGCAGGTGCAAGTGGAGGAGTGGGGAATCAAACCAGGTTCTCCCAGATAAGAGTCCGCACAATTAACCACTACACCAAACTGGCTCTCTAAACTAAACCACTGAATGATTATTAGCTGAGGAATACAAGGTTTTTCACACTAAACAAGGAACAAATAAACACAGTTCTGATCTTTCATTAACAGAATTATGAGTTCCATAAGGGAGTTGAGGGAATGTTCACTCACTATGCAGTGCTGTGATTTTAGTTGTTAATGTGATCCTTTAATTCATCTAAAGACATTTAGTTTCTATATAGTTGTTTTGAAATAATTCCCCCACAGGTCAGTCTATTTGACCATCTCACATCTAAAATAATTCAGGTACAGTTTCACCATCATGTCTGCCTAGGCCTTGAATTCAGCAGGAGCTCACAGAAGCACAGCTCCTGAACCTTTCTGAGGGTCCCCCCTCCTCCTTCTCACCTTGCCCATTGAATAGTAGGTGCAGCTGCATAACAATCCCTGAATGAGCTCCACCACCTATTTTTCTACAAAATGACCCCTGTGTCTGCCAGTGGCTGAGTAGGAAATCCATATTTGTAAAATCCATGACACAGAAAAGAACCAGCCAAAATGAAGCACTTTTAAATCCACTGATGTTAGCAAGAGATCTATGTATGGAAACTATTGAGACTTGAAAGTATACTCTCCCAGTCATAAACCTTAAGACCTAGTTGTGACAAATAGCAGATTAAAAAGTAAACTTGTCACCAGATTCTACCACTTTAATACAGGTGCAGGGTTATGTGACTGAATATTCTTCTTCCCCAAAGTATCCCTGTATATAGATAATGCCTGATATTTCTTCTTGATATCTACTTATCTATGTTTAAGGGCAGTTTTTGTATAGAGTAGGGGTGGCCAACAGAAGCTCTCCAGATGTTTTTTACCTACAACTCCCATCAGCCCCAGCCATTGGCCATGCTGGCTAGGGCTGATGGGAGTTGTAGGCAAAAAACATCTGGAGAGCTACCGTTGGCCACCCCTGGTATAGAGTAATGTTCAATCACATAAACTTCAGTCTGTAGTCCAAACTGGTATGGAGCAGGTACAAATCTCTTGTGGGAAAACACCTATGTGTTTGTTAGAACAGGTCCTCAGTAACCAATGAAAACAATTACTTAATCGTGTATATAGTTATATGTTTATCTGGGCCTACAAGGACTAAATTTTAAATAAGAAGTATCTATGTAAACTGTTACAATTCCTGCAGAACTTGCAAGGCTTTATCATGAAATTCTTCATTGTTCTTTAATTCTTGAAATTACTGACTTGACCTGATCTCATGCTGCTAGTTTATGAATAGGAAAAGAATAAATCAATAACTTCAGAACATTTTATATAAAACAACAAGCATTCAAATGAAGGAAGACAACAACACAATGGGCAAAACAGCATTTGCATGTAGCACTAGATGTGCGTGGGTACTCTTGTATATTAAGTAGGCATTTTTAAGGGAAAAAAGCAAATAAAATTGCTGTTAAATGCACATTTCTAAATACTGGAACAATGCTGCACATTTCTGGTATCTCTGTAATGTAAACTATTTGAAGCATTCTGCAGTATAGCATTTTTCAAGGCCAAATGAAAGGATTACATGGAGAGAGAGTTTTGTTATGCTCAATTTGCACGGAATAGCCAGTCTTCAATTTTTAGTTTTCTGTATGTTTATTATTATTTTAAAAAATCTGTTCTTAATATATTTTAGATCTCTTGATGAAGCAGCATGTGAAACATGTAGGGATTTCTAAATGAAATATAATTTAAAAATCCTCTCCCCACTTCAGGACTGTTTTTCTCCTTGTTTTTCTTCCCATGCACTTTCATTGATGGTGTTTGGGAATCCGATTTTGACAGCATGATTCAAGCATATGTTTACCCAGTCTACATGAAGGTAGTTGAAGTCACCCAGTATTTCAGAATTATCTAATTAGCCACCTCCTTTATTTACTATTCCATACCAAAATTGGTCTCAAGGGTTTGATCTAGCAGGTGATAGTAAACCTCCACGATTAAGTAACCCTTAGAGATATCCACTCATAACAATTCTATCAGGGTGCCTACGTTCCTAATGTTATCTAGTTTATTTGACTTTGTGCCCTCTTTGATACAGAAAGCAACACTTCTCTGAAATGTCCATCCCTGTCCTTTTGGTAGAGTATATACTCAGGGATGACTATATCACATTGATTTTTCCCATTTGATGTTTCTGATAACCCACTGTATTGAAATTGTCATTTAGCAATAAGCACTCCAGTCTTCCATTTTGGCTTGGGGGCTTCTAACACTGGCATAGAGGCACCTATAACATGCTTCCCTCTCCCATCAACCCTCACTTTTCATGGCTCTTTTGTCTCCCCATATGTCCCTTCTTTGTCATCCTAGGAGAGAGGAGAGAAAGAGAAGAAAGGCAATGCTGTGGTGGCAGCTGCCATTGAAACAATGTTATTTTAATCTGCCCTGGCAGTTGCTTCTATAGTGGCCAATCAGAAGTCCTGCCAGGCAAGAGCCTCACCTGGCCCTACCCACCCTGTTGCTTGGCAACAGGAAAGATGCCATTTGGTGCCAAGGCCACATTGAAGACTCCTGCTGTACACTTCCTTTCTCTGAAGTGAGTTGACCTGAACTGGATGCTCCCCAGCACCTGTCAGCTTTAAAGGCTGATCTGCCACCTTTTTAATATTAAGCACCAAATTTAAACCCTTATTCCTGGCACCACGTTCACATCTACACATTGAAACCACTAAACTGTGCCTGTCTAGGAGGCCCTGTGCATGGAGCCAGTAAGAACATAAGAAGAACCCTGCTGAATCAGACCAGTGGTACATCCAGTCCAGCATCCTCTCTCTCTCTTTCTCTCGCTCTCTCTTCCCTCTCCCTCCCCCTCTTCACAGGAACAAACGTGCTCCCTGAGGTCCAAGAGCTCCATGCATACAGAACACATCAAAAATTCCACCCAATGGGCAGAAAATCAGTGGCTCCTGAAAGAAATAAAAAGGCTTCTGCACAAATACTCCCAGTATTAATTGCATAAATCAATGGAAGTTGAGTCTATCAAGCTAGGGCTGCAGTCACACACACTAAATAACCCACTTCCAATCCACTTCCAGTGCACTTTCCAGCTGGATTTTACAGAGTCATGTCCATAAGTGCAAAATCCAGTTGGGAAGTGAAGTGAAAGTGGATTGATTATTTAGTGCATGACCACAGCCTAGGATGATTAAAAGGGACGTCCATGTTGAGAGACAGGAGCCTTCTGCATACCAGTTCTGGTTTAACAAAGTGAGGACACTCTGGTCACCGTGTCCCGTTTGTGGGGAATTTTTTGTTGTCTGCTGCATGAAATGAGATATTAGACAAGATGAACCACTGGTCAGATCTATCACAGCTGTTCTTATGTTCCACAGAACTCTGGCTGTTCATTGCCCATTTATATAGATTGGATTCACACTGTTGGATTAGTTCAAAGTATAAGGAATGCACCATTCCCTATACAAATTAATGTATTAATCCATAGGACCTATAAAAGAAAATTGCATAGCATTCCATCTTTTCTCCAAACCTCCAAAACCACTAGAGGCCAAGAGGACTACCTCATGCTTTCATGGAAGTCTGAAAATTGAAGTAAGCAGGAGCTAGAAATTAGACTGAAGAGAAGGAACTGCCCTTGGGACACAACCTTCTCTGAGTTCAGTTTACTCCCTCCCCAGGCGATTTCACTTCACTTCATTTCAGGACTGATCTGAATTTATTGGTTTGTACTGTTTTGATTTATTTATTTTATGTATTTATATTTTGTGTCACACACTGAAGTATGAAGGCTGGTTGTTCCAATTAAATTCAAGCAACAGGTTCAGGTGATAATGTGAATGGCATGGTTTAATTTGACAGGGATATTGGATGGAATGTCATGTCTATAAATGCTTGAACAAGGTTCTTCTTGTCATAACCCTCATTAAAACATACAATCATTCTGTAGCTGGAATGGACCTGAGGCTTGAGAACTCATGTATCCAGCTCTGTGCAAATAATATGACATATAAGCCATGTGATTGTAAACCTCTGCAAAATGCTCACAAAAGCTGTGACCATTCTGAGGAAGGAAAAGGGACTGCAAATACTGGGTGCAGGAGTCGTTTTGTAGAAAAATAGGTGGTGGAGCTAATCCAGGATTGTTATGCAGCTGCACCGACTATTCAATGGGCAAGGTGGGAAGGAGGAGGTGGAACTCTCAGAAAGGTTCTGGAGCTGCGCTCCTGTGAGCTCCTGCTGAATCTGAGGCCTGACTGGGAGAATTACAAGTCCATTTATACAGACATAAACACTGTATGCAGAACTTTCCCATGGGCTAAACTTCTGAATTAAAACCTCACATTCTATTACCTAGGTTAGGCAATGATTAATTCATAATGGCTTCTTATGTACAAACAATTTCCAGGACATAATTCATCCACCAGTTATTTAAAAAGTGAAATGAGTTGTTTGAGTAATTTTACTTAGAAATTGGGGAAAATGTGCCTTGGAGGACTGCTTACATCATAGACTTGCACAAACATAAAGTCATTTTGGGTTCAAACTTGTTAAGCAAAATATATTGAAGAAGGAGAAGAAGACGATATTGGATTTATATCCCTCCCTCCACTCCAAATCTCAGAGTCTCAGAGCGGCTTTCAATCTCCTTTATCTTCCTCCCCCACAACAGACACCCTGTGAAGTGGGTGGAACTGAGAGGACTCTCACAGCAGCTGACCTTTCAAGGACAACCTCTGCCAGAGCTATGACTGACCCAAGGCCATTCCAGCAGATGCAAGTGGAGGAGTGGGGAATCAAACCCGGTTCTCTCAGATAAGAGTCCATGCAGTTAACCACTACACCAAACTGGCTCTCCAGTAATAGTCGCATTATTTGCAATCTTTTCAACTTTCTGTTATCCAGTATTTTATCTTCTATGGCTATACTAGCTAAGGATATTACGTTCTTTTAAAATGATTGGTATTTGTTGTTTATATTTGTGACACTAATCTATTTCTTAACTTTTCCTTTATCATGCTAATATAGATTACCTGATAATAATGAAGGCTGTGGTTATTATGTTTTGGGTTCTTTGAACAGGTGTGCATAAATCCTAGCAGAGTTCAGGTTAAGTTCATATAATCTAAACATATGAAGTTCAGAAATGTGGTTGGAAATAAGTTTTGGTTGCAGTTCTACTTATAAATTGGTCTGAATGAGTATAATTTTTACTTAATTTTTTCCACTTTTCTATCTATAAGATGTTTTTCCCCTTGTACTTCTCTTTTCCATGGACTTCTGAAGGAATTAGAGCTATGACTGGAGACTGTCTTTATCTGTTATTCAAAATATGAAGAATAGGCTTACATTGTGGGAATGAATCTAAATATTCCGATAGCATTAGCCTTAGGTGTTTCCATTACAATTAGTAAGGAATTGGATTGTGGGTTCTCAGAAAAGCATGAGGTAAAAGGAGGACATTTTTGGGATGCAAGATAGTGCTTTACACTGCAATCTGGCATTACAATATTTGAATTCATGTTAGCCAAAAAGGCATCTTTTAGAAATGTTAGTGGTAGTTACAGAACCAGGATTTAGCAGTGGAAAGCATAGCATTCCTGAAGAGTCTCTCACTAAAATTAGGCATTAACTTGTAATTATTAGGTATTTACAAATCTAACACAACCCAATTATGTCTAGGGATGGGTACAAACCAGAAAAATGCAGTTCATTTTGGTTCGTGGTTGTGGCATGCCTGGTTCATGAACCATGAGCTGTCATGAATGTTTTGGTGCCAAATGAACAGGTTCCATTCATAAGGTTCATCACATGGTAGAATCCCCCCAACATGCTAGAGACAGCAGACTCACAGAGGGTCTCTGGATGACTCCCCTCTACCTGCTCTCCAAGTTTGGCAAGGATTGGATTTACAGGATCCAATTTATGCCCCCCTTCAATGGTGCCCAAGGAAATTGCTTTCTGGGGAAATGACAGCTGCAAGTGCAGGAGTTCCAGGAGTGTATAGAATGGACCCTGTACAAGATAGAGACGTCAAACTCACAAGGGATCTCCCCCTGAGGCTTCTCTACATGCCTTCAAAGCTATGTGCAGGTTGGACTTAGGGGTTCCGAGTTATGGCCCCCAAAGAAGATACCCCTGGGAAAGTGTTTTTTGGGGAAATGTCAGGTGCAGGTTCAAAAGTGTAAACAATGAATCCCCTGCAAGCTACACATACCAAATATACAGGGAACCTCAGCCAGCACTGCTGCCCACTCCTGTACAATCTCTCCCCCATTGCTTTGAAGTTTGGTAAACATTTTGATTGAGTGGAGACAGTCTGTCTGGAAATGTATCCATTCATGAACTGCCATGAATTGTTTGAAAGGTCATGCTGGTTGACTTGCCATGAACTTCAGTTCAAGAGCCATGAACTAGCCAAAATTAATCATGAACTTTAGTTTGTAAGCTGGTTAATGTCTATCCCTGTTCCTGTCCCATGCAAATCCTATCCAGACCAAACTTGGTGCTCTTTCAATTTGTTAATTTCAACATTTTCCTTATTGGATTCTAACTTTGTACTACTTTGCACACCAGCCATATATAGCACTGCTCATTGTACCCCATTCCATTGTTTGATGAAGTGTGCATGGACACAAAAGCTTACATTTTGAATAAAACTTCATTGGTCTTAAAGGTGCTACTGGACTCCAACTTTGTTCTGTTTCTTCAGACCAACACAGCTGCCCACTGGATCCGTCTAACAAGTCTGTTAGTCTTTAAGATCATCCTTTTAATCTTTTCTTCATATTCCATGGGGCAACCCTTAATAGTGCCATCAGATATCCTGCATCCTTAGTATTTAAAGAGTGAGTGAAAACAGGAAACAAACGCAGTCAAAAGGTGCATAATGTTTTAATTAAATATTAAATAATTAACAAAATATGTTTAACCATCTGCAACCACAAGGGGAGGTGCCCTTTGTGGAACACTATGCAACTATCCAAAAGACATCTAAGAACTTTATTCCCAGGGGAAATGACCCAGATTGATCTTCATGAGGTAGACTTCTTTGATGCTAGTTCCCAGTCTCAGAGGGTGCTACTATCATTTAGGTCAGCACAGATTCCTCAGCTTTTGTTGCGATCTAAAAAATACCTTTCATCTAAAGGAATCTTCCCTACTTGTGTCTTCAAGAATGAAATCATTCTACCTTTGATTCATCGAAAGAAATATCTAGACCAACAGAATAACTCTCTAACAGTTGCAGATAGAACTTGTGACATCTTGAATATGAACATGTCATCTGCCTCAGCCAATTTGTTACCTCAATCTTTCCCTCTTAATGAACCTATGGAGGTTTTTTCTGCAACCAACATCTTGGAAGATATTAGAGATCAGTTCCAATCTCTCCAGACTTATGATCAACAAGACATTTTTAAAAAGATTAGACTTGTTGAAAGAAAGTCTCTTATTAAAGCAGAGTGGGCAGCAAAAGAGATCTCCTGAGACTTCTTCTGCTGAGTTGAGAGATCTCCAAGATGTGCCTTTGATTGATCTAGATCAACAACAAGATCCACCTCATTTTTCAATATCCATTCACCCTCCTTTAATAAACTTGAATCTTGATAATATGATACCTATTCTTCCATCTGAGACTCCATCAACCATCTACCCTCAACCTGAAACCAGGTGGCCCTCAGAAAGGCTGGTCGTTGCTGAGATCCATCCATCGCCCACCACGTTTACGGATAATTCCATCAATCCTAAGGATAAACTCATCTGGCCAAGCCTTTGTGAACTTAGCAAAAACATTTCTAGAGGCCTTGAAAACGAAGATATGATTTTTACTTCTTCCTTTTCAAAGATTTCAGGTTTTCATGGCTGGTAACATCATTAGGGTTTGTAGAATCTTTCGGGCTCAAGTGCCATGTTCTACTGGAGAAAGTTTTCCTTCCAGACGTTTCGTTCTCAGCCGCGGAGAACATCCTCAGTGGTGTTGCAGCCAGAGCAGGCGCTCAGACCAATGCACAGCAGCCAAGAAGGTCTGAGCGCCTGCTCCGGCTGCAACGCCACTGAGGATGTTCTCTGCAGCTGAGAACGAAACATCTGGAAGGAAAATTTTCTCCAGTAGAACACGGCACTTGAGCCCGAAAGATTCTACAAACCCTAATTCTTCCTTTTCATCAAACCAATTATTCCAAGATGACTGACTGAGATCCTCTTCATTGTCTTCAATTCCAAATACTTCTCTATTATCGGATATTAAGATCATCTCGTGGAACTTGGCTGGTTGGTGGAATAAAATCAAAGACGCAGAATTCATTAGTTACCTTAAGAACTTTGATGTCATCTTACTTCAAGAGACTTGGTCCCAAAGTCCGATCTACCTTGAAGGCTATAAACCCTATTCGCTACCAGCCTTCAGAACCAACTCAAGAGGTCGTTTTCAAATGGGTTTGTCTATATTTGTGTCTCTTCTTTATAATTTTGTATGCATCCCCTTACAGGCTGGAAGAGCTATGGAACAAGCTATCAAGCTTGTTTATGGGAATCTTTCTGTGATTTTGGTAAACATATATATCCCTTCTGCCCTAGATAAATCGGCCCTGTTACATCATTGGGAACGTCTGAGTATAATTATGTATGAACTGGAAACCAAATTTCCCTCCACTGAAATAATAATAGCAGGGGATTTTAATGCAAGAGTCGGCAATGATAAAAAAAATCTTTTTTAAGACCCTTAACCTCAATTTAGATGTTATCTTACCACCTTTTTTTCCCTATAGGAGGCAAGCTAAAGATAGCTCTTCAAACTTGGCAGGCATTTGCTTTGCCAAATTCTGTATCCAACACAATAGGGTCTGGCTAAATGGCCTGGAAAGGTTTTCATTCGGGGGATTTTACATTCATTTCTAAGAAGGGTTGCAGCACAATTGATTACATTACTGTCCCTCCCTCACTAGAATCTTATATAATTAAATACATTTCTCAAGGCAATAATGTTGATTATCTAATAATCATTCAGAACTAGTTTATTTAGTTGTTAGTGTCTGACTAACATCCCAGGCTTGAATCCCAGTTTTGCCATGGAAACTCACTAGGTAACTGTGGGGCAGTCACATTCTCTCATTCTAACCTACAGGGCCTCTTTTGTAGAAAAAGCCCAGCAGGAACTCATTTGCATATTAGGCCACACACCCCGACACCAAGCCAGCTGGAACTGTATTCTTGTGTGTCCCTAATGTTGTCTTTGTTTCACACAGGGTTTTTTGTAGAACAAGCCCAGCAGGGATAGGGGTCCCAACCCTCCCGCTCTAGCGGGGGACCCCAGGTTTCCGAGCCTCTTCCCCCGCTCCCCCAAAAAACAGAAGCGGGGGGAGAAGCGGCGTCCTCCTGCTGCTGCTGCTGGCGGCGTCGGGGGCTGCCAGGGAGGATGCTGGGGGTGAACAGCATCACCAGCGGGGGTTGAGGGGGCCGCCTGCGCTCGCGCTCCATGTGCTCCTCATCGGCTGCTGTGCTGCTGGAGGCGGCTGACCACGTGGTCGGTGTAAAGGACGGGCTTGAGGGTGCACGAGCGCTGTGGCCAGCCGTAGCAGAAGATCTCCACGCCCCGCCCGTTGCGCCCGTAGCGCTCGCCCACCCTCAAGCCTGTCCTTTACACCGACCACGTGGTCAGCCGCCTCTAGCAGCACAGCCGCCGCCGCCCCCCCAAGTTCCAGAAACTCCAGGTGAGTAAGCGCCCTGCCCTGCCCCGCCGTGGCACGGGAGGGAGGGAGGCCGGGGGGATGGAGCTGCCGAGGCCCGGTGGGTTGTCCTTGCCGCCCTCCCTTCTCTGCTGCCTTCGCGGCTTCCCCGAGATGGGGCGGGCGGCTTCTGCGGCCCCACACCCTCCTCGGAGGCCCAGTTGCCCAGCGGTGTTTCCTGCAGAAACTGCCGGAAGAGCAGGGCCGCCTCTTCTCGGCTTCATTTTAGCTGCTCCTCCGAGATGGGCTCAGCCTGAGCCCATCTCGGAGGAGCAGCTACGGTGAGCGGAGAACAGGCGGCGGCAGCCGTCCCCCCCACTCCCCCTAGCTCCACCCCAGTGTCTCCTGGCTCTACCCCCAAAGTCTCCTGGCTCCACCCCCAAAGTCCCCAGATATTTCCGAAATTGGACTTGGCAACCCTAAGCAGGGACTTATTTGCATATTAGGCCACACACCCTGACACCAAGCCAGACAGAACTGCATTCCTGTGTGACCCTGCTCAAAAAAAGCCCTGCTAACCTACCTCACAAGGTTGCTGTGATGATAAAATGGAGGAGAAGAGAAGAGTGTAAGCTACTTTGGGTCCCTATAGGAAAGAAAGGCTGAGTATAAATGAAGTAGATGTATAATATACAACTAAGCTTATCCTATTCCCAGGGATGGAGTTCTAGCAGGAGCTCCTTTGCAGTGCTGGATTGAACCCTGTGGAGGCCCCTAGGCAGTCAAAATCTCAGGGAGCCCCTCACCAATTATCTCAAAGTTGGAGCACCCACCCCACCGTCTGTGGACCCCTCTGCAGCCTGCAGGCACTTTCCCAAAAGCTCCTTTGACAAAGCTGTGGGGGAGAGGCAAACATGGCTCCAGCAACAGCCACACCTGGCAAATCAGGCAAAGAATTCCCTGTGCAGACCAATTCCCATAGGGTATTATAGCAAGTCGGGTAAAAGAGCAGCTCAGTTGCTGGCTGCTCATGCAGGCTGGGAGGGCTGCAAACAGGGGGAAAACCAGGAGAAAAAGCTGGCCTGGGGTCCCTAAAGGCATAGGGGCCCATAGGTCAGTGCCTGCTTGGCCTAATTGTTAATTCAGCCCTGCTGCTTTGCATAATAGGCCACATATCCCTGATGTAGCCAATCCTCCAAGAGCTTACAAGGCTCTTTTTTGTAAACTCTTGGAGGACTGGCTAAATCAGGGGTGTGTGGCCTAATATGCATAGGAGCTCCTGCGAGAATTCAACCCCTGCCTATTCCTAAAGGATTACAATTGAATCCAACTCCCTTTGAGTATTCCATTGTCTTTAGAGTTATTCTGTCAGCTTACATTAGCTGTCTTCCCTGGCTCATGCTAGCATCATTATTAGATCTGATACATCATGGTATAAACATCCTTTCTAGGACGCCATGTAGACACTCTTCTTGCTCATAATTTATTTTCCACTGAACTGTTTAGTTGTAGATACTTCCCTGTATCTGATATGAGTACAAGACACTTCATGAGATGAAGAATGAGACTATTACACAATAAACCCATCCCAAGGATCTGTGTAGAGTGCAGATGCATGGTTTCTCCGTTTGTTTTTTTATAGTGTTCTATCTGTGCAAGCACTCCTTTGCTCAGAAATGTATCCAGTCACTCTTTGTGTTCATACAGGAATTCTGGACTGAGCCAATGGACTCAGTAAAGTCTCAGTTAGGACGGACTCCAGAAATCTTCAATTGCCAAGTAAGATACGCTGCCCTGATCTGTAGTATACTTAGTCTTGACTTCATGGATTTATTTTTCAGTGTTCAAAATGAGTAGGAATAGTTCCCTACTATCTTTTTACCCATTTCAACTAGTGTTCTTTTTATTATTTGTGCTTATGATGGACATCTGAAAATATCCATGAATTAAATTGTCTTTAGTAGTTTTATAGACTTTTCCTTGATAAATAAGAACATCCTGTTCTTTGAAGCCTGAAATACTCTTTGGCCAGCATTATCTCCACTGCTTTCTTCTTCTTTTGTCATACACACCCTTGGAGGAAATTTAAGGTAGTAAACCCATTTACAATTGGCAGGCTGCTTTCTTGCATTGTACATATTGCCTCCATAAACACTATGAATCTTTTTTTCATGTGTGTGTCTGGTATTGTTTTGCTCTCTCCTTTCCTTTTCTTTTTTTACAAAAAACATGAAGTTCTTTTCAGCTCTGTAGCCTATTAGGACATTTTATGATGTTTTAAAATTAGATGCCAGCTTAGCAGAAATTAAAGAAGGGATTGTGTGTGTTTTATGTGTGGTGTCCTCAGTTCAGTATTGGTGTGAAAGTGGCCTGGAAGTCAGAGTGTTCAAAGTTTGCTTGCCTCTGTAGAAATTGCACAGCCAGCATGGAGTTGATAGGGAAACCCAAGATCTCCCCCGTATCTGTGAGCAAAGTGAAACTTTCCTCCAATGAAAGAATGAATGGGAGGAAATCTGGTTGGATCTACTCCCACTGCCTAATTTACTTCACAGGATTCTTGTTGTGAGAATAAAATGAAGCAGAAAAGAAGAATGTTGTTAACAATTTTATGTCACCATTTGGGAAGGGGGGAAGTGCGGCATAAATATCTCAATACATTAATTTTGAATGGCACACACACATTTAAATTGTCATAAAATAGGTGGAAATACTTTCTTATTTGTCATCACAGATTTATTTGCATTTTTAGTTTGTGTACAGCATTTCCCCCATGAGTACAAAACTAGCAAAGAATTATCTGACAATATTTATTTATTTGAGCATATGCTGGCTTTCCAGTTTAGTAATGGTTCAGACAGAAAACCATCCATTGTTCAAAAGTTGTCCTATTCCATCCAATGGCCATACGCTATAAATCAGGCCAACACAACTTGCTATTCATCAGTTTATTCATTTAAATTTCGAGCCCGCTGTACCCTGCACCACAGGGTTTAGGGCGGGTTATATTCAATAAATTTAAAACAGTTAAAACGTAATATATGCAATATTAAAACCTATACCATATCAGTTAAAGCAGCGGCAATACTGCCAGATAAAAAGCACAAAGCTGGGTAGGGGAGGCCATTGTAGTTAGATCTCTGTCACCTCAACCATAGGCCTGGTGGAACTTCTCTATTTTACAGGCCTTGCAGAATTGCAATAAGTCCCACAGGGCCCTGATCTCACTTAGGAGAGTGTTCTACCAGGCCAGGGCCAGAGCTGAAAAGACTCTGGCTCTGGTTGAGGCTAAGCAAATCTCCTTTGGCTAGGGACCACCAGCAGATGTTGATCTGTGGAGTGTAAAGCTCTATGAGTGACATATAGGAAGAGACAGTCCTGCAGCTATCAAGACAAATACCTGTCATGTATTTTGCAATGTGATGAATGCGAGCTAAATATTAAGAATGTCTATGATGTTCTGTGAAGTAAATGATATGAGATTAGCATAAATGTGGACATTTATGTGAGAAAATGTGAAATGTGAGAAAATATATTGGATTGGATACTCCATACTGACTGAGAAGAGGCATCAAAAATTAAAGGAACAGAGCATCAGCCAACTTCCTTTTGGATTGACAACAAAACCAAAATATCCCCTGGAAAAAGGTTTATCTGAAATGGAGCAATAAGGACAGGTAATCCATTGGGATTCATTTTTGGACATTTTTGGAAAGTTGGAGTGAGGACTTGAGCCTGGATGTGTTCATATACACACGCATATGAAATACTCAATAGAGAGACTGTAGAAAAAAACAATACGAACCTTGATGTATGGTGATATTTGTATTAGTATTTAAGTGCAATATTGTAAGAATTTAAACACAAGAATTTCAGTAAAAATTATTTTGTATATTCAGTTGTTGACATGGTGAGATATTTGGTTTCCAGATTTGCAATGTATTTAGCTACCAGCATGGTGTAGAACAGGAGTGTCAAACATGCAGTTTGGGGTCAAATTAGGCCCCCAAGCAACTGGCTGTCCTCTGCTTCCTTCTCCCTCTCTCTTGCTTCCTTTTGCATAACAGCTTGCTTTACCAGGCTTGCTCAATTGCACAGGAGCTACAGAGCAAAACCTCTATTTTCTCCATTGGCTGAGGCTCCTCCCTGGGGGAGGAAGGGGGGAGGAATAGCCTGCTTTTTCAGGTTCTCTCAATCACACAGCAGAGCTACTGAGCCAAGCCTCTCTTCTTTCTATTGGCTGAGGCTCCTTGCCCTCACCTCAGTCCCCTGGGGAAGGAAAGAAAGAGCCAGAGCTTTCTTTGCCCAGTTCCCTGGATCCCATGGGAGAAATACAAAGAAAGCATCTTTAAGACCAATGAGTGCTAATGTTTTAAGCATGTTTTAAGTTTTTTTTATAAATATATTTGTGTTTGTCTGTGTTCTTTATAAAATTTATATCTCTGCTACCTAATCTTAAATAGGTACACACATGGCCTAGCCCAACATGTCTCGGCCCAACCTGACATGGCCTGACCCAATAAAGTCTAATTTATGTCAGATCTGGCCCTTATAACAAATGAGTTCGACACCCCTGGTGTAGAAGTTATAATACTGGACTAGAAATGGTAAAAGCAAGGTTCAAATTTCCGTGAGTTTACCCCACTGAGTATGCTTGCTACAGTCACTCTCTATGTTGGCTTAATTCACCTCATAGGGCAAGTGTAGGGCTAAAATAGGTAGTACCAAACCTGCCAATTGGAGATCCTTGGAGAAAGGGGTGAGAAAGAAAGTGAAAGGATCATAACCATTGCGGTTTGCTATGTGATTAACAATTCCCCATTGCTACTTTCTAAGGGCTCTACTGCATGAAGACATTGGGGCCAATTTCACACTCACCTTACTCCGCCCTCCTGTCCGTCTTCTCCGCGCGGTGTCCTCCCAATTTCCCACTATTTGCGTCAGGGCTGCAGCAAACATAGCAGTTTTTGTGCAGCAACTGGTTTTTAGCAGTTTCCTTTTGCTGCATGAAAACTGCAATGTTTGCTGCAGTCCCGGCGCAAATAGTGGGAAATTGGGAGGACGCCGCGCGGAGAAGACGGACAGGAGGGCGGAGTAAGGTGAGTGCGAAATCGGTATGGGAGTTCTGAATGGTGATCCCAGTTTGTTTTTTCTTTTAAAAGCAGATCCCAGTTCCAACAATAACAATGAGAGAAATTGCTTTACTGACCTTTTGGTGGAAACATACAGATACTACTCATAAGATAGGCTCTCATGCCAGCAGGAAGAAAGAGATTTACCAAAACCTTGGCAAGCTACCATATATATCTGACCTGAGCTCAGTTTATATAGTTCAAAATTGCTCACACTAATCATAAGTAACATTCAAGACTTTTGTTATGAGCTGAGCATGCTGTTCTTGAGAGGAGACATTTTGCATTATCCCAATGAAAGCTGCTGATTTCGTTTGGTTAATAATACTTAAACATAGTTCTGACCCAAACTGCACCTTCACATGTTTTTAAAAAAGTAGAGCAGGAAGCACTAACCTCATCATATTTATTTGTACCCACATGTCTTTAAATAAAACATCTGACAAATCTCAGTTTTATATGATTTTAAGAAAGATAGTATCACTTTCAATCAAATTCCCTAGCTCTTTGCCTGAGGCACTTTTAGTATTTGCAGTCAACAAAACAAAACTATTCCAGATGTTTCTGATGGCAGAATCCAGCTAAAGTTGAGCATTTAAAATTTAAAATATTGTTGATTTCCATGAACAAAGACTTAACTCTATGTAACTCATTTAAATTTGAAAATCTGCATGGATTGTACTCACAGTTTTTGCTATCTGTTAAATAAATTTGGTTTTTTGCTCTTAGGGCAGTCAAGTTACAATGCTACAAAGACAGTACCTTGCAACATTCTACCTTCTAGTTTAGATGTTATCATGATTTAGATGTTAAATTATTTATTTCTGTGCCCTTGGTTCCCAGAGTCAGAAACGACTGGTGCTTGCACAGGGGACCGTTCCTTTCCTTCCTTGGTTCCCTCTAGGTTTTTTCCCCTAAGACTTATCGGTGTTAAAACAGGGAATAGTGATGAAACAAGGGTACACAGAAAAAACATTTCAGGCAACTCAAAGGAAAAAACAAAAGACAATAATGCTATGGTTTTCCAATTTTTTTAAATATATATATCTGAAGGAGTAAAATCCAACACAAATTCCAGACTATGTATTCTGATATCGCTATAGTAAATGCCAGACTTACATGCATTTATTCACAGAAACAAACCTTTAATTTCTGTATTATGCCATGAAAAAATATACAAACAGGCTTTGATTTTCTTCTGTCTGTAGGCTGCAAGTAGAGTTCTCACTGGGGTTGCCAATCCCCAGTTGGTTTGGAGGCCCTCCACCTGCTTTAGGGTTATCAGAAAGCCAGTGGGGTGAGAGGTCTGCTGGACATTCCATTATCCCCTATAGAGACCAGTCCCCATAGGGTATAATGGAGAATTGGTTTGTGAGTATCTGGGGTGGGGGGGCCCTGTTTTCTGCTGTAGAGGCACTATTTTTTTGTAAAACATCCGGTGCCTCTTCTCAACCCCCCCCCTCCAAGTTTCAAAAAGATTGGACCAAGGGTCCAATTCTATGAACCCCAAAAGTAGGTGCTACCATCCTCCATTATTTCCTGTGGAAGGAAGACCTAGCTCCTGGCTCCACCCCAAAGTCTTGCTCCTGGCTCCACCCCAAAAGTCCTCAGATATTTTTTGAGTTAGATCTGGCAATTCTAGTTCTCAGTGAAATTTCACCTAAAGGGAAATATGAAATAAATTTCAAGGTTATATCTTAGGTAAAATATCTTAGAAATTCTGAGGAAGCCTCAACTCAAGAAAGGAGTGATTGCAGAGATAGAACACTCTATGAAAATAAATGGAAAAGCTATGCACCTGTACTCTACACAGATCATTGGAGTAGGTTTATGCATCTAACAGGGAGATCTGAACCTGGATCTCCCAGATCCTAATGTTTAACTCTACACCATATTGAATTTCATGGGATGGCTGCTGTTAAACAACAGCAACCAGATAGGCCTGGGCAAATCATGAAAATTGGGTGGTAGCAGAAAATTGGGTGGTAGAGGTTGCTGGTGGACCTGGCCCTGATAAGCCTCTCTTCCCAGTTGTATCTCTGTGATCCCACTATCTGTTGACGCCACTTGATAAGGGGGCATATTCTCGGCTAATCATCAATATATCTGATTCCCAATGTGACCAGATCTGTGGATACTAAAATCCAAAGACTGGAATCCTGAACTGAAAAGATATATGTTTCTACAAACTGACAAAAAGCCCCAGGTTTGCAGAAAAAAACCAATCTCCAAAATGAAAAAAAGAATAAACAAAACATCGGAGAGTTAAAACCATCCAAAATAATAGAAAGGAGAAATATATATATTTTTGGTGTGTGCGGGGGGGGGGGGGGAACTGACAGATCTGTGGAGCATGGCCAGCATATTTTTGAGATGAGGCATTCTCGAGGTGGCCCAGGAGTTGGGACCCCCCAGGGGGAAGCAGCAGGCCTTGGAACCATCACCTCCCCTTTTCAGACACCAGTGAGACTGGCAGGGGAGCATGAAAGGGACCCAGGCTTGGCCAGCCCAGCAGAAGTCCCTGCGAGAGGGAGACACATGACCAGTGGGCAGACATGTGGCTCTGGGCCCCCCTTGGCTGGCCCTTTGTAGCCAGGCAGAGCCGTCCTAGCACTGTGCCATCCCTGGGCGGCCTGCCTGCTGACCTGACCAGCCGTCTCCACCAGGATCCTGGAGAATGCCATGGTGACAATGCTTTCTCTTGCGTATGCACACACACACACACAACTCTCTTTTCACACACACACACGATCCCGCTGTCTCTTTGCACTGTGCCACACTTCTTATGTGGCTCTTTCTCTCACGCATGAACACACACATGATGGTCCTCTGACACACACACATGGTCCCACCACCTTCTCTCTGCTCCTCCGGCTGCCAGGACTGATTCAGCCAGTCACATAGGTGGCCCTGGTGCATGATTCTTCACCCCTGGGGCATCAGCACTCTGGACAACTGCCTCAATTGCCTAGTGGGTGGGCCAGTCCTGCAAGATGGTGAAGGTTTATGTGGTACAGAGAACCACTACTAGTATCAAAAGTTATCAAGTATTTATTAAAAAGAAAATGTTCACAAGCATAATTTTAGCACAGCTCCAGATTGAGCAAGGGATTCAAAAGAAATGTATAAAATGCAATTCTTCTGTGCATCTGCATATATGTGCCCTATCAGATGTTAAAATATAGTACAGGCTCCTTAGCTTAAAATGTATTAGATCTCTACAGAGTTCTATTACCTTGCAGCTTCTTCTGGCTGTCCGAGCCAGCACATGGTAATGGCCACCTTCTCCAGACTTCAGTTAAGAGTTCTGTCTGCTCTGATGGTCTCAGTACAAAATGGACCTTCCTCCCTGCTTCCCTGAGTTTTATCACCACTTTCCCCCCAATCCACTGTCCAGGTCAGGCCAGGTCAGTGAAATTTTCTTTGAGATTATTCCTGGAGCCTTTCTAGTCTAAAGCCCTACAAATCTCTGTTCCCTGCTTGGAGAAGGGGGAGAATTGACCCTCTCATTATCTCTCCTTCTAGATTTATTAGAATTTGTATGAAGGTGGGCTGAGGTACTGTAAGTCTGGAAAGCAACTGAACTGACTTTCCTTTTCCTGCCTGTTCTCTGCCCAGAGAGAAACACTTTAAAAGCCTCCTGGTAAAGGTTTTATTCAGGTGCAGGCCTCTACCCAAAAAGTGCCTTTCTTCACAATACCTCTTGCCAGGAATTAAATTATCTGATATAGGAAAGCTAAATACACAACTGCGGCTTAAGTTCATTCCTGTATCTGAATCAGGTCTGACCAGAGTCATGTAGAACACTGCTCTTTACCTCCTTCCAAACTCCAAGAAGAATTCTTAGCTCATTTCCCAAGCATTTTTAAACTGCCATATAACAGAATTTAAGCAGCTGGTTTATGATTGAACTGCTACAGTAAATGGATAGAGAACTGATAAGAGACAGACAATAAAGCCTTGGGCAAGCCAAGCCTCCTTTGCAATCTTCAAGCTGCTCTCAGTGTTATCATCTCAGCTTCTGTTGCATCCCTGGAACATCTTAAACAAAAAAGTTTTTTTTAAAAATATTCCTTTGTTTATTCTCAAAAATAAAATAGAATGTTTTAAAGAAACACACCAGCTTGGATTCTCCTTAGATATTACAGCTGGCTTGGATATTACTGACCTTGCCTTATGATACCTAGAAACCTCACCTGCTTGTCCTACGTGTGGGTGAAGTAAAAAGAGATGATCTTGATAACTTAGCAAGGGACTTTGGGATGAATAAAAAAGCAAAGGGCCCATAACTACCTTCCTTTCCCTGGAAAGGCAAATCTCTACACCCCACCCAGTTTGGTGTGGAGAGCCAGTTTGGTGTAGTGGTTAAGTGCACGGATTCTTATCTGGGAGAACCGGGTTTGATTCCCCACTCCTCCACTTGCACCTGCTAGCATGGCCTTGGGTCAGCCATAGCTCTGGCAGAGGTTGTCCTTGAAAGGGCAGCTGCTGTGAGAGCCCTCTCCAGCCCCGCCCACCTCACAGGGTGTCTGTTGTGGGGGAGGAAGGTAAAGGAGATTGTGAGCCGCTCTGAGACTCTTCGGAGTGGAGGGCGGGATATAAATCCAATATCTTCTTCTTCTTCTTCTTCTTCTTCTTCTTCTTCTTCTTCTTCTTCTTCTTCTTCTTCTTCTTCTTCTTCTTCTTCTTCTTCTTCTTCTTCTTCTTCTTCTTCTTCTTCTTCTTCTCCCCCACTAATGACATATCCCCATGGCTGAAAATCCTGTGCAAAGAATTGCAGCCAAAAGTGACTGTTTCCCCCCCTGCATAAGTTTTCCTTTAGCATTTGAACTAATCAGTGACCTGCCTTTTCATCTTATGTCTATCTTAGCATAATAAGCCTTAAGAGACTTGTTAACCTCGAAGCAACTAATTAACCCAGAAGTTATTCAAAATAGGAACAATCTAAAAATCGTTGACAGAAATACAAGGAAAGAAATGTTTATTAATATAAAAACAAATACTTCCAGGGATGCATATGCTGCTTTTGATTAACCAAGTCTTTCCTAGTATAGAACTGGTGAGACCGCAATGGATCTCTGTGGTTTGCCAAGAAATTATCCCCATTGTATCCCAGTGGAATTTTTCATTAGTCAACCACATTTCCCATGATTCTCTACCATTCAACAGACAGGAAAGCCTTTTTTTTTCCTGGCAAAAGAGTATTACTTGAGTTTATTTTTTTTTAAATGCCTCTCAGATCACCACAAGCATTAAGAAGTTATCTGAAAAATTTCTCTCAAAATATGAAGCTTTCTCCTAGGGTTTCTTGGCCCCAACTATTCTCCAGTGGGAGGATTTGGGAGGCATTATTGGAGGGGGAGAGGCCATCCTCAATGTGATGACATCATGCAGAATGACATCATCACATTGGGAACGCAGCACCACGAATGCACACCCTCCCCCACTTTCCCAACCATTTAAAGGGACCTTCCCTTTCAAGGGGGGGAGAGGAAGCAGGTGCCTTGCACTGCCACCATTGCAAGCCCCAATTGGGACTTGGAAGGCAAGAGAAGGTGGCTCCCTGCTCCTAGAGAGTGAGCACCATGCACTGCTGCCCTTCGAAGTCCTGATCAGGACTTGAATGGTGAGAGCAGGCATCTCCCTGCTCCCAGAGAGTGGACACCATGTGCTTGCCTTGCAAGGCACGAATTCATGGCTGGGAGGGTAGGTGAACACTGCCATGGAGTGCAGTGCCATGGAGGACTGTTGGGGGCGGGGCTTATCCCACCCACCAACTCTCTGGCATCAGGGGGAAACCTCCAAAACTTGGGGATCCCCTGCCCCCTCAGGGACTGGCATCCCTACTTTCTCCAGAGAATGGAATTATTGTCTAGAGAAACTTGAGCATAAAATTGGTATTGAAACATCCCTTGTATATATATATTTTAAAAACATCGATGCTTGCCTTCCATAATTTTCCAGTTATCTCCCTCTAGAATGAGGAACAAGTTTATTAAATATTAAATTGTAGTATTCATATGTATAGATTTCACATATGGGAGCAGACTGGGCAAAGGTGAGCTATCCCTTTAATAACTTTTTGGTTACTTTCTTCTTCTTGTATAAACTTTTTGGTTACTTTCTTCTTCTTGTATAAACAGTGCAATCCTAAACAGAGCTATAGCCTCTAAACATCATTTAATTTAGAATGGTGTATATTCCCAGGGTCGGAAACAACTGGTGCTTGCACAGGGGACTACCTTTACCTTTTTATATATGCTTAGGATGACTCTGAACTTCTATCCTTTTCCACATTTGGGCGGGGGGGTCTAGTCTTTTCTAGCATGAATAAATTTACTGTCATTTTTTGTTAACTACTGCATAGACTGGATAGAGTAAATGGAGTAAAGACTGGATTTCAGAACTGAGATTGGAATGGATGAAACTATCACAATTCAAAAGTGAAATCAGGAAATGGCGTTTCTATAGCAATTCTTGTAACTATGAAAACCTGACTTTTAAGAATTAAAACAAATTTAATTACAATATGATTTGCAGCAAAATCCTCTTTTAAAAAAATTGTTCACTAAATTATATCTTTCCTCAGCAAGCTGGAGTGTGCAGCAATGAACACAGAGGCAGTAAATGCTAACTGTAGTTTGGCTACATTTCAAAAGTAATGACTTATCCATTGGTAGGAATGGATGTGACAACAATTTGGAAAGGGAAAAAAAAGTCTAAAAGAGAATGGAAAAATGTAGCTGTATGTACTCCAAGCTGTAAGCATGCCAGGCCCCTAGGCAGGACTTTTTTTTATTTGGAGGCATTACATTTTTAGGGGACAGTCAACCTAATTAAAGTTGATTAAATTAAAATTAATGTAATTACAGGGACACAGAGAGAAAACCAGAAGGATAGGAAAGAAATGGAGACCTGGAGATTGACATCCCTAGGTAGAGGAAACCCTGGAGGACTGAGGCTGCCATCTTCTGCTGGGAAATACAGATGAAGGCCCCTTCTTTTGTGGCTGGCACCTACCCAGGTTGACGGTTGGTATTGTCCACAGCAGCTTCAGCCTCTCTAGACAGGGCCACCACCTCCTCTCCTTCCCAACTCTTTAAAGTGGAGCAAAAGCAGCAGCACCACAGCCACAGGCTCTATCACCCCTCCCCCACCCCCGTGTTTTGGAAAGGCTGTGCTCTACCTCCCCTCCCACAGTGAAGCCAGAAGATACAGCAAAGCTGGGAGACTGCAGGAAGCGACCTGACTCCTGTTCTCTATCTTCTTTTCCTTCCTCCAGCTTAGAGAATGAGCTCTGTCATGGCTGAGCAGCTACAGGTAGTGTCGGTTATCAGGAGCTGAAATTTGTAAGATTGGCAAAGATTGAGGTGGGGGCACCCCCAAATTGATAGGGGGCA
The DNA here is from genome assembly GCF_032191835.1 of Heteronotia binoei. Lineage (NCBI taxonomy): Eukaryota > Metazoa > Chordata > Lepidosauria > Squamata > Gekkonidae > Heteronotia > Heteronotia binoei. The sequence goes on from NC_083223.1 coordinate 74,292,121, forward strand.
CTGCTTGCACTGTCCCAGCACTAGTTACAGCCTTGAAGCATGCCAGCAAGAAATGTTGGACTGTACAGCGTTTGTGATGCTTTCATGGCACAGTGAAGATGATACTCTTAACTTACAATGTCCATGTTTCTGAAACATGCATTAATTTCCCAGTTCTCTAATTCTAAAAGCTTTTAAATTTTTGAGTAAGGTCTAGTGGTGATACTGGTGAAATTATGTAACAGTCCAACATCAAGCGACTGGAAGAGCCTTGGTTTTAAGATGCACTGTTAAAACTTTCAGGAGCCCTGTAATCTCTTGAAGATCCTTGTTCTATTTGTTTAACCATCTTTGGAAGTCATCTGTTCTATCCAGTTTCACAGCTTGGAACTCTATGCCAAATATTTCCTTCAGTTAAATGAGATTTTATGGGGTTAGGGGTGTCATGAATTTCAGTTGAGATCTGAAGAATATATTTGTGTTCCCATTCTGCTCAAAGCTATCTAGGTGGTCTTCATATTTTTCTTTCAGCATTTCACTGATGCATACCTGACCATGGCTGCAGTAAAAACATGTAGAATCCTCATAGTGGGAGAGCCAGTTTGGTGTAGTGGTTAAGTGTGCAGACTCTTATCTGGGAGAACCAGGTTTGATTCCCCACTCCTCCACTTGCACCTGCTGGAATGGCCTTGGGTCAGCCGTAGCTCTGGCAGAGGTTGTCCTTGAAAGGGCAGCTGCTGTGAGAGCCCTCTCCAGCCCCACCCACCTCACAGGGTGTCTGTTGTGGGGGAGGGAGATAAAGGAGATTGTGAGCCACTCTGAGACTCTTCGGAGTGGAGGGCAGGATATAAATCCAATATCTTCTTCTTCTTCTTTATTAGAAGAAGGAGAGAAGGAACAGAATTAACAGAAAGAGTTCCAGAACACCCATTATACACTGTGAACTGGAATAATGAAGCGTGAAAGAGAAAATAACATGATGATATAGGCTTGCCAGCTCCAAGGTCCCATCAGGGGATCCCCTGGTTTTGCAGGCTCCTCCCTGCTACCAGCCAGCTGGTTAGCATGGGGAAGCACCCCACTAAGAGTCACAATGTATCTTTAAACCACTGCAGGCTTAAAAGAACCTTGGAAACTGCTTGTGTTTTGGACTGTGTGTGTGTGCCTTTAAATCTCAGCTGGAGGAAAACTGCATGGGTGGAGTGAGCAGGTAGAGCCACCAGTTAAATGTGTGAATCATGTGAGAAAGGAAGAGAAGCCAGTGCAGTACCTCTGTTTGTTTTGCATTGGTTTCAGAAGTTGTGTGTATAGTAAAATGGAGTTAACTAGCACCCCTACAATGATATCATTATTGAGACAATGAATATTTAACCAAAATAACCTTTTGGAAATCTTCACCAGATAATCAGCAGGGAAATTCTCTGCAGAGTTACTCTGTCATGCCCACTGATTTCAATATTTTTCGATTGGAGTAAGTTTGCATAGGATTGCACTTTTAGTTTTCAACTTAGATCTATTTGAAAACAGAAAGTGACTCAGTCTAGATATATATATCTAAACAATATAGTCCTTAAGAACGCTAAATAACTTATCATACATATAGATCATATTAGTAAATGATATTTTCTGAAATGGAGTTGGGTTTCCTCACTGGAGCTGAGCTGTTAATGGATGATCCCGATATTCTCCTCTCTTCTTCCTGACAGCAGTAAAGAGGCTTTGGGGTAGATGAAGTAAACAATGATGACTGAAACCCTCTTCCCAGATTGCGCCTGATTTGGCTTCTGTGCTGCTCCCCCCTCAAGGTTCTTGGTCTATGTGATAGTGTGGTCTATGTGATACTGTCCATACCACCATTTGAGATTTTTTTCGTAAGCCCCACTCTTTGTGCTTCTGCCTGCAGAGACAAGGCAGATGGTGACCAGAAGGGCTTTTTTGGTGGTGGTATCTCACCTTTGGAACTCCCTCCCCTTGATAGTCACTTTATTCCCTTTTAGGTACCAGACCAAAACAACTCTCTTTACCCAAGGTTTTAAATGAGGAGCTTTTAAACACCTTTTAAATCTTTCTTTTAGTTGACTTCCAGCCTATGATCTGTTTATCAACATCATTTTAAACTGCTCTGCTTTAAGCACTTTTATACTCTACCATGCTTTTATTGGCTGTTTATTGGTAATGTTTTATTGATATTGATTTTTAATTGATTTTGTTTGTATCTGTTCTTATTAATATCATTATTTTTAATGTTTTACTAGTGATCCACCTTGAGCTGGTCTGGTGGCGTACAAATTTTCTAAATAAAAAGCTACAGGTAAACAACATAGAAGCTTCACTGACAATAAACATAGCAGGTTATGTGCCCTCATCCTAACTTTTAAGTCTAAATAATCTAAATAAGGGGACTCCACTGTTTTTCTGCTCCACCATCCCCTTTGTTTTATCCCTTCCCCAAGTCAGGAGAAACAACAGCTGATATACGGTGAAGCAGGGCTTTTTTGTAGAAAAAGCTCAGCAGGAACTCATTTGCATATTAGACCACACCCCCTGATGCCAAGCCAGCTGGAAGTGAGTTCCTGTTCCAGAGATGAGATACCACCACCAAAAAAGTCCTTCTGGTCACCATCTGCCTTGTCTCTGCAGGCAGAAGCAGAAAGAGTGGGGCTTATAAAGAAAAGCCCTGTGGTGAAGCACACACTGCATTAGAGTGAATTTAGTAAAGTCTGCAATCCTAAGAACTCATTCCTGGGAATAAGTGTCATTGAATAAAATATAACTTACTTCTGAATATACCTGCTTAGGCTTGAGCTCCAAAGGGCCTAAGGCCTTTTATACAAATACATCAGAAGAAATCATGGCTTTTTATTAGGGTTGCCAATCCCCAGGTGGGGGCAGGGGATCCCCCGGTTTGGAGGCCCTCCCCCCGCTTCAGGGTCATCAGAAAGCGGGGGGAGGGGAGGGAAATGTCTGCTGGAAACTCTATTATTCCTTATGGAGATTTATTCCCATAGAAAATCATGGAGAATTGATCCGCGGGTATCTGGGGCTCTGGGGAGGGCTATTTTTTGGGGTAGAGGCACTAAATTTTCAGTATAGTATCTAGTTCCTCTCCCCAAAATACCCCCCAAGTTTCAAAAAGATTGGACCAAGGGGTCCAATTCTATGAGCCCCAAAAGAAGGTGCCCCTATTCTTCATTATTTCCTATGGAAGGAAGGAATTGAAAAGGTGTGCCATCCCTTTAAATTTTATGGCCAGAACTCCCTTTGGAGTTCAATTATGCTTGTCACAGCCTTGATCTTGGCTCCATCCCTAATGTCTCCTGGCTCCACCCCCAAAGTCCCCAGATATTTCTTGAATTGGACTTGGCAACCCTACTTTTTATTGTTGCTGATTAGTGTATATTTTACCCCCCCCCCCCCCCGCAACACAATCAGACACCATCCTTTTAGATACCTGTGGCACCACAAATGAAAATTATGGCCCTGAGTCTGCTAATAGCAGTTGCAATTTTAACTTATGTTTAATAAGCAACATGAAATAAATCTCCAGGCAAGTTAGAGAAAACAAGATTACAGGAGATGTATAAGATTCCTTTGAAGGTAAACCATTTTATGTATCCTAGTTTGATGTATCCTTTTGATGTGCTATTACCATGATGTATTTCAATATATCTCCCCCAACCCCAAGTAAACATAATTTTTACTCATTATGCCTTTCACTCATCTCACTGACTGACACTGGCAATGATATAATTTCCTGAGCAAATCTCCCTTGACAGCAGCTAAAAGCTACCTTTAACTGAGAACAGGATAAGTCAACAGTAATCAGTTATGAAATATGCAGTCCTGGATACTGCAGGTTAAACAACACTACAAGCTATGGTAGCTTAAACCGTGAAAGCCTAAAAAGGAGGCATTCCATTATGGCTCAGGGCCAAACTACACAATATGTTTTTTAACGAGTTGGGGCTGGATTCCTTGAATCTAACATGCTTTCCCTGCAATCACATAGTAGCTGAAGGAAACATCATTTTTAAAGCCTGCAGGAGCCAGATTTTGCTTAGGACAGTCGTGTGTGGGGGGGGAAGGGCTGTTATTTTTTCTTGATGCTCTTTCATAATCAAAAACTGTGGGGTGGGTAGGTTATTTGCATGTGAACATAAGAACATAAGAGAAGCCATGTTGGATCAGGTCAATGGCCCATCCAGTCCAACACTCTGTGTCACACAGTGGCAAAAAAAAATTATATCTATCTATCTATCTATCTATCTATCTATCTATCTATCTATCTATCTATCTATCTATCATCTATCTATCTACACACTGTGGCTAATAGCCACTGATGGACCTCTGGTCCATATTTTTATCCAATCCCCTCTTGAAGCTGGCTATGCTTGTAGCCGCCACCACCTCCTGTGGCAGTGAATTCACTATGCTCAGTATTATGTGCTCAGAATACTCCCCCGGTTCTGCAAGTAACTCACTATCCACATGCATTTGATCAGGAAAAGGCATGGGGGTGGGGGAGTCTGGAGTCCCTCCTCCTTCTGTGACTGTCCTGAGTCAAAGTGGACTGATTTCCTGCAGCTGCTGTGTGACTGCAGGAAAAGTGAGTCTCTATACTCAAATCATTGGTCGTTTTTGCACTTAGCGTTTGCTCCCCTTATTCCACGGCGCAATTATGTCTGGCTCATTTTCCTCGTTTTCGCACATGGACTCATTTGCGGAGTCGCTTTCCATGAAGCCCCGGCTCAAATCGTTTTCCCACTGGCATCGACTTGAGTTCGATGCCCTGTCAATCATTTTTTTTTAAGCGCAAGTCTGGTTGCGTAAGGACGTAATAACGTAACATCGAGCAGTCACAGCTGTTCCTTCCCCTTCTTTTCGTGGACAAACCGCATCACGTGTGCTGCTTCTGCTTATGGATTGGCTGCAGCTGTAGTATCCTCCACAGCCCTTTATGTATTAACAGAAGCATTCACAGTGGAGAATCCTAGCACTAGATCCCCCCCCCCAAATTCTGAAGTTGCGAAATATCGCAATAACGAAGAGAGAGAAATCGAGGGGTTTGTGTGTGTGTGTGTGTGGCAGCTTCTTCCTTTCCCAGCCTCGCTCCCTCCCGGGTGGCGAAGCTGGGATTTCCTCCGCGCTCTTCCCCCTCCCCGGCTGGCGCTTGCAACGGGGACCTGACTGATTCCTGCCGCCAGAGCTCCCCCCCCCCGCCCCATTCTCTCCTTCCCCTTCTGTGGCGTGTGTGAAGAGCGAGCTCGCGTCTATTTTCTAACCGAGTGGAATGTAGCCAGGGAGAAGAATGCAGGACTCCAACTTCCCATTTTATACATGGCAATTTTGTGCAGGTCCAGAAATCCTGGTGGCACAGTTGAGGGAGGCATTGCCTTTTTAAAACACACATACATGAACGCTTTGGCCCGCGCCGGCACTAGATTTCCCCCCCCCCCAACAATGTATAATGTAGTTGCGAGATAACGCAACAGCGAAATAACGCAACTAAAGTCAATAATAATAAAAAAAATTCTAACGAAACCAATTGAAGTGGCAATTGAGGCTATTCCAGGAGGGTTTTTTTTTTCTATTTGTTAATTTCGAAATATCGCTATTACGCAAGAAATATGAAGTTTTTAAAAAAAATGGCCGTGCGGGCACTTTTGAGAAGCGCCGCGAACGGCTGATGATTGGCCAAGGGGGTGGATGGGGTGGGAGGACGGAAAGGGAGAGGGTGACGCCCACAAAGCAGTCGATCCGGCGTGGATGGATTTCCCACAGCAAACTCCGAGGAGTGGATCCGGAGGTTTTCAAAAACTCCGGAAGCATGTTGAAAAACATACTCCGGCGTGAAACCCCTGAAGCGCTGGAGCAAACCGCAGCGCCGGAGCAACAGGTGCGAAAACCAGGAAAAGATCTGGAGGTAAATGGGGTGCTACGCCGGAGTAAATGCTAGTGCGAAAATGCTCATTGACTTTTTCTGTGTGTAGTTTAGCGCTCAATTGCTTCAGCACAAATCTTCATGGTGATCCTAATACTAAGGGCATATATGCCTATGCTATCACACTTACTATGAAAGTTGGATATATACTCACAGGGTGGAACTACATGTTTCAAACCATATGTATTTTCTTTTTGTTGCTAGTTTGTGGGATTTTTGTAAGCTGCTTTTGATTCCCTGAAAGAGAAAAGTGGGATATAAATATCTCAATAAATGAATAAGACATGGAGTTGCAATTCAAAATTGCATTCCTGTGCTGAGTTCTTCTCTTCTTCCTCCCCAATATTGCTTTGCTTTAACAATATTGCTCATTTAGCCTACAGACCTTGAGCAGTGTCACACTCAATACAACAAAAATAAGTAATTTAAATAATCAATCAGATAATTCACTTGAGGGCCTTTAAATTTAATTACATGAAAAAATGGTTACTGCCAATATAACTTCTAAATCCATTTCTGCAAAGTTTCTTAACCTTATCCAGTGTTAATGACTCCTCATTAGTGCATAAAAAGGAGTAATCCACAAATCTTTAATTTTACAAAAAGTACTGCATTCCAATAAGCAATGCTCCAAAGTTTCTTTTAGTTCAGAAACAGTCATGAAGTCTGTCTGAGTATGATACGGTTGCCAAGTCCAATTCAAGAAATATCTGGGGACTTTGTGGGTGGAGCCAGGAGCAAGGTTGTGACCAGCATAATTGAACTCCAAAGGGAGTTCTGGCCATCACATTTAAAGGGACTGCACACCTTTAAAATGTCTTCCCTCCAATGGAAATAATGAAGCATAGGGGCACCTTCTTTGGGGGAATCATAGAATTGGACCCCCTAGTCCAATCTTTTTGAAATATGGAGGGTATTTTGGGGAGAGGCACTGAATGCTATGTTGAAAATTTGGTGCCTCTATCTAAAAAAAAAGCCCCCCTAGAGCCCCAGATACCCGTGGATCAATTCTCCATTATACCCTATGGGAATTGATCTCCATAGGGAATAATGGAGTGCCCAGCAGACATTTACGCCCCCCCCCCCCACTTTCTGATGACCCTGAAACAGGGGGAGGGCCTCCAAACTGGGGGATCCCCTGCCCCCACCTGGGGATAGGCAACCATAGAGTATGATGTCCCTTGTATTCAACCTTGCATTACTTGAGAAGGGATAGAGTTTAATCTTGCAAGCATAAAGCATATATTGAGGAACAATTTAAAAATCTAAATATAGTAAGGGCACCTTTGATTAAGACAATTCCAAGTATAAAGGGGATCATACCCTCTGGGCTTTCTTCATAGTGCTAATAAAGTCCATGTGTGGCAAATTCCCAGAGACCAATGACACCTGTAAGGTGGGGAGGTTAAGCCAGAAACTGCAGGCTATTTAATGGACAAACACCAACCCTTAAGGGTCTATTTGGGTGGCTGGAGGTGAGACCCAGACTGCATTGAAGAAGACAGGACAGCAGGCTGCCAGAGGAGCGAGCCACCCCCTTCGGGCCAACTGGGGGCCTCTCCATGATCTTTGGGGAAAGGAAGGGATTCACTTGGGCAAGAGGAGGCTGCAACCTCCATGGGGATTCCAGTGTGGGGGAACCATATCATTAAGCACTGTATAAGGAGAACATGAATTAAAATAGTGAGCAGCACCCAGAGTATGAGTGTTTTTGGTCTTAAAGGTGCCATTGGACTCAAACTTTATTCTAATATGTCTTCATGTTTGGCATAAGGTGGTGACAACCACCTGATGGCACTTGAACTATAATGCATTTGGGGCAATTGGGGTAAAAATTAGGGTTCCAGGTTCGACTAAAGAAATATCTGGGGACTTTGGGGGTGGAGCCAGGAAACTTTGGGAGTGGAGCCGGAAGACAATGGTGGGGGATAGAGCCAGGAGCAAGGGTGTGGCAAGCATCATTGAACTCGGAAGGGAGTTCTGGCCATCCTGTTTAAAGGGACTGCACAACTTTTTAAATTCCTTCCCTCCATTGGAAATATTGAAGGATAGGGGCACCTTCTTTGGGGGCTCACAGAATTGGACCCCCCCGGCCAATCTTTTTGAAACCTGGAGGGTCTTTTGAGGAGAGGTACTGTATGCTTTGCTACAAATTTGGTGCTTCTACCTCAAAAATTAGCCCCCCCCAAGCCCCAGATACCTGCAGATCGATTCTCCATTATACCCTATGGGAATTGGTCTCCATAGGGAATAATGGGAGTGTCCAGCAGACATTTCCCTCTCCCCCCTGGCTTTCTATTGACCCTGCAGTTTCCAAACCCCATATACTCAAATATAAGAAAGGATAAGATCCAGGCCTCAGATGCAGTGGGAGCTCACAGGAGCGCAGCTCCTGAACCTTTCTGAGAGTTCCACCTCCTCCTCCACCTGAGAGTTCCACCTCCTTGTCCATTGAATAGTATGTGCAGCTGCATAACAGTCCCTGGATGAGCTCCACCACCTATTTTTCTACAAAATAACCCCTGATAAGATCCAAGACATTGAAGGTTAGGACAGCAATCCAATTTGACTGTTGTGAACCATGAGAGTCTACTCAATGAACATATGAGATAACTTTGGCTGATTGTTTTGCTTTTTTGACAGACAAGACTGGCAAGAGATATTTTGATATGTTTTGTGGCAAAAAGCAATGCATCTTGGCAATGAGAATTTGAAAGAATAAAGCATATCCCAAAGGCTGTTGACTGCAGAAGATGGGAGGATGGCAGCACAGGCCCCAAGAGTGAAAACAGGGAAGCTGGCTAATATTTGGGAACAGAAACACAGAGCCTCTGTTGCTTGTGTGTAGGCAGAAGGCCATACCTGGAAAAAAATTGTGTTGGACTGGACATAAGTTGCATGGTATATTTATGACATCTCTTCAGTACATTATAATTCCACAAGTGAATGTTTCAGGACTTTGCTTTAACATCTGTAATTTAGGTGAGAGAACCTTTTCATTGGAAACTGAAATAAGTTAGTTTTTTTCTTTTAATTCCTTTGATTACTACTTCAAATATTACCTCTGGCAAGCTACCTGTGTCCCTGCCATTTCAATTGGCTAAATTTGAAGCATAATTTAAAGACCGGATGTTATGCATCTGAATCTTTCCCTTTTAAATGACATGAGTCTTCTCTCCACCTTGCTGCCACTTGATTGATTTTTGGCTTAGTCTACACAACCTTTCTGGCAAGCTTTCAAATTTGCATATACATTCTTACTTGGGTTGCCAATGCCCAGGTAAGGGCAGGGGAAGCAGGGGGAGGGCCTCCTCCTGATAGCATTCCATCTCACTTTGGACATTTCATCAAATTGGTATCTTTATGCAGAAGCCAGTTTGGCAAAGGGGGACATATAGATGTTAAACAACATAAGAGAGAGGAGTGCTCCTTGAGGGACCCTACATAACAAGGGGTGCCTAATGGACACATACCCTGCACCACCCTCTGTCCCTGACCGTGGAGAAAGGAGGAAAGCCACTAATGGGCTACCCCACATACTTCCATTGTGGCAAGGTGGTGAATCATAAGATTGTAGTCAACTGTGTCAAATGCTGCTGTGAGTTCAAGCAACAACAGCAGCACTGACCCACCTCAATCCAGCAGTCTATGGAGATCATCTGTCAGGGCAACCAGCACAGTCTTCCTCCAATGACCAGGGCGGACGCCAGATTGGAATGGGTCTAGCACCGATCTTTCTTCCAGGAAACGCTTGAGCTGCTCAGCTATCACTCTCTCAATTACCTTACCCAGAAATGGCAAGTTTGAGATTGGGTAGTAATTGGCTGGATCTAATTGATCCAAAGATGGTTTTTTCCCCCAAGAGCAGTACAACCATGACCTCCTTGAGACCCTCTGGAAACATTTCTGTCTCCAAGGACAGGTTGATGATATCTATCACATGGCCCAAAATCCTCTCATTATCAGCCATGATCAATCAAGAGGGACACAGATCAAGCAGGCACATGGTCGGCCTAACAGCACCCAGGACCCTGTCAACATTGAAGGAGAAAGTAGTATGTGAAACATGAACTTCCACATTCTAATTTAAACAAACTGAAGTTATTTTTCTGTTTCAGAAATGAGAAACAATTATGTTGTGTTGTAGAGCTTGATGGGAGATGTTGGACCGTATGATGCACTCTGGAAGATGTTAATATGTGTGGGTGTCTGGCACAATGTGGTGTTTATATATCCATACTATGTATCATTAGTGTCTAGAAAGTGAACTTGCTACTTGGACAAGTCTGTCATGGAGTGAAAACTAATGAACTTTTAGTGTAACTTCTCAGGGGTCTATTTCCCAGGGTACAGAGGATGGAGATATCATTAGTATTTCTTGGATAAAGGAAAAGACTTTGAGACAGTAGCTAAAGATGTTTCTACAATTAGACATGAATAAGTTGGGATGCTCCCAGCAGACAGTACAATACTACTGACCTGAAGATACAGGCAGTCCCAATTTCTAATACTAGGTACTTCTCTGATCATTCAAAGGCAAAAGTTTGGCAGCCCGAATAAACCATATTAGCCTGAATTTGTGTGACAGATAGTATAGAATCATAGAGTTGGAAGGGACCTCTAGGGTCATCTAGTCCAACTCCCTGCACAATGCAGGAAACTCACAAACACCTCTCCCTAAATTCACAGGATCTTCATTGCTGTCAGATGGCCATCTAGCCTCTGCTTAAAAATCTCCAAGGAAGGAGAGCCTACCACCTCCTGAGAAAGCCTGTTCCACTGAGGAATCGCTCTAACGGTCAGGAAATTCTTCCTAATGTTGAGTTGGACATTCTTTTGATTTAATTTCAGCCCACTGGTTCTGGTTCTACCTTCCGGGGCCACAGAAAACAATTCCACACCATCCTCTATATGACAGCCCTTCAAGTACTTGGAGAGGGTGATCATATCACCTCTCAGCCGCCTCCTCTCCAGGCTAAACATCCCCAGCTCCTTCAGCCTTTCCTCATAGGACTTGGTCTCCAGACCCCTCACCATCTGGTTACTGATTTACAGCTATGACACAAACTCAGTTGTCACCATCTTCGTCGTCCTCCTCTGGACCTGTTCCAGGTTGTCTATAGCCTTCTTAAAATGTGGTGCCCAAAACTGAACACAATACTCCAGATGAGGTCTTACCAGAGCAGAGTAAAGCGATACCATCACATCACGTGATCTGGATACTATACTTCTGTAGATACAGCCCAAAATTGCATTTGCCTTTTTAGCCACCGCATCACACTGTTGACTCGTGTTCAGCGTATGATCCACTAAGATCCCTAGATCCTTTTCGCACATACTACTGTAAGAGTTGATGTGTGTTTTATGCTTGATTGTTTATATGCTATGGCTCCTTTAAGACTGAACCATGTGGCAATCTGGAAAAATGGAGATGACAATTAGCAATGGGAGTATGCAGACCACAGTGCTGAAGTGATTTTGGTTCTGAAAGTGCTTTAGCTAATGTTTGATGTGTTCTTAAGAAATAAAAATCAACATTTTCTACACATACTGCCTTTTCTCTTGCTTCGGATGTAACACTTGTCAGGGCTTGGAAGCTGAGCAGGGTTGACCATGGTTAGTACTTGGATCGGAGACCACAAGGAAAGGCTGAGGCTGCTGTGCTGAGGATGGCATCTCTTGCCTTCAACACTCCATGGGTGGCAGTGCCATGAGTTGGTTGCAACTTGACTGTGCATTATTCATTCTTTCTAGTGAAAGCAGAAGTGCCTAGTGATAGAGGAAGTGGGCTCCTTGACAGATGACAACCTTTCCTGTGCTCAGAGAGAAGAGTGCCAGAGGAAAGATATAGGATCCAAGCCATTCTTTAAGCTGAGTCAATACAAAAGCACATGATTAATTTTCTCAGAGATTCACTTCCTCACACCTGAAAATATATTTACTCTGTACCGAAATGATGCATGTACCATGGCTGTTTGCTCAGCTAAAGGAGATACATATCGAGGCCTGCCTTTTAATAATGATTTTGTTCCATATTGTATCCTGTATCTTCACCCCAACAAGTACAAGACCTTTCAAGCTATAGATTTCCAACAATCTGGTAACATGGCATTAATTATTATTAAAATATTGTTATTATTAATTATTAAAATATCGTTATGGTTGGGAAATGACATTTTTCTCTGTAGCAGATTGACCAGAAAAATAAGGCCAGAAGTATTAATTAAAAAAAGGGAAGTTTTAATAACATTTAGCTGGATCAGCAAAATCATAGTGGAGAAGAATGGAACAAAAATACAAACATAATGTATTTGAAATATGAAGTCCATGAACATTCATACTGCCTGTCTTCTTGAAATCTTGCATGATTTTAACTCGGAAGAATGAATTGCTTCACTTTCTAGGTAACCCAGTAATATTCAAGTTCACAAAATACAATGGCTTTAAAATAGCCATGGAACTTTGTGGAAAAAGTAATCTACAAACCGTGGAATGCACTGAATCTGTTCACTTTGAAACCTCAGCTTTGTTCCTAGTAATTCCCATCTGTTTCTAATTTCAGACCAGCTGATTCAGTGGTAGAAGCTAGCTGAGCTTCTGTACTCAATATGGTGTTGAAGTAGCTTATTTCTCCCCCCACCAATAGAACAAGGTTTCTTCAAAGAAGAAGTAAATAGAACCTAGTCAATTAAAGAGGATATCAGAGCAATCCCTTCACTGCCAGTTCAAGCAGAAATAGAAGCAAACCAATCTTTATGAAGCTTCTGTTCTGGAGTCCACATACATTTTATATCAGCAATTCATGTGGTTCCAAAGTCACAAGTTCTTATAGGACAAATTCTGTTAATTTTTTTTTTTTAAATCCAGTGGCATCTTGTCAGTTCAGATAGTATTTCAGAGTAAAGAACACCGGTTTGGTTTGAAAACTAAACTGAAAGGTTAAATACACATTCACCGACATTGGAAGGTTTTGTCCACACAAATGAATTCCAATTCCAAATCTCTGTGCCAACTGGCTCTTCCTTCAAACTTTATATTAGCCTACATCAGAGGACTAGAGAACAGGATGGCAGTGGTTTCTCCATAGAGGATTCTTTCTTTATTGGCTTGGATTTGACTTCCCAAAGATATACTTCTGGTATAAGATATATACCCTTCCATAGATTTCCCACAAAGATATAGTGCATTGATCAGGAAGTGGGTGTTGCCTGGGGATTTGTTGACCAGCTGAAAGATCTAATTGATTGGCTTTAGTTAAATTGGATTCTGTTATTAAGATTTCCCTGCTCCTGCTCATGAAACTGTTCTGCCTAATGGTGAAAACAGAATATTGTGTCTGCAAGGGAAAACTAACTGAAACAACAACAACACAGCAGTAGTCTGACTCCCAAATGATGCTATTCAAACCAGGAAGTCCTGATCAGTAATTTCTAAGCTGCTTGCTTGGGCACCTGAGCACAGTGTATGATGAATGCATCATGGATCACCAAGGTACCTTAATGAATTTTGGTACAACCTTCCCCCCATGCTACCTCAATATGAAAATGTTTGAAAATAGTGCTTTAGATCAGGGGTGGCCAACAGTAGCTCTCCAGATGTTTTTTGCCTACAGCTCCCATTAGCCCCAGCCAGCATGTCCAATGGCTGAGGCTGATGGAAGTTGTAGGCAAAAAACATCTGGAGAGCTACTGTTGGCCACCCCTGCCTTAGATAATCTGTGGGGAAAGGATTGCTATTAATAGCATTGACTTTTTGGTCTCTATGCTTCTCTGTCTTGATACGGTTCAGCAAAATCATTCCAAACTCTAAAAGTCTTCAGATTAAAAGGACCTCCTTTATACAACCTTTAAAAAAAAAAAAACATTCTGGCATTTCAAACAACTTGGGAACCATCCCAAATCCACTGAGGTAAATGGAAACACACCATTTTACTTCAGTGAGCTCCATTAGACCCCCGCTTTTACTGAACTCAGCCAATTGGCACCCTTCATCTTGTCTAGCTCACAGAGATCTGAAAGCTGTTATTAATCCTAAACTTAGCTGAAAATTCAACTAGTCAATAGCAGCATTCAGGAGGAAGTCTGGACAGGCCCTATATTTAATATATAAGTGCACAGTTCATGTCTAGATTTTATCCCCCGCCCCCTCCCCAAAGAATGAAAATTGTAGAGAATACCCTCGACATCCTATAAAAAATATGCCTGCCATACTGTCATCATTTTTTTGATGACAAGGTGTCTTTTGCCACTGGGTGATTAATAGCACTTCAGCGGATATATCCGGCATAGAGAGGCAATGATAGGTAAATGCCATACCTGCTGAATTTCAGCTTCTTGTATATTTATTAAAGTGCTAGCAAAGGATTCAGCCTGGACAAGAACTTACAATATGGATTCCCTTAAATGTTTCTTCCATGAAAAGTTATTTTATTATTTTTATCTGAATCCTTTCAAAGGGTGCAACTGAAAATGGTTTGCCCTTCCTTCAGTGGTGAGGTACTGTTGATTCTAGGGCTACTAGCTGTTACTGGCTGTATTCTGGAGCTCTCAACAGCACTCTAATGCACAGGAATGAAGAGTTCCCATCGCTATCTCCAACCCTTAAAAATGATGATTTTCAGCTGCTTACTATTTGCACTTTCTGCTGTTAACAGCACAGATGCAAGGCTAGTTTTTTTTAGTAATTCCAACTCAACAGTACTGGAGTTTAATTGTTGTGTATTCATTTTATGTATTTTATTTCATGTTCTGATGTATTTACATGTTGCACACTGCCCTGAGTCCTACTTGTGGGAAATGGAGCAGGATAGAAATGTAAACTTATTGTTATTATCATCATTATTAATTAAAAGCTTGCCAACCTTACCAGCCTCTCTGTTAAGCCTTTCAAAAACGTTTAATTCACATTAAACCATTTTTGTCCCCTAGTTGTGTTTTAAAACATCTATAACATAACCCTGTATTGGGGGGTGGGGAGAGAGACTGTTCTCATTCTCTCACTCAAGGACATGGAATCCTTCACAAGCTTCATCCCTAAAGCCTGTTTGATACGTGCAGGACATATATTTTTTTCAAAGCAAAATAGTTATCAGGTCAAGCCTATTTAGTTAGATCATGAGACTGGTAAATAAAGACCCCTTGACTTTACTAAGGCATGTTTGATGGATTTCCTCCTGTACATTTTCACAAACAGGAACATTAGCACATATGCCTAGCTGGCTTAATCTGTTGGTAGTTCATGGAAAATGATATGTAGATGGCAAGCAGTTAGTGCCAGGAGAAACATTCCTTCTTTTCCTAGAAGCCAGAGATTTAAAGATTTTTCCCATCAAATGGATTTATGTAGGGATTTATATATCCAGCAAAACTTGGCTTGGCCTATATTATTTCCCCTTTTTCCTTTAGAAATTTTATTTTATTTAAAAAACTACTGTCATAAAAATAAAAAAAGCAAGTTCCACTCCATGAAATGTGTTGAATTCTTTTTCTGTCCTTTCCTCAAACCCTTTATTCATTGACAGATTTTGTTAGCAGTGAAAGAGAGAACACAGTGTAAAGGCTCAAGTGTCTAAGGCTGGGGAGATGAATTTTCACACAGCCCACTCGATGATCTTGAACCGTTCATCACCTCCTAGCCTAACTTACCTCCCAGAGATGCCATGAGAATAAAATGGGGAGAACTGTGACTATGACCTGATTTTGTTGAAGGAAAGTTTGGATAAAAATATGACAGATAATTGCTCCCAATTCATAACAGTTTTCATTGAAGATCTATGCAATACCAAAATCTGTCGATGGTGATAAACAGATAAGGACTAATTACTAGGAGAAAGGTTTTGCAATCCTTTTCCTGCATGCTGATTCTGCCCAGCAAGTGCTCTTTCTTTCAATATTTCCTGTGTCAAGACTTCCTCAGCCTTTGATTTCAGCTGTGGGAGAAATGGTAAACTGATAGCTGAAAGTGCATAGAAACGTGGGAGTCAGCAAGTATGGGAATGGTTAAGCATCCCTACCTATTAACTGTCGTCCCCCCCCCCCCCCCCAAATAGCACCACACCATAGATCAGCATTAAGAGGAAAACACAAAACAGGAATCCCATCTTTACCTAGTAACTTGCAGCTCTGCCCTTAGCTGATGAATGAAAATAAATTTATGCCACAAAAAATATTCAGATTACAAGGTAGAAGAACAGTGTTTGTTTCTTTCATTAGCAGAACACCAGTTTAGGTGTCAAATACAATACAAGAGATCCATGATGCCATTGTGATCAGTGTTCCCTCTAAGCTGAGTTAATGTGAGCTAGCTCACAGTTTTTTAGCCTCTGGCTCACACATTGTTGTCTTAACTCAGGAAGGATGGCTTCAGAGCAAATGAATTTATGCAGTAGCTCACAACTTTCATGCCAGTAGCTCACAAAGTAGAATTTTTGCTCACAAGACTCCACAGCCTAGAGGGAGCATTCTCAGTTACCCTCACTGCTGCTGCTGCTTGCCTGCACCCAGGCTAGGGTTGCCAAGTCCAATTCAAGAAATATCTGGGGACTTTTTCATTTTTCTAAAAAAAAAAAAAAAAAGGCAATTGGATATCAATCTATTGCTATGACATTACAACAACTGTATGTTAGGTTCTCTGAATTCCCAGCTGTTATTTTTGTTCTGTGTGGAGATATATCTTTCCCCTTATATATTCACAAGGGTGGAACTAGAGATTTACTTTTTAAAAACAAAAAGCTGTAATTTTGGAGAACCCAATACATAGAATGTTGTAGCATTACATTAAAAGGTAAAGGTAGTCCCCTGTGCAAGCACTGAGTTGTTACCGACCTATGGGGTGAAGTCACATCACAAAGTTTTCTTGGAAGACTTTTTGTTACAGGATGGTTTGCCATTGTCTTCCCCAGTCATCTACATAATGCTATAATGATATTCAGCTGCCAGTTTAAAAAGACTGTAAACATGCAGTGCTGGTGTGGGGGGTGGGGAGTGGGATGACTGCTGTAGGGAATGGGACAGGGAAAATGGCTGCCATATGGATGGAAAAATCTAAACTTCCCCACCAGGATTTACCATGATCTTTCTAAAACTTTGCAGCAAAACAGGTTTGAGAAAGATCACAGAAAAGCTGGGAAAGCCACAGGCAGTGCATGGATGCACCACGATGCTGTGGGGGAACAGGAAAAAAACACTTCGCAACAGCGTTAACCTCCCTCCTCCTGGTGGAAATTACTATAATCCACTGAGAGATGACATATGTCTCAGGGAGCAGATTTTGGACACTGTTGATGGGTAGCTGAAAGGGGGACAGAAAGATCTGGCTCAGAAGAAGTACAATCTGCTGGAACCTTTGGCATTTTTGACTGAGAGGAATAGTCCATCTGGATGTTTCCTAAGAGCAAGAATGCTTAATCTTTCAGAAACACCTCCACTGCATAAACAATGAAATGACTATATACTTTATGAAAGGAATTTGTTGCCATTGCACTTACTATGGAAAGTCAAATATGGGCTTCAACACTGGATATTGTGTCAACTGGGAAGCAGCTAAGCCAGGAATAGCTTCAAATATCTCATCACTGCTCTGTTTCAATTTTCCTTTGTTGTTGTGTAAATCAGACCTGTGGTGCTTTATTTTCACACTGTTTCCTTGTACCATTTTTAAAAGAAGTATGCATTTTGAACTTTATTTGCAAGTGAATAAATAAAGTGTTCTATATATAAATGTGTATGAATATAAAAACTACAAAATAAATGAAAAGTGGAGAACTGATACACTTCATAAAATCTAAATAGATATAAAATAGATGAAATGGGAAGCTATGATTTATCTCTCAGTGTTATATAATGCCATAAAGCCCACCCTCCAAAGCAGCCATTTGCTCCAGGGAAACTAATCTGTGCAGTCTGGAGATCAGTTGTAATTCCAGTAGAACTTCAGACTCCATCTGGAGGTTGGGATGAGATTGCTGATTCCAACAATGGCCCCCGGGCACCAAGAATACAGAGTGTCACTACCCAAACATGCTGCTCCTTCCATACCCTGTAGCTAATAACCACTGATGGGCCTCTGCTCCATATGTTTATCCAGTCCCCTCTTGAAGCTGTCTATGCACATAGTTGCCACCACCTTCTGTGGCAGTGAATTTCATGTGTTAATTTCTCTTTGGGTGAAGAAGTACTTCCTTTTATCTGTTCTAATAACCTGACTGCTCAGCAATTTCATTGAGTGCCCATGAGTTCTTGTATTGTGAGAAAGGGAAAAAAGTACTTCTTTCTCTACCTTCTCTATCCCATGCATAATTTTGTAAACCTCTATCATATCATTCCTCAGTCATCATTTCTCCACATTAAAGAGCCCTAACGTATTTGATCTTTCTTCATAGGGAAAATGTCCCATCGCCTTAATCATTTTAGTTGCTTTTTTTGCAGCTTTTCCAATGCTTTTTTGAGGTGCAGTGACCAGAACTGTACGCACCATATTCCAAATGAGGCCACATCATAGATTTATACAGAGGCATTATGATACTGACTGATTTGTTTTCAATTCCCTTCCTAATAATCCCCAGAATTGTGTTTGTCTTTTTCATTTGAGTTACACATGGAGTCAACATTTTCAGTGAGTCTACCATGGACTTTGCTGCATGAGAGAATTTCACTGAAATGCAAGATCTTTGCCATATGTAGCTCCAAATCTAGCCACAGAGCAAACTCAGGAAGACAGTAGAACATACTAAGGAAAAACTCAGGGAGACAGTAGAACATACCCTGAATATCTTCAATAGGCCAGACTTTAAAATGAAAACACACACACACACACACACAATGTTCCCAAAAACAAGAGTACAGTACATAGTTGAGTTTGTCCATTACTGCTTTCCATTAAGATCCTTTACACTTGCCTTTTGTTATGGGCAACCACAAGTTGTGGGCATTCATTAACCTTCTAGACCAGAGCAGCTGCATTTTCTGATGCAGTTGTAGAACCACAGGCACATTTAAGAATTGGCCTAAATTATAGAAAGTGTCCTGTTGCAAAGACGTTGGGCTCAGCACTGAAGCACTTTTTCTAGTGCAGGGGGAAAAATCAATATGGACATTTCTGTATTTACCTATAAAATACTGCTGTGTATCATACAAATGCTAATGTTTTATATGTGTTTTTGACTTAATATGGTTTTGCTAAACTCCCTAATGAAATGCAGAGCAGCTGTTTATAGAAGGATTCATTAGAACCTCTGTCCCAGGACGATTGCCACTGGCGTTTCCATTTTGGCATGAATCTGCATAAGAGAAATTTTAATTTAATAATTGGTTCAAATTAGACTTGGAGGGTTTTTTCCCCCCTCTCTTTCCCCCTTTGAAATAGAACACATCTCTTCCGAATGTTGTGTAAGCGTAATATCGGAGCCAGGCTTCATTCAGAAGAAATGCCAAATGATGAAATGATTCCAAAATGACAGTTTTGTTTGTTGTACCTCTCCTGAGAACACTGAATAAATACAGGCAGGTAAGCAGGACTGTTCATCCACATAGGAGGAAATATAAAAGGGGAAATCTGTGATATTTTTCTCCTACCCTTTTTCCTATGAGCAGAAGGTGTCATTCTAAGTTCTTTCTACCTTTATTTTATCTTCACAACCCCTACTGAGATAGGCTAGACTATTGCTAGTGGTCCATGAGCACTGTAATCATTACACTCTGCTAGCTCAAAATGGGATGTCGTAGTCTGCTGATCCTCCCCTTCCATACACATGTTCAGCACAATTTTCTGAAAAGCCTATATACACATAATTTGTTCATACATCTACTCCTGTAGAAATTATGATAATGGGAATAAATGACAGGATCTGTGATGAGCAAGCATGGTCTCCCCATGCATTAATGCGTTATATACGCATGTCTGTGTCCTCGTATCTCTCGCCTTCAGCATGTCATTGACAAACTGAAAGCTGACTGACAGAGACAACACAATAGAGTGCCAAATGCTTTGTAAATGAAGGCTGCTATCTTATGTACACTTTCTAGGGTGAATGTATCATGGAAAGGTTAGAATTGGACTGCATTAATGTTACAGAATAATTATGTCATAGGATGTTCTGATTCTATGTTTCTATGGATATCCGCAATATGTGATACCCCAGTTATATTTGATGCTGTTTTGATCTGCAAGTGGTTGAGCAGATTTGCCTTATTTAAGCTGCATCTTCCCAGGGTGTTATATCCAATGGATGAATTCTTTCTCTCTAGCACATTTTCATGATTGCTGTTCCTCTAATGCAGACAGCCAGTTTGGTGTAGTGGATAAGTGAATGGATTCTTATCTGGGAGAACCAGGTTTGATTCCCCACTCCTCCATTTGCAGCTGCTGGAATAGCCTTGGGTCAGCCATAGCTCTCGTAGGAGTTGTCCTTGAAGGGACATCAGCTGTAAGAGCTCTCTCAGCCCCACCTACCTCACAGGGTGTCTGTTTTGTGTGTGTGTGTGTGTGTGAGAGAGAGAAAGGTAAAGGAGATTGTGACTACTCTGAGATTCAGAGTACAGGGTGGGATATAAATCCAATATCTTCTTCTTGATTACGCCAGACTAATTGGATCATTCCTTGGAATTGACCTAATGCTGAGGGAAAAAAATCACCTCTCATTGATCCATGATCTTGCTCTTTTTATAATAATAATAATTTTTTTATTTCTATCCCGCCCTTCCCGCCGGAGCAGACTCAGGGCGGCTCACAACATAAAATACACATTACATCCATTATACTTATAAAAACATAGTTAAAACAGTTATAAATTATTAAAATTAACATGACAATATGGCGTTATAAACATTAGATTTTTAGTGGAATTCAGAAAATAAGAGCATTTCCAGCAGCATACCTAGCTTTATCACTAGTTTTGTCACTAGTTGAAGGCCATCTTGAAAAGGTGGGTCTTACAGGCCCTACGAAATCGATCTAAACATCTTAGGGCCCTCACCTCCTCAGGGAGTTGATTCCACAGTAGTGGAGCGGTGACAGAGAAGGCCCGATCCTGGGTGGCCTTCAGTCTGGCCTCCCTTGGCCCAGGGACATTCAACTGGTTTTTCCCAGATGACCTCAGTGCCCTCTGGGGCTCATATGGGGAGAGACGGTCCCTCAGGTAGGTAGGTCCTCGGCCATATAGGGCTTTAAAGGTGATAACCAGCACTTTGTAGCGAACTCGGTATGCCACTGGCAGCCAGTGCAGCCCACGCAGCCCCGGCTGTATGTGCTCCCACCTTGGGAGCCCCAGCAACAGCCTAGCCGCCGCATTCTGCACCAACTGCAGCTGCCGAGTTCGGCACAAGGGCAGCCCCATGTAGAGGGCGTTGCAGTAGTCCAGTCTCGAGGTAACCATAGCATGGATCACCATTGCTAGGTCATGGCGCTCCAGGAAGGGGGCCAACTGCTTCGCCCGTCGAAGATGAAAGAACGCGGACTTGGCAGCGGCCGCTATCTGTGCCTCCATTGATAATGAAGGCTCCAGAAGAACCCCCAGGCTCTTGACCTTATGTGCTGCTTTAAGCTGCACACCGTCAAGGACCGGCAAGGGGATTTCCCTTCCCAGGGCACCGTGACCCAAGCAAAGTACCTCTGTCTTCGTTGGATTCAACTTCAGCCCGCTCAGTCTGAGCCAACCTGCCACGGCTTGCAATGCTAAGTCCAGGCTTTCTGGGACGGAGCTAGGCCGGCCGTACATTATCTTTCTGCTCTCACCCATTATTTTGCTGCCAATGAGCTTTGCTTCTCTGCTCTCAGCTATTCTGACAATGACTTTGATCTTTCTGCTTTGCTGTGCCTTAAGTCTGCAGCTTTATTCCAGAACACCTGCACAATGTCATCTCTGTTACTTCCTTCAAGCCTCTCCTCAAAATGCTCCCTTCCCATTCAGTACTATCTCTCTTCCCTACTGAAATTAAAGAATGAAAATATTGGATGGGATCCTGTGATCTGTAGGTGCAAAGACTGTGGGATCTTTCCCCTGGAACCATTTCCAATCCTGGGAAAGTGGAACTTGTATGTATGAGTAGGTATACCAATTGAATAGCTACAGTGGGGAGAAAAAGAGGGGAGAAAAATCACTGCTTCCTTTCTCTTCCATGGGCAGAGCTCCACTTATGCAAGAGACTAGAAGGGCAATCTCATCTCCCTTCCAACTACAGCCACCCAATCAGATCAGGTATTAGTATACACATGTCCCTCAGCCTGGGGAATAAACTTTCCCAGGATCAAAATAACTCTAGGGAGAGGGAAGAGTGGGGAAGAACTTGGACTGTCAGTGCTTTCCACTAACAGTTTCGTGGGTTCCAAAACCTATTTTCCTACTATTTATTCCTATCTATACCTTAGTTTTTTGTTGTCTCTTTTATGTCAAATTTCAGATAATAAACTGCTTGGAGCAGGGACTGGTAGCCTTCTTGTACTCCAGTAGGGTTGCCAATCCCCAAGTTGGGGCAGGGGATCCCCCAGTTTGAAGCCCTCCCCCTACTTCAGGGTCATTAGAAAGTGTGTGTGTGGGGAGAGGGAAATGTCTGCTGGGCACTCCATTATTCCCTATTGAGACCGATTCCCATAGGGTATAATGGAGAATTGATCCACAGTTATCTGGGGCTCTGTGGGGGCTACTTGTTGAGGCAGGGGCATCAAATTTTAATCATGCCATCTGGTGCCTTTCTTCAAAACACCTTCCAACTTTCAAAAGGATTGGACCAGGGGGTCCAATTCTATGAGCTCCAAAAGAAGGTGCCCCTATCTTTCATTATTTCCAATGAAAGGAAGGCATTTAAAGGGTGTGTGGTCCCTTTAAATGAGATGGCTAGAACTCCCTTTGCAGTTGTTATGCTTGTCACAACCTTGCTCTTGGCTCCACCCCCAATGTATCCTGGCTCCACCTCAAAGTCTCCTGGCTCCACCCCCAAAGTCCCCAGATATTTCTTGAATTGGACTTGGCAACCCTATTAGGAAACATCATACACACTGATGGCATTATATGGTTAAATAAAAATAAAATTATGAGACTTCAAAAATAATGAAAAATGTGATCCCACTGAGGCTGAAGAACAATGTTAACAGTCCAGTCTTAAGTAAAGTAACACCCCTCTAAGCACTGACTTCAGCTGAATTAGAAGGCTATAGTAAGGACTGCTTACTCCTATGTGGACCTACCCAATTTCTCTAACCCTGTTCCAAGGCTCTACTTTGGATGCCCCTGCCACCTGAGGTGAGGCAGGTAGCAACCTAAGAAAGGGCTTTTTCAGTCATAGTGCTGAAACTCTGGAACCTCCGGAACCTCCTCTCCAGGGCTATTCTTCTGTCTTCCACTATCGTCCTCCACCCGAGAGTGAAGACCTTTCTGTTTTCTTTGGCTTTCCCTCACTAACTCTCATTAGCCCTCCTCCCTATTTGTGGGTTTAATGCATTTATGTGTTATGTTCTATTAATAGTTTTAAATGTTTTTATAGATTTGTATTTTAAAAGCTTTTTAAATGTCGGAAATGTTTTCACGTTGTAATGTTTTAATGCCTTGGAGACCCTGCGTTGGGTGGAATTGTGGCATACTGATGCTTTAAATAAACAAATAGCTCTGTTCAGCTCCTGTTGACTTTTGATCACACCTCTGCTACTTTCTCTTACTATACACAGCACTGTAGATTAACGAATTCCAGCTCAGATTTAGGATTGCTTCAAAATTTCTATATACATGTAGTTTGAAAGACTGTAAGTTTACACAATCAAAATTACCACTGTTTACTTCTGGCTATTTCAAAGCAGACTAGCTCAGATA
Organism: Heteronotia binoei; assembly: GCF_032191835.1. Classification (NCBI taxonomy): domain Eukaryota; kingdom Metazoa; phylum Chordata; class Lepidosauria; order Squamata; family Gekkonidae; genus Heteronotia; species Heteronotia binoei. Next base: position 74,315,838 of record NC_083223.1, read on the forward strand.
CTCTCTGGAGTCCTTCCTGTGCCTTGGGCAGACAACCTTGAGATAATGAATGAGAAGGCAGTAATATACCCAAGCCCTCTGAACCTATGCATGAAAATTATATGATGGGGGAAAAATTGTACCCCAAAGATCAATAATAAAAGGAGAATCCTATGAGCTTTACTGTTTGCTGTTTGACAAAGTCTTTCTTCTCATGAACTCCCTGATGTTTCACGGAGCTGCCCTCTAGACGGCACTATTGCTGCAGGCAGACATTTATTACTGGAAAAAAAGAAGCAAAACCAACTATTTACAGGAATCTTAACTGTGTAATTTTGGTTTTTTTACTGAGGTATTGGTATTTTCACATTGGCTTATTTGGTAGTGTAACACACGTTAATGCTTTTCTTGGTGAATTTGAAATGTTGCCTCCCCAAAATATTTTAGCTCTGATGTGACTACACCAACATTTCCCTTTCTCTCCTTTCAGCTTCTCTCCTTTCAAAGCATAAATGATACATTATTTTCCATATGAGACAGAATATGCCCTGTCAAAAAGCTCTGTGTTCTGTGTTATACCAGTTCCCTTGACCTGGAAACAAACAAGTGGACATAAATGCTCATTTATTTTTCTCATGCTTAAAGGTTGTTGCAAGTTGTCAAGTGGTATAACAAGCAGTTTGGTGTGGTGGTTAAGTGCACAGACTCTTATCTGGGAGAACCAGGTTTGATTTCTCACTTTTCCACTTGCATCTGCTGGAATGGCCTTGGGTTAACAATAGCTCTCACAGATCTATTCTTGAAAGGGCAGCTTCTGTGAGAGCTCTCTCAGCCCCACCTATGTCACAGGGTATCTGTTGTGGGGGAGGAAGGTAAAGGAGATTGTAGGTAGCTCTGAGACTCTGAGATTCAGAGTGAAGGACAGGGTATAAATCCAATATCTTCTTCATCTTCTGCTTCCCAAAGATTCTCCTGAATTGTTCCTTTTGGATGAAACCCTGCTGTTTAGTAAAAAAAAAAAAAAGTTTTGCTGTTGCCTTGGTATCAATATGACTCTGCTTTGCCAGATCAATCTGTATCATTTCATCATAACTAACCTTGTCTATACAACACCTGAACAAAGTGGATCAAACACAGGAACATTGATCAAGTATGTCTCCTCCCCCCCCAGTATTACATTTGAGATGACTGGATGAAATTTCTGATGTTCAGCTCTGTGTTCATGTTCCTTTTCAATCATGAATTATGCTAATCCCTTCCCAAGGAATGTAAAAGATCAGTTGTTGTAGATTTTCCGGGTTGTATGGCCGTGGTCTTGGTTCATACAGCCTGGAAAATCTACAACAACTAATGGACTCTGGCCGTGAAAGCCTTCGGTGACGTAATGTAAAAAAATCTCTGGGTATTTTTCATAGACTAATGAAACTATACTCTTGAGAAGTTTCATAATGCATGTTATTGTGGTTCTCTGAATGTATAGGTGCTATATGTCACATTAACACATGAAGCTGCGTAATGCTGAATCAAACCTTTGGCCCATCAAAGCCAATACTGTCTTCTCAGTCTGGCAACGGCTCTCCAGGGTCGCAGGCTTTCACATCACTTGATCCCTTTAAATGGAGATGCCAAGAACTGAATCAGTTTTAATTTTGTATGATTTTACTGCTTTAAATGCTGGCTTAGGCAGTGAATAAATAATTTATTTATTAAGGGAAGAAACAAGAGGTCTAGACAGGGTTTTTAGTTTATCATTGGTTTTAACACTAATTTTACTTCTTCAGTGCCAGTGTCTTAAAGTCTGTATTCGTATTTTATGTATATTTTAGGTGGTATCATATTTTAGTGTATAATATTATTGTATATTTATATCACCTTTTATTGGTTATGAATTGGACTTTTATGAATTGTTTGCTGGTCTATGACCGTTATAAATAAATAAAAAAAGAATCTGGGATCTTCTGCATGCCAAGCAGATCACTGAACCACAACCCTTCCTCCTCCTTGTTGTTGTTGTTTTGTGTGTGTGTGTGTGTGCACGTGTGCATGCACAGCAGGCTGAGTGACACTTTGGGAGGTACTCTCACTTCTGGCTCTTCTGTGGTAATCTGGATTATTCAGGTTCTCACATTGGCCTCTGCTTCTGTCCCAGATCTTGGAAGATTAGACATACATTTTAGGACTGTTATTTTTGCAGTGCATGGCATTTTACCAACCCCAGACTATAGCGAAGAATGATGGCAGAAGTCTAATAGGAACAATAAAGAAAACAAATGTCTATTTCACATTATTCCTCAGCCATGTCTTCTAGTGCATCAGTAGTAAAAACATAGACCTTGGATTTCTAGGGAAGTTGTGTCGTCTACACTTTATCCTTCCCTGGGATCACTTATGTCTTCCACAATTATTCTTTTTCTCATTTTAAATAGAACTTTATTATGGTTTTCCATTTCTTGCACTTGCCCTTGGAAGAAATGTGTGAAGTAGGCCTCTTTCTCTTATGCACAGGAATACACACATAGAGAGAGAACTGAGGAAGTAGATATCAAGGTCCTGATAATACCACTTCTGATCATTTATGTGAATCCTCTGGTGCTTAATTACTGTGTGTTATTTTCATGTCCTGGAAGTTCTTTGAACTTGGGATAGACCAGGAGGTAGTAAATTATGTTTTCACTTCTTGACAGTTACATATCAGTACATTCACATGGATAATAGCTTTTCTAACTTCCTCAGTTGCCGGATAAGCATTTCAATCTGAATTCACCCGATGAGTCCATGGCAGAAGGATTTGAACATTCTCCATCTCCTGGATTACATTGGCTCTATAAAACTCTACCCTTCCTGTTCCTATCAGTGCTTGTAAATACTTTTCTGGGAAAAAAGAGGCAAAATTCTGAGCAGGAGGCTACCAGTTTATGGTGATTACCAAATACTTTCAAGGGAACTATATTTTAGCTACAGCTGTCTTGGATCAATGGTCAACATGCCACTAATCTGTACATTTGCAAGTCATGTATCACTGAAATTCCTGCACACTTTTCCTGTTAGTGATGTGTCATTAATGCTGAATGCATTTACTAGCAGAGTTGCTGCTTTTTGAAATGTCAGCCCACACATTGGTGGAAGCTTTTTAAAAATTCATACATAAAACTGAGCTAAAAGCAATGCAGCTGTTGCTAGCTTTATAGGTATCAGTTCAAGATATCAAAAACAGCACAAGTATGTATACTTAATAGAAGTATGAGGTGTTTAAGAAAGCATCTTGTGAAATCATAAGGTAGCTTCCAATCCACTATAAATTACAATCCATCATTTACTAACCGCAACACACAGTAGTTATGTACATAAGATCAAGAGCCTGTTCTCTGTCTCCTGTCCACAGAAATCCAGACAACCACAAACCACTGAAATGCTCAAGAAGTCCTCTGCTTGCATCACAACCGACTGGCTTGGCACATATAAGACTTGTATACTTATCTTCAGAGATGGGTTTGCTCTTTTACCTTTAGATTTATTACCTGTTTTAATGACTATAACTTTGGACAGGACACATAGAAAACGCTACCAGATTAAACCCAGGTATCAAGGTCCTTTGACTTAGACTGTACATTAGAATAACAGGTGGTATGGAAAGTGGCAAAAATTAAGAGCAAAAAGGCATACTAGCATCCCCTATGCAACCCATTTATTAAATACCTGCTAAGCAGTAACATAGCCCTTTCCATAGAGGTGTTGTCATTTAAATAATTCAGTACAAAGGAAAGGAGCATCCTGGAAGGGAGTGACTCCCAAGAGGTGGGGGATGGTAGGTGGAGCTGTGATGTTATAGACCAGGGTTGGCAAGACAGTGTGGGCCCAGAGGAGCTTCCAGTCAGAGGTGGAGCCCAGCAGGGCCCAGGAGAAACAAGCAAAGATGAAGCTGAGTGAGATGGAAACTTTGGCGTGGAGAAATCAGCATTGGTGAAGAGACAGCATTGGTAAAGAGCTTTGTTATCAGTTGCCATTCAGCAGTGTCTTTTAATAATCTCCCTTTGAAATTCCCTTTTTGTAAGACAACTGCTACTGTTTGGTCGGCAACTGAATGTCCTGGAAGGTTAAAATGTCCCCCCACTTGTTTTGAACGTTGTGGTTTCTGACATCAGGCTTATGTCTATTAATTCTTTGTCAAAGGGACTGGCCTGTTTGTCCAATGTAGAGAGTGGAAGGGTTATATTGACACATTATGGCATAAATCACATTAGAGGATAAGCAGGAGTAGGAGCCTGAGATTGTATGGCTGATGTTGCTGGGTCCAGTGATGGTCTTGCTAGGATCTATATGAGACCAAAGTTGGCATTGTGGTTTGTTGCAGGTCTTAGTACCAGAGTCTGTTAAGTAGTTTATCATTGTGGGTGAGAAGTTGTTTTAGGTTAGCAGGGTGTCTGTAAGGAAGAAAAGGCTGGCCTCCCCAGTGCCTGTGTCAGGAAAGTGTTACTATCCATTTTAGACCTGCAAATCACTAGCACTGCTTTCACCAGAGAAAGCTTCAGATCTGCCAATTATAGTGTCCTTAAAGATACATCCCAGTGAAAGTGAGCTAAAAGTTCATTGATCTAGAGAGCAGCACTGAAAGCCACCAAAGCTGCTGCCTGAAAAGTTGGATCTCACCAGTGCCAGAGCACTGAGAGGCATCTCTTTGGACTTTTTTCTTACATTTAGGGTACAATTCACAGTGCTGCCTTTTATATCTTTAAAAAGCTTGGTCCCCACATTAAGGTGTGCTCCAAGGGGGGGGGATAATTATTATAACTTCAGATTGGGGGGGGGGACATTTACCACGATGGCTGATTTTTAGGTAGGGCATTACTTGTTCAGATCTATATTTGCTGGGTGGGTGTGTCCAAATTTCAGGACCATTGTTTTCAATGGGGAACCAATTAGAGAGTTTGAGGCAACTGTTTTTAAGTGAAATGGCTCCAAATTTGCACAGAACCTAGTCCTCCCCCTGATCTGAGCAAAACCTAAGTTTCAAGCAAAATGGACAAAGGTGTTTGATTTTATAGACCCCCCCTCACTTTTAGTCTGATAATTCTGCATTGCAAGGATCTGATTGGAAGAGAGAAATGCCTTTGCCCAAGAAATCAGGAGAATCAAAGAAGGATTAGATGCCTGCAGCTGACAGCATTTGGAAAGCACCTGAATACACACAAGAAAATGCATTTTTCAGGTTGTTGTTTTTAAAAAATAATGCCTAAAAAACCAGGGTTTGTGTTACTATTCTAGAGAATCACTGTATTGACCTGAAAAAGATTTTAATGTAAATTTTCACCTCATAAATTTTGGAATGTGACCTCTATCCAATATACACGAGACTGCCTCTTTGGTATCTCATGGTGCTCTATAACAGCACCATTTATTTGTCAAGTCAAGATAGGTGAAGGATAGAGTCTTCTATCAGCAGAATCACTAAAACTGGAGCCTTAGGGGGAAGTCTAGACCTTCATGGCTCTAAACACACACAAGCACACTTAAATGCACTATGCTATCTGGAAAAGCTATATTTTAATATTATTCTCATTGCTGATATTTGCCAATATCAGATAAAGTTTAAACAACCTTTCATTTATTTTGGAAAAATATATATTTTACCTTTTCAGGGGCTTAGAAACAACAAACTCTTACAACAATATACTATAGATAATTCAACAGGTTTAATGAAAAATACAGCTCATCAGCAGTATAGGTTTCATACAGATTCCACAATTTTCAGCCTTCAATAAAAACAAGTTATATTTCATGCCCTCAATAGAAGGCTCTCTCAACTAAGGTTGCCAGGTCCAACTCAGAAAATATCTGGAGACTTTGCAGGTGGAGCCAGGACACTTTCCCATTCCCTAAAATAAATAAAAATACAGCAGTGTAGTTCTCTTGAATACAATCTTCATGCCAGCAGCTGCACTTCCACTTACAAAGCAGCCAAAACAACCAATTTGCAAACACACACTTTTGTGATCTCACTGGGGCAATTTACTCACAGGAGCTGCTAAATGTAACAATCTGCTTTATTTCAACCAGCTTCTTCAGACTAACACAGAAAAATGAAAGGGAACAGTCTGTGGGGTAGAGTTTTCCTTCATCCCATAATCAGGTTCTAGTTAACTTTATTTTACTATGCACACAACTTCTGAAACCAATGCAAAACAAACAGAGGAACTGTGCTGGCTTCTCTTCCATTTTCACATGCTTCACACATTCAGGGGGAAGAGCCACATGGCTCTGCCTGCTCACCCCACCCATACAGCTCTCCTCCTGCTGAGATTTAAAATCACATGCACAATCTAAATCACAAGCAGTTTGCAAGGTTCTTTTAAACCTGCCAAGATTTAAATGCACATGCTGGCTGTTGGGGTGTGGCCTTCCCCCCACTGGGTTGCTAGTGGGGCAGAGCCTACAAAGCAAGGGGATCCCTCATCAGGACTCAGAGCCTTGCAAGCCTACTCTATACTCAACAACATGGTATACCTTCATAAAAGATGGAGGGCTGGGGCTCTCTAAACTAATTCTGGAAATATTCTCCAGAAGGTTTCAGAAATCTGATAGTCAATATAGATGAACCAAGAGACTGCGCTCTTTTCAGCAGCCATTATTTTGTTCTAACTACTACTTTATTTTAAGATTAAATATTCTCCCAATTTTAATATTTTACTTATGGCCAATAAAGTACTCAATTTCAAATTATTTTTGTTACCTTAAACTGGTACTATGAATACATTTTTATATATAGTCACACCTACACAAAATATTTTTCAGATATGAATTATGCTGTCCAACTTCAGGAAATGTTCCACATAACATTAATTCAATCTAATGTCTTAATTCCTTTGTTTCCATAGATACTTAACAATGAAACCTAAGCACTTAGACTTGTTTAAGTAACATGCAGAGGCTTGGTTTTGACCTTAAGAACAATTTATGTTTGCAATCTCTGGAACAAAACTTACTTCAGCAAAATGTTGTATATTTTCTTTTATTTGTTTGTGTGACATTCTTTCTTCCTTTTTCCACTTGGTATGCTCTTCATGGATTCTTTTCCCTTCAAGCCATCTCTTCTAAACTTGGTCAGGTTTAACCACTGGGAAAAGAACCAACTATTCTGTTTCCCTCATCAGCTTGATGTCTATATTAAGCAGGTATGTAAAAGAATATTGGGTTGTATCCAAAGATTACCTGAATAAGCAGTTTGGATTTCTGCTTGGCATTTCTACTTGCATAAGGCATAGTTGCCTCCAGATGCTATATCATACGCTATCCCCAAAGTTCTATCAGGAGTGGTCTCTTGGGCAGGAAGATCAGCAGAAATCACAATGATTCTATGAATATTAGCCTGAATTAGTATGCTATGTAGCTATAATTTACAATAAATTTTAAAACATTGGTGTGACTAGGAAGATGTGATTTGCCATATTGTTCAAACAAGATTGTTTATCTAGACCAACATTTTGTCCCTGGACAGCCAAGTGACTCAGAGCCAAATGACATTACCTTTCACATGTGTTTTTTACATGCTTTTCACAGCCACAAAGCAGCTGTAGGGAAGTGCTTCTTAAAGTGGGGGGGAGGAGAGCCCCAAACAGCTCACGGTGGCATTTTTGGGGGAAGGGGGAGGACGGGCTCTTGTATTCCCTCAAGTGGTTTTCTATTTGGGATGTTATTTCACCACTTTTGTTGCTCCACTTGCTCAGGTATAACATGTGGAACAACAAAATCAGTGGAAAAACTCCCCCAGAGTGTGGTTTTCACATGAGAAAACTGGTTTTTGGAGAGCTAAGAGCTCTCCCTTCCTGTGCAATGCCCTTCTTGGTCTGTTTGGGCTCTCTCTGTTTTTTTAAAGAAGCAGTTCTCTGAAGCGACTGCTGAGGAAGCATGTGAAAATGCACAAAAACAGGTTACATGTAGTTTGGCTCTCAGAGAGGCTTACATGGAAGAGAAAATAGAGGAAACTGCTTTTTGTTTGTCATCTCAGAGGTGACTCTGAAGGTGGGGGGTGCCCATTTACCCAGATCACCACCAATGAAAATTCTCTTCCCCAGTTTCCATTAAGGTAAGATACAAGAAACCTACCTTTTTACAAACACCTACAGAGTATTTTAAAAAAAATAGAGAACCTGCTTTAGATTGCTTGATTAAGAACTTTGTCAAAAAACCCTCCTCAGATATTTGAACCTGAACAATCACCTGCAGTCTACTAAGGGGACTGTCAGCACTATGTGTATAGGTTTCCTTTTCCCCCCCAGTGCATGTGGTCCTAATTGGCCTTCTGGCAGTAGACCTTTTAGCTGAAGTCTTTCTGAATTGGTGGTAACATTACTAGACTTTTACTCATCTGCAGCTAATTTTTAATGGAAATTCTGTGTCTATGTGTGCTAAAAAAGAATAGTGTGAAAACAAGAGGACAATGCAAAGACTATTTTGAGCTGCTAACACCAGAAAGTTTCCTAGTACGTTCTTGTTAATATCTATCATCAAATGGTCAAAGGTTTTTCTCTTGATCCTGAACACACTACAATGTCAAAGCCATAAATATTAGCCAACAGCTGATTAATATCAAGAATTGCCTGGAACAGAGTATGAGGAATATGAGTAATACAGGTTGGGTATACCGCCAGGCCCTCCATTGAATGTGGTTCAGTTTATAAATGCATGGCTACACCAGACTACCAGTTCATTTGGCCTAGTTTTGTTTCTTTGACATGTAGTAAATGCTTAATTCTGCAGGAAAATGTGAGAAAACCACTTAATATACCTTGATACATCAGTACAATATGGAAATAATTTATGTAGAATATTCAGTTTATAGTGATATTATATAAGCTGCATTTGGATAGTTATTCCATTCCTTTCCTGTAATTAAAATCTGCTATTTTTAAAGATCAAGTCGCAGTTTGCTATCAGTTTTTCTGATAGATTCCCTGTGCTAATGTATATTTCAGATTGAACATATGTTGAATTAAACAAAGGAAACCTTATTGATTTTGCATTTGCCTATTTGTGATTTCAGTTACAGTTTCTGGATGGGTTTCTAAGGCAGCACCAGGTAAAATACATGACAGTATTCTAGGCTTGATGTAATCAGAGCAAGGAGCATCTAGGCCAAATTAAGGAATAGATATAACCACTGCATCATACTGAATCCAAGTCACTATGTATCATGGAATAGACTTGAGCCTCCAAATGCAAACCTGCTCACTCAGAGGGTGTTCAGCTCTATTCAGAAAGGGATGTTCTTGAGCATCTTGTCATTGACAAGTCATAGTAAAAAAAAAAAATAAAAACAATGAAAACCAAAACTAAAATACATATGTAAAAACACATAAAATAGAGGGCAGGAAAGAAGGCTCTTAGAGGGATCATCAGATTTTTTTTGGGGGGGGGGGGAATACTCACCCACTGTTAGAAGACAATAGAAGGGGAAAATGAATATCCTTTTGGAAATACAGCCTAGAAGGCCATCTCTTGTATTGCCACCTACTTAATCAAAGAAGGAAGGGGTACCCGAAGCAGGACCTTGGAAGATGACCTTAGCAGTTGGATAGGTTCATATGGGGATAGGTATGGTGATCACAAACCAGAGCAACACTAACACCTTGAATTTAAAGGCCAACACTAACACCTTGAATTAGACCCAGAAACAGCTTGGCAGCCAGTGTACATAGGCTAGGACTAGACCGATTCCAGTCAACAACTAAGCTGCAACAACTGTACCGATGTTTCTGAATGCTTTTCAAAGGCAACCTCATCTACAGCATATTGCAGTAATTTAATCTAGATGTTACCAGGGCATGCACCACAGTAGCCTGACTTTTTTGTGGTTGGAGAAGGTCACAGCAGGGTAGCCAGCTAAAGATGCTCAAAGGCACTCCTGGCCACAGCTGCCAGCTGCTTATCCAACAGGTCCAGGAGCTTCCCCAAGCTATAAAGCTGTTCCTTCTAGGCAAGTGCAACTCTATCCAGAACAGGGGACATCTTAAATCCTTGATGTGACATTCCACACATCAATAGCATTCCCATCTTGTGAGGATTAAGCTTCAGTTTATTAATTTATTAATAATCCAGGCAGCAGTTTAGGTTTCTGCAGTTTCCCTGAAAACTGCCAAAAGTAGAGCTTAGTGTCATCCACATGTTGGTGACAGCTCAGCCCTGACCCCCTGATGACTTCAGCCAGTGTTTTGATGTAGATGTTTAAAAGTATGTAGTTAAAAGATGGAGTTGTGCAGGACATCCAAGGCCAGATTTTTATACAATTTTTATTTCTGCCAAAGGAGGGATTTCTGAAAATTGTTTAGATTTAACCGTAATTCTTTCACTAGTTTCTCTCAGGTATAAAAAATAAACCATAGTTATAAGAGTAGATCACTGAGATCTTTGGGCTTTCTCATATACTTCCAAATGATAATTCGTCTGAAACGAACCAACAAGCCATAGTTTTTTTTTTAGCAGGAAACTGATATCCCTTCTATGTACTCCATGTTGTTACGCTTCCTCCTGCCAGCTCTCTCCTGCACTATCTAGATTAGATTTTTTTGCACCTGCTCTCACAAGAGATTGAAGCTGTCTTGGCTATTGCCAAGACCATTGTTTCCTCTAAACTGAGTTAGCATGAGCTAGCTCACAGATTTTTAGCCTCCAGCTCACACATTTTTGTCTTAGCTCAGGAAAGATGACCCCAGAGCACTCTAATTTATGCAGTAGCTCACAACTTTAATGCCAGTAGCTCACAAAATAGAATTTTTGCTCACTAGACTCTACAGCTTAGAGGGAACATTGCCACAGACTCACCCTACCCCCAGTGAGTCACAACAGAAGGCTACCAATTGGAAGTGGCAGTGGCTCTTTGAAGGCAGAAGGCTTCTTCAATGACTACTTGAATAGATGGCATCTTCTCCCTCCAGCTTAGGTTGGACTCAGTGCCAGAATTCCTGGCGTACTAGGACCTGCCCCCACCCCAGGCAGACCTGGGAGGGTGAGGGTGGGGTGGGATGGCAGCCTGTGCACTCCTCAGAGCCCATAGAAGGCATGCTTTGAGGAACAGACATGTTGCCGCCCCATCCTGCTGCTCTCAGCTTCCTGGGTCTGTGCAGACCCAGGAAGCTGAGAGTTGTGGGACAGTGCGTCAGCATGTGCTCTCCTCTGAGCCCACCTTCCCTTGCAAGGGAAGGTGGGTTCACAGGAGAGCACACTGTGCCCTGCTGCTCTTGACTTCCCAGGTCTGCGCAGACCTGGGAAATTGAGAGTGGTGAGGCAGGGGAGAGGTGTCTGGTGGTGCCCCTGTATGCCAGGTGGTGCCCTAGGCAACTGCCTTCCTGGCCTACTCCTGGCCATGGTTGGACTGCTCTGAACAAGAATGTTGAATAACTATTTTATGGAGGCTTCAATCCTGCACAGATTAAGGTAGTACTGATTTCAATCAGGCTCACTTCTGAGTAAAGTGTAAGAGTCATGTGGTGCTAGTTATAAAGCTTTCAGAGATACTGGCCTGTACTATCCCATGCCTAGAATTCAATTTTGTCTGAACAGAGGCATGGAGACTAATTATTTATTACACATAGGTTTACCAATTATCACTTTTCAAATTGCTTAAATTGAATTACATTAAAACTTTAGGGATGAAAGCTTCCCCAAGTGCAACTTCCTGTGTATCTTTTCCCAGAAATGGAGATATATGTAGCTCCAGAGACCCCTCTAAATCTGCACTGAGTAACATTTATCTCTTCAAGTCAGTAGAGGAAAAAACACAACCTACACCAAAAGAATTTCAGACATAACAATAATTAAAGTTCAACCTCTGTTAGAGTAACGACTGTACTCGTAGTAATCCAATACAAGCTGTTCAACTGTGGCTTCAGAATTTAATTTCTGTCTCAGATATTTAGCTGTCAGTTATTCACTGGAAAAGCTTGCTCTAGATTCCAAGGGGCTGCAGTGTGGGAAGGTGAAGTTGTACAAACCCTAGGAAAATATCGGATGTAGAATGACCCCTAGGAATTTGCTAAAAACACAGTATGAAATTAATTAAAATGTAGGTTTTTCTTCCCGTCCATACGATTTGGTAGCAAAAATATAAACAGTCCAGATGTTTTGACATCCACAGTTCTTTTACAATATATCATTTCAATTTCTGACAAAAAAAATTGTCATCCTTGGGAAACATTCCATTCACACCTAGATGGTGGCCCTTCCTTTCACCAGCCCCACCAGGGACCTGGTTGATCCAACCCTTGCCTGTGCTGTACATTGGAGTAGCACAGCGATGAAACAAGAGTCATTGTTCCATGTGCTACGATGAGTGCATCAGCACCCTGCAGCTTCCCAAAGGCACCTGTTTAGAGTAGTTCCACCTGGGTCCTCTGCAAGGAGCTTGGTCTACTATTGCAAGGCCATATGGCCATCCACAAAGCCATTCCTATCCTGCAGAAGATGCTGCTCTCTCTCCTCCTGGGGGCATATGGTGGCTCTCTGCAGGCACAATGAACACGGTTTTACTTGTTGGCTGTTTTTAACCTCCCCCTTATATTTTGTAAAGTTTTTAGATTTTTCTGCACACCTGGGAATGGCCCAGGTGTGCAGGATAATCTTTTCCCCCTCCATGTGTCCCCATCTGCAGAAATATGCATCCACACACAGAGGGCCTTGTTTAGAATTAGATATATAGTATATCTCTCTTTTTCTCCCTGAATTGTGTTAGTTGCAGCACTTCTTAATACTGTAGGTTAACGCTGCCAAAAATATGTCATGCATCATTGCAGGCAGGTATGATTCCACAGAAGCACACAACTTTAGGTATCAGGAATGCCTGCATCAGAGCATCAGTTCAGCACATTTATCTTCACTTATTGGTGGGCTCAATTTGGATATTTTGCAGCCCAGAAGGGAGACTGCAACCAAGAAATCAGAGAAAACTGAGACTTTTCAAATATTATGCAGGCACTGAGTTGTTGTATTTGTGGGACATCTAATATCCCTTTGTAATTACTAGTTTGCTACTGTAGACATTAAGCTTCATGTTATATGACAAATGACATTTTATATGACAAATAGACAATGTAGCTCCAGAGACCACTCTAAATCTGCACTGAGTAACATTTATCTCTTCAAGTTGGACTCAGCAAAATCAATCCCAATCATCCCAATACTTCTCATCCAGTACCACTACATAATCAGTTTGCTCCTACTTTTGCACTAGGTAAAGCTACAAGGATGAACTTATACAGATTTCTTACTGATCTACTTACTAGAGATTTATTGTGCTATGTAGTTTTTGTGAACTGTGGCCCACTTCATCAATGTAAGAAGTGTGTCCTATATTGGTACACATAGGTATGTGTGTACAAATACAAAACAGAATTAGATCCATAGTTTGGAACAGGGTCGTAAGGGGGCAGGTGGAATGTTTGCCTGGGGGCACATGGTGGCTGTCAGCAGCACTGCCATTAGAACTGGCTCTAGGCTGTGGAATTTCCATGGAATCACAGAGTTAAAAGGGGACATATGGGCCATCTAATCCAACTCCCTGCTCAATGCAGGATCAGCCTAGAATCATCCCTGACAACAGTTTGTCTAGCTACTACTTAAAGAATGCTAGTTAGGGGGGAGTTCACCACCTCCGTCAATGGTTGATTCCACTGTTGAACAATTCTTACTGTAAAAAAGGGTTACCCTGATATCCAACCAGTACTTTCCCACTCTTAGTTTAAACCCATACCATACCAAACCTTTAATGGCATAACAGTTGTGAATAAAAATACACAGAATATAAAAATTTAAACATTGGACATAAAATCAAAACGAAACCGATCTTACAGATACATTCATACATGGTCAGATTTAAATTTAAGGATGTCAGCCAAAAATTTTGCCACAGCCTCACTAACCTCCCCCTCAGTATCGTTCAATAAATAATAACAGGGAGGCAGAACAGACAAATCTGGGGAGAAAGCAAGCTTGCAAAATAAATCTTTATGGAGATTATGATAAAAGGAACAATCAAGCAATATATGCTGAATTGAGTCGGGAATATTCACTCCACAGGAACAGAGTCTGTCGCATAAAGGGACTCGATGATATCTCCCTTGTAAAACCTTGGAGGGAAACGCATTTAGTCAAGCCAACATAAATGCCCTACGATGACTTGGAATGGTTAAGTCTGATAGATAATGGGGCATTTTGCCGCAGAAAGCATAAAGACCTAAGGAAGGAGGGGAGCAAATATAAGGGTCTCTTGGATGTAGTTTCATTTCCTCTGACTCCAGCAATCTCAGTTTAATACATCTGAAGATATATGACTCATCAGAAGTAAAAAAATCATCAACCTCTATCTCCAACTGGTTAAGTTTGAACATAAGAACTGCTGACCAGGATGAAATATATGGGTCTCTTTTCATACAATTAAGATGGCTGTTAGGATCTGTTCTAAAGTGAATTTTGAGCCAGAATTTAAACACTGCAATCCAGGCTTTTGTCTCCACCAAAGACTGACCCACTTCAGAGCAGAGAGCAAAGTAGGACACACATTTTGGTATACCAAGAATTTGTCTAAAAATGAGGCTTGAATGCCCTCCACTTTCCTGGTAAATGCTGAGATCCATATAGGGATACCATAGATAATTTGGGCTAGTGTTTTAGCTTTGAACACCTTAATTGCTGCCGGAACTAATTGGTTGCCCCTTGCAAAGAAAAATTGTTTAATTTGAGCAACTGAACATTTAGGCAAGTTGACGGTGTTGTTACGATATGAAACCCAGCTTAATTTATGGTTAAAAGTGATCCCCAAGTATTTTAAAAAAAATTGTTTGCTCAATTGTTGAGTTTCCAATAAACCATCTCTGTGGGCGCCAGCAATTTGAAAAGACAACTACTTTAGATTTGGCATAATTGATAGAGAGTGAATTACAATTACAGTAGTCATAGAAGGCATTCAAATACCTTTGCAGGCCCACTCTTATGCAAGAGAGGATGGTAGTATCATCGGCATAAAGTAATAAGGGGACCGCTCGACTTGCTAGTTTAGGCGGATGACTATTAATAGGGTTCAAAAATTGTGCCAGGTCAGTTAAAATTTTTTTTAAAAGATGCGGGGCCAGCACACAACCTTGTTTAACCCCCTTTAACACTGGTATTTTGCTAGTCAGGTCACCACTAGAAGAAAATTTCACTTGGCAAAAAGTATTAGAATGAAGTTTCCTCAAAAGAAACAGCAAACGAGGGTCCATTCCCAGGTAACCTAGCTTAATCCATAGTTGGCCTCTATCTATTGAATCAAATGCCCTTTAAGTCAATGAAGGAAGCATATAATTTTTTTGTCCCGGTATGCATATATTTTTCAGCAAGGGAGGCCAGAATGCAGCAGTGGTCCATAGCAGATTTGCCCTTGAAGAAGCCAATTTGTTCAGGACCCATGATGTTGCCTAGGCGCATCCAGTCAGTTAATTGGAGTTCTAAATGTTTGGCATACAATTTGCCCACTATAGATAATAAACTAATGGGGTGGAAATTTTCTGGTAACTACAACCCCCCCCCCCTTTTGTAAATTGGGATAATTATAGAATCAAGCCAAGAGGCTGGGATGGAGCCATACAAATCAATGAAAGAGAACAATTTTGCGATGGGCAAGAGCCACCAATCAGCAAACTTTGTGAAGGCCATCAACGGGAAGGCCATTAGAGTCTGAGCTTAAACCCATTATTGTGAGTCCTATCCTCTGCTTCCAACAGCTCCCTGCCCTCCTCTAAGGGTCAGCCCTTCAAACACTTAATGAGAGTGTGAAGGAACCGGCCCAATTCTGCCTTCAGACCCGGCCCTGTCAACTCCCTATTGAGTCGCCTACTCCTGGAGGGAGCTATTTCTCCTCTGGCCACTTGGGCTCGCTGCCACCACCTGCTCAGTCTAGGGGTTCAGATTGAGAGGAACAGGACTCCCAATCCCCCTCTCCAGCTATGAGGCCAGGCCTCAAGGTCCTCTGCTACCCTGTACTTGGGTATCACAGAGACCACAGCACTTCTTCGGGGAACCCCTGGAGGATTGGCACCTTATCCAACTGCATGCCTTCCCCCTTCCCCGGGGCCCCCTTCATAAAGCAGCGTGGTCTAAGCGGTCGGGATCTATGTGGTACAGAGTTTGACTGCCAGCATTCAAAACAGAAGAAAAAATGTTTAATAAGAAGAGAAAGAAAATAAAAAAACAAAAACAAAAAGTTACATGTAAAAGTTTAGCACAGCACCTGAATAGCAACCAGAGGACAAATAAAGGTGGATTTAAACACATCTGCTCATCCCTGGTGTAAACTGGCCCTACCTTGTGAATGACTGCCTTGGGGCCACCCCACAGGCAGAAGCCCAGGCTACCAACCTTCCTCCTTCAGCGCCAGCTGTGGACTGCCTGTTCCCCTCTAATTCAAATAAAAAGAAACAAAAGAACTTCCTGCCTCTCTAGGAGGCTTTCCTCCAAGAGTCGATGGTTTAACTCCGGAAGGGAGGGGGGAGTTAAGGGAAGACTAGGCCGCAAAGCCTGCCTAGCAGTTTCATGTTCCCTCCCAACCAAGCATCATCATGAACTAAGATGGCGTTTCTCCACAGAGAGAAATCATGCCCCCCCCCTCAACCTCCTCTTCTCCAGATTGAACATTCCCAAGTCCCTCAGTCTGTCTTCATAGGGCTTGGTCTCCAGGTCGCTGATCATCCTCATTGCTCCCCTGTGCACCCGCTCCATTCTGTCCACATCCTTCTTGAAGTGAGGCCTCTAGAATTGCACACAATACTCCAGGTATGGTCTGACCAATTCAGTGTACAGCAGGACTATAACATCTCGTAATTTGGATATTATGCCTCTGTTGATACACCCCAAGATTGCATTAGCCTTTTTGCACTGCATCACATTGGCTGCTCATAGATAACTTACGGTCCACCTACACCCCAAGATCATGTTCACACATACTACTACCCAGAAGTGTATCCCCCATCAAGTATGTGTGTTGCTCATTTTTGTAGAACTCAGCACTTATTCTTGTTAAACTGCATCTTGTTCAAATCTGCCCACTTTTTCCGTATGTCCAGAACTTGTTGAATTCTCTGTCTTCTGGTGTGTTTTCTGTTTCTCCCAATTTTGTGTCATCTGCAGATTTAATGAGTAGCCCCTCCACACCCTCATTCAGATAACTGATAAAAATATTGAAAAGTACCAGGCCCAGAACCAAGCCCCGTGGCATCCCACTGTGACACCTCCCTCCATTCAGATAAATTGCCATTGAAAAATACTCTTTGAGTGCGGTTCTCCAACTGGTTTCCTATCCTAAAGTCTAGTCCACAGTCCTCTGTAGGGTTGCCAAGTCCAATTAAAGAAAAATCTGGGGACTTTGGGGGCGGAGCCAGGAGACTTTGGGGGTGGAGCCAGGAGACACTGGGGGTGGAGCCAGGAACAAGGGTGTGACAAGCATAATTGAACTCCAAGGGAGTTCTGGCCATCACATTTAAAGGGACAGCTCACCTTTTTAAATGCCTTTCTTCCATAGGAAATAATTAAGGATAGGGGCACCATCTTTTGGGGCTCATAGAATTGGACCCTCTGGTCCAATCGTTTTGAAACTTGGGGGGTATTTTGGGGAGAGGCACTAGATGCTATACTAAAAATCTGGTGCCTCTACCTCAAAAAATAGCCCCCCCAGAGCCCCCAATACCCACGGATCAATTCCCTATTATTCCCTATGGGAATCATTCTCCATAGGGAATAATAGAGTGCCCAGTAGACATTTCCCTCCCCCCCCCACGTTTTCTAAAGGGGGGGAGGGCCTCCATACGAGGGAATCCCCCTCCCTGCCCCCTCCCTCTCTCTCACACACACACACACACAAATACTTACTTGGTCTTCTTCCGGAGAACTGTGCCTGCTGTGAAAACGAAAGCAAAGAAGGGAGGGGCCGTTCTCCGAAGCCCTTCCTGTTTCCTCCTTCCTGCCCAGCCTTAAAGGGACAGGGATTTTACAAACTGCTCAGGAGCTCTATAGGTATGTTCTCCCCCCCCTCCACCCCCCCACCCCCCACCCCCCGGTGCTCAATTTTTGAAGACCGGGAGATTAAGCTGGGAACCCAGAAGTCTCCCGCTAAAGCGGGGGGATTGGGACCCCTAGTCCTCTGGTTTACCCAACAGAACATCATGGGAAATTCTGTCAAAAGCTTTACTGAAATGCAGGTAAACAACAACAGCATTCCCTCGATCCAGTAAGCTCATCACTCGATCAAAGAAGGATATGAGGTTGGTCTGGCAAGACCTGTTGGGGACAAATCCTTGCTGACTTCCCTGGATCACCAAGTTGCCCTCTAGGTGTTCACAGACTGATCCCTGTAAAATCTGCTGAACCTTGGGACAGAGGTAAGATTGGCTGCTTGTAGTTTCCTGGGTCATTCCTCCTCCCTTTTTGAAAACTGGGATAACATCTGCCCTCCTCCAATCTTGTGGCATGTCTCCCATCTCCAAGAGGTATGGAAGATAATGGACAAAGGCTCCGCAAGCTCTTTAGAAAGTTCTTTGAGCAATCTTGAGTGCATAACTATCTGGTCTGGGCAGGAATGGCATGTCCATTAAGTGGCCGTGGGTTCATCCCTGGGTGTGTGTGCCAAACTGGGCACCCCCTTCCCAGGGGCAGGTGGGGGGAACAAGCAAAAGAACATGGAAAGGAGAGCTGCTGCTCTTCCCACTTACAAATAAAGGCTTCATCAATCAGCTGATTAGTGGACCCTTCCGGCAATCTCGTGCACATTTTAAATTCCATGGGAGGGAGGAGGTGGAGAGGCAAAGGCAAGGGTGTGTGTCCGGAAATGCATCTGGATCACAGCACCAGCAGCCAGACTGTGTTGCTCCACACTGCCAGAGCTCTGGCTGGTAAGGCAGCTGTGGAGAGGCTGGCTGGGCACCCGTGGGGTGGGGAAGACTGGGGGTGGAGGTGTGCTTTGTCTGCAAGGGGTGAGGAGGCATCTTGCCTGGGGCAGTGGGCATGGTGGGGCACCTTAGCACTGGCACTGGGCCTGGGGGATTTGAACATATGAAGCTGCCTTATACTGAATCAGACCCTTGGTCCATCAAAGTCAGTATTGTCTACTCAGACTGGCAGCAGCTCTCCAGGGTCTCAAGCTGGGGTTTTTCACACCTATTTGCCTGGACCCTTTTTTGGAGATGCCAAGGACTGAACCTGGGACCTTCTGCTTACCAAGCAGATGCTCTACCACTGAGCCACCATCCCTCCCCACTCATTCAATGCAGCCAAGTGCATTACGGTCAGGAAACAAATAGATCAGAGCAAAACCACTGTGCAAACACAAAATGAATCAACAATAATAGAATAAAGTGTCCAAATAATTTATAAAGATATCCCAAATACACATGAAATATATTTTGTGAGGGGATGGATTCCACAATAATTTCCAAGAAGATTCCATGTAGAATATAAAAGGTCCATTCAAAAGGCTTCCCTGGAAATTCAATCACAGTCAATTTCACAAGATGTGGTTGATCCAAGAGCCATCCTGTAAACTCACAACAATGACATCAAACGAAGACATATTCAGTTTCCAAAAGGCATAAAATTCCTGTTCATTTCTGATGCAACAGATTAATATGGGCTACTCATCTGAAATTATTGTCATAGGATGTAGTTTCAAAGATTTCAGTGGAGTAGTATTATAGTCAGTGTTTCCTCTAAACTAAGTCAGATTGAGGTGACAAAAGAGGAGGTCCTACAACTGATAGACAAATTAAAAACTAATAAGTCACCGGGTCCAGATGGCATACATCCGAGAGTTCTGAAAGAACTCAAAGTTGAACTTGTGGTCTTCTAACAAAAATCTGTAATCTTTCATTGAAATCTGCCTCTGTTCCTGAGGACTGGAAGGTAGCAAATGTCACCCCCATCTTTAAAAAGGGTTCCAGAGGAGATCCGGGAAATTACAGGTCAGTCAGTCTGACTTCAATACCGGCAAAGTTGGTAGAAAGCATTATCAAGGACAGAATGAGTAGGCACATTGATGAACACGGGTTATTGAGAAAGACTCAGCATGGGTTCTGTAAGGGAAGATCTTGCCTCACTAACCTGTTACATTTCTTTGAGGGGGTGAACAAACATGTGGACAAAAGAGACCCGATAGATGTTGTTTACCTTGACTTCCAGAAAGCTTTTGATAAAGTTTCTCATCAAAGGCTCCTTAGAAAGCTTGAAAGTCATGGAGTAAAAGCACAGGTCCTCTTGTGGATCAAAAACTGGCTGAGTAATAGGAAGGAGAGAGTGAGTATAAATGGGCAGTCTTCGCAGTGGAGGACGGTAAGCAGTGGGGTGCCGCAGGGCTCAGTACTGGGTCCCATGCTCTTTAACTTGTTCATAAATGATTTAGAGTTGGGAGTGAGCAGTGAAGTGGCCAAGTTTGCAGATGACACTAAATTGTTCAGGGTGGTGAGAACCAGACAGGATTGTGAGGAACTCCAAAGGGATCTGTTGAGGCTGTGTGAGTGGGCATCAACGTGGCAGATGCGGTTCAATGTGGCCAAGTGCAAAGTAATGCACATTGGGGCCAAGAATCCCAGCTACAAATACAAGTTGATGGGGTGTGAACTGGCAGAGACTGACCAAGAGAGAGATCTTGGGGTCGTGGTAGATAACTCACTGAAAATGTCAAGACAGTGTGCGTTTGCAATAAAAAAGGCCAATGCCATGCTGGGAATTATTAGGAAGGGAATTGAAAACAAATCAGCCAGTATCATAATGCCCCTGTATAAATCAATGGTGCGGTCTCATTTGGAGTACTGTGTGCAGTTCTGGTCACTGCACCTCAAAAAGGATATTATAGCATTGGAGAAAGTCCAGAAAAGGGCAACTAGAATGATTAAAGGGCTGGAACACTTTCCCTATGAAGAAAGGTTGAAATGCTTGGGACTCTTTACCTTGGAGAAACGTCGACTGCGGGGTGACATGATAGAGGTTTACAAGATAATGCATGGGATGGAGAAAGTAGAGAAAGAAGTACTTCTCTCCCTTTCTCACAATACAAGAACTCGTGGGCTTTCGATGAAATTGCTGAGCAGACATGTTAAAATGGGTAAAAGAAAGTACTTCTTCACCCAAAGGGTAATTAACATGTGGAATTCACTGCCACAGGAGGTGGTGGCAGCCACAAGCATTGCCACCTTCAAGAGGGGTTTAGATAAAAATATGGAGCAGAGGTCCATCAGTGGCTATTAGCCACAGTGTGCGTGCGTGTGTATATATATAATTATTATTATTTTTGGCCACTGTGTGACACAGAGTGTTGGACTGGATAGGCCATTGGCCTGATCTAACATGGCTTCTCTTACGTTCTTATGTTCAGTGTGAGCCAACTGACAGTTTTTTAGCCTCCAGCTCAGACGTTTTCATCTTAGCTCGGAGAAAATGGTCTCAGTGCAAGCTAATTTATGCAGTAGCTCACAAATTTAACACCAGTAGCTCACAAAGCAGAATTTTTGCTCACACGACTCCACACCTTAGAGGGAACATTGATTATAGTAACATGCTTTTCCAATATGGCATAATGCTTTTACTTATACACGGGAAATTCAAATATATCTTCAGCATTGCTAGGATACTGAGTGCTGCAGAATTTATGCTAACCTTTCAAAAATGTCTAAAAATAGAGAGGAAACACCATTCTTTCTTTCTCTGAAGTCCAAGTGTGACTTTATGTCTGGGCTCATAATCTTTAAGAGAAATAAACACAGATTAATCATACTGAGGCTACAAGTTTGAGGCCACATGGTCATATTAAACTATAAATACTTATTTAACTCCATGTTCTGTTCTATGGAAAGTTTAGTTACTATTGCTCTTGCCGTGTTGTTATGAAGCTAATATATTTTTAAAAACATATATACCTCTATTGGCTAAGTCTTCTATTGGGTAGGTCTTTAATTTTGGGACTTTTGTGCATTAGTAGTCAATAAAAAGTTGCACAAGAGATGGAAAAGCAGTTAAATATGGACTTGATTTTCCACAGCTTAAGTACATCTTTATAATGCCTCTATTTTTTAATAAGAATTCCTCTCTCAATTCTTAATAAAAGAAGAAAAGTACAAAAAAGCTCAAATGCAATTTAGTCCTCACTGGAAAGCAGCCTGATTCACACAAAATATAAAATAATTTATACATCTTAATTAGCTATTGTGTTATAGACTCATAGCATTAATAAGTTGGAAGGGGCCTAAAGACCATCCAGTTTAACACTGCACCATGTAGAATGACCTGAAGTATCCCTGACAAATAAATGTCCAAGCTTCACTTAAACACTTCCAAAGAAGGAGAACCCACAA
The DNA here is from genome assembly GCF_032191835.1 of Heteronotia binoei. Taxonomy (NCBI): domain Eukaryota; kingdom Metazoa; phylum Chordata; class Lepidosauria; order Squamata; family Gekkonidae; genus Heteronotia; species Heteronotia binoei. The sequence goes on from NC_083223.1 coordinate 74,338,172, forward strand.
TATCCCTGGTAACTTGATGCCATCACTGAACTGCCCTTATTGCTATTTTTCCCTTAATATCCCATCAATAACCACTGCCCATAATTTGAACCCATTATTACAAGTTCTGTGATCCCCTACCAACTGAAATAGTGACCAACCTTCCTCTAAATGACAGCTCTTCAAATACTTAAAGTAATCATATCGTCTTCAACCTCCTCTTCTCTGTACCGAACATTTCCAATTCCCTTTCTTTGCAAGGTTTCGTTTACAAACCCTTATGTTCCTCATCATTCTTCTCTGCTCCCACTCTGAAGTTTCTATATCCTAATATCTAATTTGTAGCCCCACCTCCAACTTTCCAATCAAAACATCATAGGGATGTTTTATCAAAATCTCCATGATCCATCAAACCTGTCACCCAATTAAATAAGCTAATGGGATTGCAGGCCTAGTGCTTAAGGGGTCTTGTGGAGGGCAACAAAATGCACAACTATTCTTTTGAATGGATGAAACAGGTCACAGCTTTCATTGATTACAAAGCATTGGTGATCCGTGGTAGATTCAGGGATTGAGTGCCCCACCTGCCTTTCAATGAAACGCTCCACAACCCACCTGCTGGGAGAAACCAGGAGAAGCTATACCAGCAACAGAAAAGTTTGAACTATTGTCTGACTTTTTGATTGGTGCTTCATAATACTAATTCCAGTTAATGTAATGATGTTCCAGGTCTGAAAAAGGTTGGAAACATCAACCAAATCTGGGAGCAGAGTCACTCATCGTTGTCAAATTTGAGCAGAGACTTTCGTTTCAAAGAATTTTATTGTAGTTATGAACAATGTCCCCTCTAAGCTGAGTTAGCGTGGGCTAGCTCATAGAATTTTAGCCTCCAGCTAACTTATTTTTGTCTTAGCTCAGGATGGATGACTCCAAAGCACACTAATTTATGCAGCAGCTCACAACTTTAATGCCAGTACCTTTCAAGCCAGTAGGGATGAGGATGGGAGGGGGATGAGGGAGGAGGGGGATGGAGGAGGGGAGCAGCAAGGATTGGAGATGGTGAGAGAGAAGGAGGGATGATGATGGTGAGGGTGATGATGGTGGTGAAGGAGGAGGAGGGATGATGATTGTGGTGATGGTGATGATGGTGGTGGTGATGATGATGGTTGTTGTTTTGACTCACCCACCAGGTTCGGGTCAGGAAGACTTTTTGCTTTCAGCTGAGAGACACAAGAAAGTCAAGCCTACTCAGACTGCTGGCTAATAGATCCAGAAGACTCCCTACATTCTGGTGACCACCTAGAAATATGCTCCCTGCCATGGATGATAACCTCCTGCCCCAGTGGGGGGAAGCTGTCCACGAGCCTCTAAAACTGCCATAGTGACCAAAGAGCCTAAGCTGGAACCAGATGAAAAGTTAGCTGCTGCTAGAAACTCTGTGGAAGCAAGAGCCCACTCAGATACTGAATGCAGATGAAAGAGGCAGTGGACATTGAGCTGAAACCCGCAAAGCCAACTCCCACTGAGAGATGGCCCCAGGTGCTGAAGATCTGAAGAGTTAAGCAAAGAAGAGTTGAGGCAGCAAGTATCTGAGACAAAGGCAGCCAAGGTAACATCAGCTGAGCCAAGGACTTTGGGATGCAGAAAAAACCATGTTGCCCCAGCCACCGAGCAGAGCAGTTTGAATAGAACTGGCAGGGCATTACATAATGGCTATGCAGAGCCCACTAAAATTCCATGTGCTTTCTGAGGCCGGCCCATTGGTGACATGGGGCCAACAAACATGGTGACTTGAGGAACCTCCTGTAAGCCAAAATGCCCTCAAAATGAGGTTGGGGAATTGGCAGGTGGGCACCTGGCTTAATCAGGATCTTTTACCTGTGTATACAGGATTCCATGTCCAGAAATTAATGCTTAAAAATATTAGGGACTCTAATTAAGTAAAACAATTAAAATTTATTCAGAAAAATATAGGCTTTCATATAAGATAAAATATGCATAAAATCATACATACAGTTCTAAGAAATATAGATAGATGGGGAACACAGGGGTAGACAAACAGGGTGATATTTACCGATCGGAGTCTTCAAGGAAGGCTCCAAGGGCGACGAGTGAGGAAGTGGGAGAGGGGACCCGAAACTTGGCCTTAGAATTGGGGATGGATCTAGGCAGCGGAAATTGGGATACTGCTAGACGCACACCTCTGGGTAGCTAGTCCACAGGTTATAAGGACTACCTTGAGCCCTTAGGGAATGGGAGGTACGAGTGAGGAGGAAGGTGGTCAGCTGATGCATGACCTCACAAAAAGGGGAGGCTTCACAGTGACCATAAGGGCTGGACTACTACGATAGCCAATAGGAAGTTCATTGGTGTCACCTAATTGGGTGCCCATTCCTGACCAATAGACTTGCTTGGATCCTGGATACCTGAGTGAACTTTCAGGATGAAATGGACCAGGGTGAGGCTCCAAAATGACAGTTGGGGAGAAGAATAGGAGAGATTACTGGGTGGGGAGATGCTTTAGACTATTAAACTTATCTAAAAGGGTGACAATAGAGAGTCAAATCATTGCCTAGGTAACACCCGGTTTACACAAAGGAACTTGGCTCTGGCTGAAGATGGTCTTCCTCTTCTGTCTTCTCCTTGGCACTAGTCTTTGTCTTGAGTTCCGTTAAACAAAGACAGTGGCGGTTAGACGATTAGCCACTCCTGGGGTGGGTAGATTGCTTGCAGGCACAAGTGACATCTGGCTAGTACGTGAGCTGTCCACTTCGCTGGAATGGAGTCAGGCCTGGTAGGAAGATGGCTGTGTGTGGTGTTAGCCCTTCACAGTGGATTCTATGGTCAGCGCTTCAAAACCGTTCGCTTGGATAGCTCCTGGCGGTGCAGTCTCTTCCACTTCATTGCTGGAATGGATGTCATACAGAACGACAGGAAGCCATCTGTTCTCCTGGTGGGCACTCTTGTACCGGTCTTGAGTACCTTCGTAGCATTATGGCTGCTAGTACTGCATAAGTCCCTTTTGTCCCTGGATAGGTTTACCCACACTCTCTGGCCAGACGTGTGTGAGCCACTTCTCCAGGTGCTCTGGCAACCAAGTTGGTGATTACGATGTTCTGTATGGGGTTTTTCCTCACACTCTCCATCACCCATGCAGAAATCTTGGCTGATTCCGGTAAGTCCTGGCCACATTTAATCTGACAGGACCTGTTAGGAACAAATCCATGCAGACTACTTCTTATCACCAAGTTATCCTCTAGATGTTTACATATAAAATCTGCTCCATGATTTTCCCTGGAAAGCAATTGAACTGAGCAGTCTATAGTTACCCAGAACATTCTTCCTTCTCTTTTAAAAAACTGGGGCAACATTCACTTTCTCCAATCTTCTGGCATGTCACCAACCTCCAAGAAACCTTGAAGATAATGAAAATAACTTGGAAGTACTGCTCCTTGGTAATTCACTCTTACATCTATTTCTTAAACAGGATTTTTGTTCTTTGTGAACCTTTTCCTGCCCTACCATGGGTTTGCCAACCTCTGCCATTCTGTTTGAAGTCAGGCCACCTTCCTGAGACCTCAGAATGGGGAGGAGAGGAGGTTACCCCATCCAATTCCTCTTTCTTCCCAAGGCTGGCTTCTTCTTGGCTCCCTCTTTTTCATCTACAGCTCAGCCCTCCCTTTTCTCACTGGCTAGGTACAATGTCTTCCCTTTTATGGGTTTCCCTGGCTGCACCCACACTTAGTCTGTCTCCAATGACCTACCCCCCTCCACCTGGGAGGCTTAAACAGGAAAGGGAAACCTTCTCTGCTTTTTCCTGATGCCTGCCTCCATGCTCTGTTCCTTCCTCTAGCTGTTGAGTTCTGCCTCTTAGCCTCTTCCACCATGGCCTTCCCTGAATCCAGGCTCAACCTTGCTTTCTGACCACGCCCATCCTTACTCCTGCCCCCTGCTTCTTATATCTAATTCTCAACATGGCCTTAAGTTACAGGTTCCACTACAGGAAACATTTGAGGGCAATGCAGTTGACAGGCATGAAGCCAGCAGATGGCAGAGGGGAAGAAGAAAAAGAGTAAATTTTTATTCCCCACTTTTCTCTACCTTAAGGAATCTCAAAGCTGCTTATGATCACATCCTTTCTTTCCCCACAACAAGCACCTTGTGAGGTAGGTGGGGCTGAGAGAATTCTGAGAGCCCTGTGCCCAAGGTCACCCAGCAGTCTTCATGTGGAGGACTGGGGAATCAACCTGGTTCTCTGGATTAGAGAGCTCTGCCCTTAACCACTACGCCATACTAGGAAAGAAGCTGCATTGATAGAGAGGGAGTGTTTCTCGGGTGAGGGAGAGAAAGTCTGCTGGAAAGGAAAAGACAAAGGAATATAGACACTGAGTACTGGCAACATTTAGGTTGCTGTCCCTCTCTTTCCCATCTCCATGACCTCCTCCTTCTTGCCACTTTGAGGGAAAGAGAAAGGTGGTCATGGAAGATAGGTATTGAGTATTGTGGTTTTTGAGCAGCTACCACCACCATTCCTTTCATTCTTCTCTCATTCCTTCCTACCACTTCCTCCCCCTAGCAACTGAGAGGGAAAGATGAGAGTAGCTGGAGATGGAAGACACTGGGCAATTGCAATGTGTGAGCTGAGAAAGAGACCAGATGGTTATTGTCAGCTTCCCTGTGCAGCTGAGCACTTACTGAGCTGGGAGGGAGCATGCAGCTGCCTTGGCTCCGTCCCAACCCAAACATTGCCAGCACTCAGTGCCTGCTCTCCTAGCTGCCCTCTTCTCTCCCTCCTGGAATGAGAGGGGGAAATTCCCAAAGAGTTCCTCACTGGTCCCGCTTTTTAAGATCTGTATTGCTGTGATTCCATTCCCGCCGCTACACACCACATTGGTTCACCATGTAGAATGGACATCCATAGAAGGGGGAACAATAATTTGCATTGTGCCAGCAGCTGATTATCATTTAAGGTAATGCCACTGAATCTTTAGGTTTATCCTGATTAATTCTAAATGGTGCAGAAGTATAAACCAGATCATTGTAGTTGCACTATACCCAATGCATTCTCCAGATGGAACCCAAAGTATTGGAAGCTGTGACATCTGCTCACAGGCTGTCTTCCAAGAGATGTTCTTGTAAAACTTTGCATAAATCAGAAGATAGATTGCTGGGCCATTTTTTTATTGGCAAGTAGACTTGTTGCTGAATGAGATAAATGAAAGGAGAGAAGAAGGTAAGCCAAAAGCCATCTTCATGTTGCAGCTCTTGCCTTGCTGAAGTAGAATTTCCTGAACTGACAATGATTGAGGAAATGCAAGAAATCCAAGAAGTGTTTGTTCAGCTCCAACATTATTTATCAAACCAATGTGTGATATTTAGACTTGTTCATTCATTAGTACTCCAGGCACAACAAAACTGTAGGCAGATTTCTCTGATCTTCATGTGTATTGCTTTTAAGTCCCTCCCATTTTCCCTGATGAGAAATCTACCACAAGATTCCCTTTTATTTTGCTGCAGCAGACAAACAGGGCTCTCCCACTGGAATTTATAGCTTTCCCTCTGCTAGCTGTGCCTTCTGAAAAATATTCCTTTCCCAGCATTTTATCCAACTATATGAATAGTGTGAAGTTTCTCTCTTTACTTTTGTCCTCTCATACCTTCCCATCACTAGCAGATGAATACTGTTCCTGCAGAGGATTTATTTAGGCTTTTTATAAAAGAAGAAGAGCAGCTGAAAGTAGCTTAAGCTTTTACTGATTAACTTTCAGGGCTCTGGACATCTTCCCAGAATGACTGGGTGGTAGTTCTAGGTCCTCACAATCCCTGCCCTGCTAGACAAAAGTGATAAATTGCTGTGAAGAGGAGGGTGAACACTAAAACATCTTCAGAAACGATCCCATAAATTCCAAAAGAGAACAAAAGTGGACTACTTTAATATAATTCAGTTTCATTTTAGCTGCTAATGGAATTCAGTAAATACCTGTATGTCTGATTCAGAACCTGAACTCAGAGTGTAGGCGAAAAATTCCATGCCCTGGGGCCAGGGACAGACAGTGGAGATTTTTAAATTCTTAAATTTTAAAGAAGGGAAAGCAAGATTTTAAGAACTAAAAGACTCTTAAAATGCCAACATCTTGTAAGATGGCATCAATTTTCTAGGCAAATAAAGGTTTCTTGGGTAATCTGGAATGAAACTGGGGTTGAGTGGGAGATGATAGAAAGAGTAGACAGGCAGGAAAGGCAAGAAGGATGGGTGGAGTGAAACTACAATAAGAAGATAGAAGAAAAAAATGGACCAAAAGGGATGAATATGAGCCAAAAGTAGGGAGGAGGGCAGGAAAAGGAATGATGCTGAGAGGGAAGGAAGGGCTGGAGAAAGTGACATATAAAAGCTGGGTTCAGGTAGCCGGCTCCAGGTTGACTCAGCCTTCCATCCTTCTGAGGTCAGCTTGCTGGGGGGAAAGTGTAGATGACTAGGGAAGGAAATGGCAAACCACCCCGTAAAAAGTCTGCCGTGAAAACATTGTGAAAGCAATGTCACCCCAGAGTTGGAAATGACTGGTGATTGCACAGGGGACTACCTTTTTTAAATAAAAGGTAAAGGTAGTTTTCTGTGCAAACACCAGTTGTTTCCGACTTTGGGGTGATGTCGTATCACAGCTTTTTCATGGCAGACTTTTTATGGGGTGGTTTGCCATTGCCTTCCCCAGTCATCTACACTTGACCTCCAGCAAGCTGAGTACTCATTTTACAAACCTCGGAAGAATGGAAGACTGAGTCAGCCTTGAGCCGGCTACTTGAACTAAGCTTCCGCCAGGATCGAATTCAAGTCATGAGCATATAGGGAACTGGGGGAAAAAAGGTAGAATTTGAAATTGAAATTGCTGAGCAGTCAGGTTAGAACTGATAAAAGGAAGTACTTCTTCACCCAAAGGGTGATTAACACATGGAATTCACAACCACAGGAGGTGGTGGCGGCTACAAGCATGGACAGCTTCAAGAGGGGACTGGATAAGCATATGGAGCAGAGGTCCATCAGTGGCTATTAGCCATAGCTTATTGTTGGAACTCTCTGTCTGGGACAGTGATGCTCTGTATTCTTGGTGCTTGGGGAGGCACAATGGGAGGGCTTCTAGTGTCCTAGCCCCACTGGTGGACCTCCTGATGGCACTTGGTTTTTTTTTTTTTTGCCACTCTGTCTCACATAGTGTTGGACTGGATGGGCCACTGGCCTGATCCAACATGACTTCTCTTATGTTCTTAACAGGAAAATGGAAAATGCTGCAGGGGCTGTGAGGGAGACAGAAGGCATAAGGCAGGGAAAGTGAGAAGAAGGACTGGAGGGCAGGATAAGATTTTTCCCATGAGTCTTTCTCTTTTAAAGATGAGTTAGCAGATTTTTAAAGGATATTTAAAAAGAGGAGCTGAGTTACTAAGGGATGTGGAATCCCTTCTATAGAAGGGATTTCACATCCTTTAGAAACTCAGCTTCTTTTTAAATATCCTTTAAAGACTACTTTTTATGATGAATCTTGAGATATATCTGTATTTTTTAAATATCTATCATACCATGGTTCTATATAGGAGGGCTAAAATGCAAGAAATGCAATAAACCCAACAAACAAATAATTGTGTCTCTAAAGAGGCTGTTAATACTTTCATCTACACAGGAGGGGTAGGATAGAAACCTAATAAATAAATAAATAATAGAAAAGAAATCAACAGGAAAGATCTAACCAGATTTTTGCCTGCTTTTCACTTGTCTGCCCTGACCTGGATAGCTCAGGTAGGCCAATCTCATCAGAACTTGGAAGCTAAGCAGGGTCAGACCTGGTTAGTATTTGGAAATAAACCATTAAGGAAGTTGAGGGATGGTATACACAGGCAGGCAACTCTCTGAATATCTCTTGCCTTAAAACCCCTATCAAGTCATCATAACATGGCTGTGACTTGATGGTACTTTAGACACACGTTTACTGTTTCAACTTATGCACAGGACAGTTGGTTTCTTTTGTGAAGAAATATACAGCGTATAATGTGTTATAGGTTTTCATAGTAAATCATATGTAAATCATACATAAAGACAGATAAAGGTGCCAGAAGGAGGAATCAGACTGGAGCACATTCTAAGCCATTGGAATGTGACAGTTAAAAGTAGTAAAGTATGGGACTTCCATGGAAGGCAACAGAGCTGAGGAGAGGGAGAGGTTGAAGACCTCCATGTACTTCATGGAAACTTAGTACAATGTGCATGTAACCACACTGGAAAACACACTTCTGTTGCATTTTAACAAGCACTTGCTTCCCTAAATTACCAGTCAGCATCAGGGTTATGATAAAATGTTCTCCAACAATTGGCTTCCCTTTTAAAGAGTGGCCTTTCTCTTTTAAATATGAGTTAGTAGCTCTTTAAGGGATATTTAAAAAGGGCACCTGAGTAACTAAAGGATGTAAAATCCCTTCTATAGAAATCTATAGAAGGGATTTCAGACTACTTTCTATGGTGAATCTTGAGATATATTTGTAGACACGTGTTCATAGTTTAAGCACTGGGCAGGCCTCTTCTATGAATTCCCTTTGGCAAAAGTTGTAACAAATTATTCTTTTTTAAGAACCTCTTTTATTACAGGCTCTTATGTTTGCCTTGGTAATGCAGTTAAATAGCTGTTAGAGCAATGTTTCTCAAGTTTTTTGAACTTGGGTTCTCCCTCTGAACATACTTTACCTCACCATCCCCCTAACCTAATCCCAACAAACATGTGGGGATTCTCATGCATAACTGCCTGCAACAATCTGTGGATTGGAATACTCAATACTAAAGAATAGCTATAGAATAGGACATCTCTGAAGCTTTCTTAAAACATACTCAAGGAACTATTATTAGACCAAACTGACAGCACATCCTGAGCTCCCTTCTCAAATTCAGTTGATGGAGCACCAAGAATACAGTCACTTTCTCAAGGCCCATGCAGAGCAGAGAGAGAACATTCAGCTCACTCAAGTTTTGGCTTGGGAAGACTAAGGAAGGAGGCTCCACTTACCTTAAGATGTTATCTTTCCATGAACACATATCTTTTCAGAGATCCAAGAAATACTGTGTTAAAGCCAATACAATGCAATCTTGCCTCATGTAAATAATGAGGTACATAAAGTCAGAAACAGCTGTCTGAACACACAAAATGAACTGACATTTCTGGACATTGTTTAGTTTATAAATTAACATAGCAGAGATTTTCAGCATCAGTTTACAAAAAAAATGGCTGACCTTTTGAAAATTAATTTTGCCAAGGACCCATTAGATACTTAGGGATTTACATATCTGTTATCACTGAAGCTGTTTAAAACAAATTTGTTCTTTGGAAACAGCAGTCTTAAAAAGAGGTCAGTTCTCAAACTATTTTGGATAAAGTTACAACAAATGTTTTGCCTTGATTTTCATTTTTGTATCAATTGGTACCCATCACAATGTTGGAAAAGGCAATTTTGGGAATGGGATAAATTAATGCTAGATTATTTGGACAAAGAATCATCCATGAGTAACCAGTTCTCTAAACCAGATTGTTATGGTGCTTCTACTTCAAAATACTATTTTGTACATCAGTCCCATCTTTTAGACAAGTTGTTTTTGCAGATCTTGAAGAGCCCCGAGGTGCAGAGTGTTAAAGCTGCAGTATTGCAGTCCTAAGTTCTGCTCACGACCTGAGTTCGATCCCCGGAAGAAGATGGGTTTTCAGGTAGCCGGCTGGAGGTTGACTCAGCCTTCCATCCTTCCGAGGTCAGTAAAATGAGTACCCAGCTTTCTGGGGGAAAAGTGTAGATGACTGGGTAAGGCAATGGCAAACCACCCCATAAAAAGTCTGCTGTGAAAACGTTGTGAAAGCAATGTCACCCCAGAGTGGGAAACGACTGGTGCTTGCACAGGGAACCTTTCCTTTCCTTTCCTGCAGATCATATATTATGGAACTGGGCACCCACTGAGAAATATGCAGAATGGATGTGCAGCAGAAAAAAAATCACCCCCACTCCAAATGAGAAAGTGTCTTACGTTGACTTTTCTGAAAGTATGCAAAAATTTATCTGGAATCTGAGCCCACTGATCTCTCCATTTTCATCAAGCATAAGAAACAAGATTTAATTCAAGTGATATGGGTAACTATGCAAAATGGAATAAATGGCACTTAGATATGTAGCCCAAATCACTCCTGTCTACTTCCAAGAAAATTCCATATGTTAATTGGAGTTAACTTTCAAGTGAAGTAAGAATATAGCCTTACTGAGAGTTAGTTGATTTATTATGCAGATTCCTACATATGTCTCAGGAGTGCGACTGTGTTCATATGTTGCCAGAGAAAGCACTGTATAGGTGTTAGAATGAATGATAGTTTTGTCTGTTCTTTTGTGAAAATATCCTTGAGAAAAGCAACAGCTAAAAGGAATCTATTCCAAAATTTCAAAGATCAGTTAAGGATATTTATTTTAAATAATGAGAATGAGATTTGGCATTTTCTTATCAATGGAATGTGTGATAGTAATGCTCTGAAGTGAATAATAATGGCAGTCGTCCAATTTTACCCTCCTGTGATAGCAGTGAGCTGGTTCTACACTGCCAAAACCCTGGTAATACAACTATAGTTACTGAAGATACTTTCTGAAGATACTCTGCTGGTACTTACCAAACCCAGAGTGGCATGTTGATGACACCCTTTCATTAGCTCTACATCAAAGACGTTATTTTAACTCAATACTAGCTCACTTCCATGATGCCACCATGCATAAGCATAAAAAAGGGGAATCTGACAGTCGCAAAAGTAACAGCAGTGTAAATCAATGTGATGCAGCCTAAAGAAACTCTATAGTGTCTATTAAATTAATTAAAACAGGTAATTACAGCAGCTGAGTCCAAGCCCATTCAAGCTGCCTCATAAAATATTTTACATAATTCTGTCTTGCAGCATCACTGGAAGTCCCCCACAGGTAGGCACTCACCCCCTCCAGGTGACTGCTCAATAGCAGTGAAGAAGCAACAGAAAATGCCTAGGCTCCATCTATCAGGAGATCCTGGGTTGAGGAGTGCAACCAATGGGCGTTGTCACACAGTTACCCACAGTTCACTTGATATGAGGGTCACAAGCTGGGGAAACTAGAACTTGTAATGGGAAAGAGCTTTTTTGCAAAGAAGTGGGAAAGGAAAGAGACACTGAACAAACAATTTTTTCTGTTTACCCAGTCTTTTAACTTAGAAGTTTTTAAAAACAGTGGTTTAGGGCAGCGGTTCCCAACCATTTTGGCAGTAGGGACTGGTTTCCTGGAAAACAATTTTAAATGAGGGGTAGGGAAGGTTGTTGCCATGCTGCCCCTTCTGCCAGCCTGGGACCGGGTGGACAAAAGAAGCGATGTGGCCTTGTTCTGAGGCTGGCTCCCCTGCAAGGGGAGGCAGCTTCAGTACAGGGCTGTGCCACCTCTTTCCTCTGCCCAGGTCTCGAGCAGGCGAAAGGGGTGGTGTGACCCGGTTGCTATCAGGCCATGGACCAGTACTGGTCTGCAGCCCGGTTGTTGGGGACCTCTGGTTTATGGTTTATGTCTTTACAGGGCACATTATTGTTTTTTCCTCAGTAACTCAGCTAGAAAAAAAGGGTAGATGTGGGATCCAGATATGGATGGGTTGAACTCTGCCAAGAGAAAATGTCAACAAAAATAATGGCAGCAAGAACAAAAAGGTGAAGACACAGAACTAAAATCTACATCTCACACAGCAATTCTCTAACTGCAAAGAAAGCAAATTATTTACAATGATTTATTAGTTTTTGATTCATTATAGTTTATTATTCTTTTGATTCATTGCATGCTTATTGTTTTATATATACTTATTTCTCTTTGAGACAGTACTAACTATTATTGTACAATTTTGAAATCTTCAGCGGCTGCTCATCTGTTTCTGAGCAAAATTCAGTTTACTGTTTTTTATCTTTAAGGCTCTGGGTTTGGATTGAGCTACAACCCCTTCCTTGAGATAGCAAGTTTGTGGAACAATGGAAAAAAGAAATTGAAAACCAACCAAAATTAATTTACTTTGTGGTCTGTTGATGGTTTATCTGAAAGGCAAAGCAAGTATCTTTTAAAATTGATTTGTCATAGAACCAGGACATAATTTGTGGATTTGAGGTATTAGAGAGAGGACCTCTATGCAATTAAGTTTCGTCAGTATAGTTTATAGGATCATCTGTTGCCTCTCCTAGGTTGCCCTTAACGTCCACATTGAGATCCACATCAAGAGCACCCCCAAGATCCTTTGGGCTTCAGACATCAGAGGTGTGGGTTATTCACCCAGTCTGATACTAAGAACTATGACTGATTCCCCACTAGTCTTTTCCCAGTCTCACGCTCCTCTTCTTCATGGAGCTTTTGTCCAATTTCACACAAGCTGCCTCGGAGCTGCAACTCATCTTGTCTCTTTCTCATGGCAAACAGAAACCAGTTTTCAGAAAATCTTGCTTGCTGCAGGAAAGAGGTAGGGCAAGTCACAGCTCCAAGGCAGCTTGTGCAAAATCGGACAGAAAGCCCATGGAGAAGAGGAGTATGAGACCGGAACAAGGCTAGTGGGGAATCGGTAAGTGTCTCTTGATTAAAGTAGAAAGGCCCTCTCAATATGAACTAGTCTGACTGCCTGAATACTCTAATCAAGGTTCTTTTGTTTGACCCTCCAGAGCAACTCATACCCATACCCATAATCAATTACCTAGGTTTGCAGGATAAGTAAACAAAGTTCTCAGGATCCCCCTATAATGCAGGCTTCCTTGTAGTCAATCATAAGCCCAGGAAAAATCATTAAGGCATCTCTTGGCCTTTACCAAACAGGTCCTGACAGATCTGCCACCCAGGTAATTAATGGCAATCAAAGCTGGGACTACGGAGGTTACTGTGAAAGAAAACACCTCTCCGTGTAACAAAAATTAAATAATACTCCTTATTGTTCCTACTTAGCCAGTATTTACTAATAATAAACACAGTGCTTACGGTGATAACCAAACATAATATAAACAAGCATATTTATACAACACAAAATCCCTCCGGAACTGAAAGTACACATTGCTCCTACTGTATGATGGATCAGTGTCCTATAGAAAAAAAATATGTAGCTGTGATACAAGTCTGACAATATCCAAGACCAGTCCAATATTGTTTTGAGTGCAGAGACTCTTCTTCTTGGGACCGTCTTCTTTATTGTTGATTCAGTACGTAAGTGGTGCTTCTTTTAAATTTTGTCTCACTTTCATGACTTTGTTTTTATATCTTCTTGGACTACAATTAGGTGGACTACAACTAGGAAATGCATGCCCTTTTGTGATTTACCTAGATTTGCAGAAACATCAACTGGTAGGAAACTTTATTACCTTTTATGGCTATCCAGATCAAATGACCAAGCCACGTTGTTTTACCATATGATCACAGTTTGCCCTCTTAATCAACAAACTGCATGTATTTCAGCCCACCATACCTGATCCCCTCGTCTGATGAAGTGTGCTTAGAGAACACATGGAAGCTTACGTTCTGAATAAAACTTGGTTGGTCTTAAAGGTGCAAATTGACTCCAGCTTTATTTTTATTGTAGTTACACATTATTCTATGGTCTTGGTCTGTTAGCGGGTCAGATGCAAAGGAAAGGAATGACCAGCATGTCATACAGAAGTTTAAAAAGCTTCACTGACTCTTCAACCAGGGCCGGATCTAGGGAGGGGGCAGAGGGGAATGCTTGCCCTGGGCGCCAACGGGGGGGGGGCACTAAATTGGGTATGGAGTCCATTGTATTCTATGGGACCATAAGATAGAATGGCTCATAAGGGGGCATCATTTTTTAATTTCGCCTCCCCTCTCAAAAATCATGTAGATCCAGTCCTGTCTTGAACATGGCTATCACAGTTAATCTCCTCAAGTGTGGCGTCCTTAGGATCTCTGCTCTTTTCTCTTAAATCCCCTCAAATAAACAAAAATGACACTGGCCATTTTTAAGAGCCTCACATGTGAAGTCATGTCATTTTGCTATGCTGTGCAAAAAAATCAGAAAAGGCTGTGGTTTGCAATGCAGTCTTAAACAGAAGGGTTGCAATGACGTAAGCGAACATTACACATACATAAATATCTCTGAACAATAAAATGTGGAACCTTTGTGATCCAAAGATTCTTGAATGGTGGGCTAAAGTCATTCCTACAAAATTTGCACAACAAACAGAAAGGATCTTTATCTGAGAAAGAAAGCAGCTTAACATAAATTATTAGGAGTTTCAAATTTCGCCTGATAGTACAAACATCCTTGCTCTATAATTGATGGACAAAATTAGACCATTGTAGTACCCTATAGCTGTTGCATGGTGCCTTGACACTGTGACCTTTCACAAGTATGGGAGTATCATGAGTTTAGCTACCCAGACAAAAGCCCAGCTGGGACTTTTGAAATGTGGGCAAACAGAGATGTTCTTACGTCTGTCACCTTGAGACGAGTTATTTCTGGATAATTGCCATGGTAGATTTCGGTAAATGTTTTGCATGTCCCTTGTGCAAGTCTTGTGATTGTGATGACAAAATCTGAGACCAAAATCCTATAAAAATAAAGACTGCTGGATTGCAAGCTGAGCAATTCTCCCAGGACACGTGTCTTGTGTGGTTGCTTCCTACAGACCATTTATTGTAAGAGATTTGAACCAGTCATTTCAGGAACCTTTTTCTTGGTTGTAACATCAGTCGAAGGAACACATGACCAGAAATGCATATCAAAGAGGCTTAAAAATTGAACTATTGGATTGCTAGTCAGGTCAGTTTTTCTCAGCGAAGGCTACTGCCATCACCACTAAATTTTGATCCTGGACCCAAGATAATTGCCTAAGCAATCAGAACTGGCAATACATTGCATTGCCTGTCTCCCTTGATAGGCCTCCCAGGTCTTCAGCAGGACACTCTCATTTGTCCCTCTGAGAAATGGCTTTCAAGTGACCAAATGAAATGGAGCCCTGCTTGGAAACTGCAACAGAAATCATTCCTTTGTCCCCCAAATTCTCCATTAGGTGGGATTTTATGCTTTCCTCCAGTAATGTGTCACCATGTCTTGCTTGTCTCTCCCCCCACTCCCTTCCCTGGGTTGCTGTTAAGAGGTACAATGACCTGATAATTTGACCTTATTAAACAATCTGAATAATCAAAACAATGAGCAACATGCCAGTCCCAGCTATTTCCTTCTTAACTTAAGGGCTAGATGGGAGGATTTCTCTCCCCTACTCCATCACATAAAATACTCAGCCATCAGTACTTGCCTATCTAACCTCTAAGTCTCCATAGAAGAACACTTCTTCCTGAGTCTTTTGCCTTTAATGCAGAAGAAGAAAACTCTCCTCCACAGTAAATCCAGGTGGGCAGCCGTGTTGGTCTGAAGCAATAGAACAAAGTTGGAGTTCAGTAGCACCTTTAAGATCAACAAAGTTTTATTGAGAATGTTAGATTTTGTGTACTAACAGCACACTTCATCAGACAATTAGCAGTCCTATAGAGAGAGAGTGGGTAGTGAATTAGTATGCAAAATAGTGAAAATGTTTTTAGTGAAAATGTTCTTAGCAGATTAAAAGAATAGCAAGTTGGGGTCTGGTTATCGTTATTTTGGGTTGACTGGGCAGAAAAAATAGCAAGGGCAATAAATGTCAGAACTGGAGATTGGTGTCTATGTCATTAGGTTTCTTAATCGTGAAGAGTAATAAATTAGATCTGTTGTAATGTTTCATTTGTCTTCTCTAAAACATGGGTTAAAATAACCCATTTTTCTGTAGAATTAAGCTACAGTACTCTATTCAAATACTAATACAAAAATACATCAGAATGCAATGGATGTATAGTTCTACTTGGTGAGAACGGGTTTAGCAAATGCAATAAGATAAGAAACCAGTATCCCTGCTCAGTTCCGGGGAGGAGCCCTCAAAAGTGGTGGAACCCTCTCCAAGACCAAGGGAAGAGTGAGCAACCCTAGTAGACATGCATCAGATTATATTAAGTACTTGAAGGGCTGTTGTATAGAGGATGGTGTGGAATTGTTTTCTGCAGCCCCAGAAGTTTGGACCAGAACCAATGGGTTGAAATTAAATCAAAAGAGTTTCCGGCTCAACATTAGGAAGGACTTCCTGATCATTAGAGCGGTCCCTCAGTGGAACAGGCTTGCTCGGGAGGTGGTGGGCTCTCCTGCCCTGGAGGTTTTTAAACAGAGGCTAGATGGCCATCTGACAGCAATGAGGATCCTGTGAATTTAGGGGGAGGTACTTGTGCATTTCCTGAATTGTGCAGGGGGTTAGACTAGATGACCCAGGAGGTCCTTTCCAACTCTATGTTTCTATTGTGCTTGGAAAGTGACTATCAGTACCCAGCAGAGATCATGTATATCCTAGAATTTTGAAAGGACAGACATGCATGTAGTCTGAATTTCTTTGAAGTAAGGATTGATTTAAGCAACAGAATTAATCAGATACATAAAATGATCCTTCTTCTTTTTTCCCCTTTTCCCCATTTCAAAGGGGCTTGTAAAATAGACTGAGAAGTAGAAACAAGTCAATTAATGTTAGTTTCTTCCTTTTTGCTGGGTTCAGCAAATAAGAATGATAAAACCATATGACCATAAGTAGATTCCAAGAATACTAATCTGTGCGCTATATGTTTATGTGAAATTCATCAGGAAATGAACAGAGAGACAAAAGCATTTCTTCAAATGCTGGCCTGCTGAAAGACACTTCAGACTGCAATTCAAGATCACCTTTCATATATTTTTTAATTTAATTCTTGCAGACTAGGTTAAGTAAAGAGGCAGATTATTTTTAAATTGATCATTTTGTCAAATAGGTTTCTTCTGAAAAATATCAAGCAAGGGCAAAGTTCAATCTTCTTTCCAAAGGGAGTAGTCAGCCCTTGCTTTCCCAGATAATCACCTATTGACCAAAAATGTAGATTTATATTCATCCTACAGCCACAGTTTTGCAAGTGGTAATCCATTTAAAGTGGTTAAGAGAGCATTCAGTTTCATGTGTATAGACAGACTGAGATGAGATGCTGTTTCCCCTATCTGAAGAGTTTTCAATAAATGCTTTTACACTCATTCCTTTCACTAGCTTGTAAAATGTAACTTGCCACGATTTGCAAGTGACACTGAAGAACCAGAATATTCTGTGCCCTGGATGGTTTGTCTGTTTTATTAATATTATGATTAATTTGACAGTTCAACAGAAAATTTCCACCTTAGTTGGAACCTGTTGTGTGCATTTGGTTTTCTAAAGCCCCTTTTGCTACTCTTCTTCAGGTGATCGTTACCATGTGGAAAATATTCTTATCATCTCTTTAGCCACAGCAGTAAGTAGTAGTCAAACATGTGCAGTCTAAGACTTCAAAGAGTGGGTTCATAGTCTGAGAATTCAAATACTAGATTTCAGTCTGGGGTATTCAAAAGACCGGGTGTGTGGAGCTTCTACGCATGTACCTTGATGCCAGATGCAGCCTTCATTTGACAAATGTCAGAAGAAGAAGAAGAAGCTGCAATATTGATAAATGTTATTAAAATCAAGCTGAAATAAAAAGTATCTTGGTCTGGCACACAAAGACTCCTAACGATGGCACCAGACACAACAATACGTTTTCAAAGCCATGGAGGCCAGTGAGAAGGCCTATTCTTTGTGTTCATGTGCCTTACCTGAAATGGGGGAGGTGGGGGGACAAAGGAGAGCCTGAGGTGAAGACTGAAGTGTCTTGGGGAGAACTATATGGAAGCAGGAGATCCTTTCAATGATCAGCTGCTAGGTTGTTTTATAAATCAAAACTTGTACCATGAAGTTAGGGTTGCCAAGTCTTACCCTTGGCTTTAGCAGGGGGATAATTTTCTCTCACACACAGTACCATAGAGTTTTTACCTAAAGGCTAGAGCATCCCTGGCATGATGTGCCCAATGTGATTATGTCAGTTCTGGTGTCATCGCACCAGGCATGTTGCACGATGCCAGTGCTCTGTGGGGGCAGGGATCCCTCCTGGCGGCCCACTCTGTGCCGGTGGCTTGAGGGCCCCCAAACTGGGGGATCCCTCATCCCCAGCAGGAGCTTGGCAGCCCTACATGAAATAGTGAGCCTGCCAGTGAGCCTACCAAAGCACTTGAACGAGCAATAGATAGATTCCATGTGCAACAGATATTTTTTTAAATTCAGCTTGGAAATTTGTTCCAGTTTGATTTACTCAGGTAAATTGTTTAAACTGAATCCAGCGCTGTAATTTCCCTGTGGATTGTGCTCTGTGTGGTAGTTAGGATTTTATTTCTTATTTTGTTCCTTTGCCATTCCTAGAACCTTTAAATCAGTCACCCCACCCCATACTCCATCCCTTACAGAGCACGGATGTTATTAATGTAAGCACTGCAATTTTCATTGGGAAGCTAAAATACTTCACACAGTTGGAAGGAAACTTGCCTTAGGATATTTGCTTTTTTAAAATGACCTACTCCTAAACAGTGATTAAAAAGCTTCCAGTAACGTTTTCTCCCCACCTCTTCCACTCTGAGTGGCACACCCTCTGTTACAAACTGGATGGATTTAAGGGTTTTTTTCAAATATTTCCCCATATGTTTATTTAAATTAGTGAACTAAAGTATAGTTTTAATACTTTGATCTGAGGTTTCCATTCAGTCTTCTGTTAGATTTGGGTGGCCCAGACATAGGACTTGGTTGTTATAGTTAATAATTAATTCTAAAATTCATATACTTCAACACAGTGTAAAATGTCAAAAATGAAGTTACATATTTCTAAAATGTATATTCTATTAGCCTTGTGGGCTTTTCAAGTGAGTCATAACTCTTCTTTTAAAATATATATATAAAAACATCAGTAAGATATTACAAGTCTAGTTCAAAATAACCAGAAATCAGAAGCAAAAGCAACATCAGTTGCTTTCCATCCACCTCAATTTCTGAAACAGCAGATTTGTCCTTATTTATGTACTATATTAACATACCACTTTTTACAGGTTTTTTTAAAAAAATAATAAATTAAAATCTGCATCTAAAGAGAAAAGGCCCCCCAAATGGATGTCAATCAAAGGCCTTATTATCCCGGTTTCCCCCCCCTCCCCCGCAGAATTCTTATCCTCATTTGCAGAGGTGGTATTGGCTGTTTGGTGCAACCTTTTTACCTCCGGCAGTGGCATTTTGGAAGAGGTTGTGGGCAGGGGGCAAGAACAACAGCGATAAAAACTTCCGGAGGGGACACATCACCACTAGCTTTTCCTTTCTATTCTGTTATTGCTTGAGTTCAGCAGAGGTTTTGGATCATTTATGGCATCGTGTGGAATAGGGATGGCCAACTTCTCTATTCTTGGGGAGCCCACTCTCATCTGTGCCAAAACAGGTGGGGAGGGGATGCTCAGACCCCTTCCCGGATGGTCCAGCTAGGCAGCAGGAAAGGTGGAAGGCTGCATGCACTCAGAAGAGATAGGGTAGAAGTGGATTGGGGTTTAATATGCTTCCTAATGGAGCCTCCCTTTGGAAGGCAGGTTGGCTTTTCCATGTGGTCCTTTCGTCTTTCCAGGATGTGCCTCAGGTAATAATCAAGATTTTAAGGAAAATCAATGACAGAGCAATGAAGACCTGGCTAAAGTTGGCCATCCTTTATGTAGATTGTAACTCTGAGGGGCAGGGACTTTTCAACTACTACATAGGCCTCTGCATGCAATACATGGGCATTCTGTTCATATGCAGGGAGCCCACCAGCTATGCATTTTGAGAGCTCGGTTCCTTATTGTGTGAAGAAGTCACGTGTGGGTTTTCCAGGCAGGTAGAGCTGCCATGCACTCATGCCAGAACCCTGGAGGGTATCAATTCAAGTTGAACCTGCTTGGGAAACCCACACATTTCCATCTTAACACAACATGCAGATATTTGCAATAATGTGCATTTGGGGTGGGGGGGAGCGGCTTGCGTGCTCCAAATATGCATGGCTGGTGGGCTCCCTCTTCCCACAAACAGCATATTGTCTGCACATTGTCTCAGTGCCTGGTGTTCCAATGTCACAAGCAAAAAAACAGGTAGTGCAAAGCAACCAGGTCACATGTTGAACGAAGCGTGTTTTGAAATGCAGCTGTGTTGCGGCCCAATTATTTTCCCCCATCTCTGTAGCCGGTTTTAAACTTTTGTTGTCGTTCGTTCGTTTGTTAACAAGATCAAGGTTACCTTTTAAAAAGGGTTTGTGTGAAGCTTTACAAAGACCTGAGGTTTTATTTCAGGTGTGGCATCTCTCCCCTTGTCACTGTACTAAGACCCTCTGATAAAAACTTGATTTTCCAATGTCTGGTTGCTTGTGTTCTTGTATATCCCTTGCAGCAACAGTTGGGCCTTTGGGGCTAGCATGCTAGAAGCAGGTGCGTTTTCAGCCAGCTTGGAAAACTATCAGCCCTTCTCTGGCGTCACTAGTGGGGAGGGGGCGGGCATGATTGGAAACTGCCTTTTAGTCACACTCCCTTAGCAGCTACGGTAGGGACTGCTGACTTCTGTATTTACCGGAGACCGCTCTGGTCTGAGGACCAGAAGTTTATTTTGCTATACGAAAAAAAAAAAAAACCTGACCTCTTTGAAGATTCTCAGGTTTTACAGTACACTCTGCACCCTCAAACAGTAACTAGGGGTTGCCACAGATGGGGGCGGGAAATGCATGCAAAGGCATGGATAGAATATTGAATTGCATGCAAAATCCCAAGACAGCTATAACATTATGTAGCTGTCTTTTACTTTTTGTGGATCATTTTTCCCTTATGAATGAAACGGGGGTAGATTTTTCAGCCAGACAGCTCTAAAGCTCTGGTAAAGGCAACTGGGAAAACTGGTAGTACCATTTGCAGCAGCCTGAGCGTTGCCAATCCCTATATGCAAAAGGTGATTGCCTGGTGCCTTTTTTTTGGTGTCTCTCTCAGTGAAAGATGTAAAGAATCGGTTAACACCAAACCTTATTCAAGAGGGGGATCCGTTCTTTCTCACGCTGTGCTTGCTGGTGGCAGACTTTTCTTCCATAATTGTTATGCGCCAGAGAGAAACTTGCTGAAGTGGGTTTGGGGAGGGGGGTGAAGTCTCCTAGCGACCTGACCCATTTGTGAGGTGCAGGGAATTGGAACAAATCCTACGTGTGTTTGGACCACAGTCTGAATTGGGAATCGATGGGGAGGGGTTGTGTGTGCTGACTATGAACTAAAGTGACCTGCTAATGTATCTCCATCACCAAAACTTCCATGAGCACGTTTGCAGTTTCCAGCCCAGTTTCAACGGCAGCCTCAAGAAAAGTTCGTGAGAAGAGATTTCTGATGCTCTCCTAAAGAATCATGCTAAGAAGTGTGCTTTCTTCTACTACTGTACCACCTCCTTCCTTCTTCCCATCCCCCAAGACTCATGAGATGTAGTTTTATAATGGAGCAATTATTTTTAAAGGAGGCTTTTTTCTATTTGCTTTCACCTTTCTAGCTTCAACTAGCCTAGTGTGCTGTCTCTTTCCTCTGTGCTCTCCCACCACACCTGTTGTGCAAGAATGCTCCAGATCTCTCCTGTGTCTCTCTGTGTTAGAGGAATAAAATTATTTTTCTTATTAAATATGTGTGTGTGTGTGTGGCTCCATTTTCTTTCATTTCATATTTGCAGGGCTTTTTTTGCAGCAGGAGCTCCTTTGCATATTAAGCCGCACCCCCAATGTAGCCAATCCTCTAAGAGTTTACAGGGCCTACTGTAAGCTCTTGGAGGATTGACTTCCTCAGGGGGATGCGGCCTAATATGCAAAGGAACTCCTGCTACCCAAAAAACAAAAACCCTGCATGTTTATAACAGCAATGTAGAGCAAGTCCCGACCTGGGTATCTCAGGTTTTGTCGGTTCTCAGAAACAAAGGAGGTTTGACTGTGGTTAGTGGTTGGATGGGAGCAGGTCTTTTTTGTAGAAAAAGCCCAGCAGGAACTCATTTGCATATTAGGCCACACCCCGTGATGTCACCATTGTTTCACATAGGGCTTTCTTAAAGAAAAATTCAGGAGCAGCTATATTGCTATATAGCAGGGGTGTCCAAACCTGATTAATGTAAGAGCCACACAGAATAGACATCACATGTCTGAGAGCTGCAAGTCAAGAATGTCCGATGTTTGAGACAAGGAAGGAAGGAAGGAAAAAAACGGGGTGGCGAAGTGGAAAGAAAGCAACTTTGATCCCCCCCCCCCATCAGCTGGCTTGACTTGGAAAAGGGACTTAAAGAGACAAATGCCTTCTCCAAGTTGGCCATTGGGGTAGTGGGAGGTTCAAGAGCCACACAATATGTGTGAAAGAGCTCCATGTGGCTCCTAAGCCATAATTCGGCCATAGTGTGATGGCACTTCTACTTCTGGTTTACAAAAAAGAAAAAATATGGGCAAAACCCCCCACCAGAGATTGGAGCAAGAATGCCAGGCTTGAAGGTTCTTACTATTATTATTATTGTATGGCACTATGTGTAGAATAGCTAGGAGATTCTAAGATTGTCTGGCAGCCAGAAGTCTTAGCTCTTTTAGCATCATGCACCACTAGTTGGCGAGCTATACTTGTTTTTAAGGCAAGCGGCATTTCAGAGGTGGTTTGCCTCTGTCACGACCCTGGTATTCCTTAGAAGTCACCCAAATACTAGCCAAGGCTGACCCTGCTTAGCTTCTGAGGTCTGAGGGGGTGTGAGCACAGAAGTGTAGTAATTCATGCCTTTCAATCTACTGTTTTCCCAAGCCCACTGTGGGTACAGTCTTTCTTGTGGAAAGACTTGATTGAGTTAGGGAGGAGGACACACAGAGCAAGAGTTCAGCGTGAAAGCAACCTATCTCTTTTCTTGTGTCCATCTTCCACACAATCTACCCTCTAACCTCTTTGCCTGTTTATTCCCTGAGATCCACTTTTTTTCATCCTCCTGGGAATTAGGAGTCAGTTTCTGGTCTGTTGCATTTTGAACAAAGACAGGAGGGGCAGGAAGGGAGATTCTGCAGAATTTCACTCTGTAGATGCTCAGAGGCAGGCAACGGCTTCCCATACCTTCCTATCCTATTAGAGCCAACTTGTGGTATATAACATTAAAAGGAAAGCAAGGTCTGAAGTTATACAAAGAGTGTATTGCTTTCTCTTCCGAGGAGAAATACCTGTTTTAAAAGAAAACAGAAGGAATCAGTAGCACTGAATTTTGGTAAAAGAAACTGAATTTTGGCAAAATAAATTCATCTTTCCATAACAGCTGTAGAATGGGCCTTGACACAGCTGTCACATTGCTTGGCCACCCCCCTTATCCATCTATCACAGGGGTGGCCAAACTTGCTTAACATAAAAGACACATAGAATAAACATCAACTGTTTGAGAGCCGCAAGACATGAGTAAATACCACACACCTTTATTACTTTCTTTGCACAGAAAGATAAAATACATATGCATGCACTTTGTGAAATTAACAATTGAAAAGAACATTTGGTCTGGAGAGCATTTGTGTGGGAAACCAATAAAACAGCAACATGTCCAAATGGGAGAATGTCTGTTAATTACTATATTGCTAGCAAGCCTGGGCCAAAATGAGGACATTTCTTTCTAAGAAGTTTTTCCCATTCACCTAATTAACCTTTTAACATCTAACATCATTCTAGTTTGCCATTAGAAAAAAATACATTCGAATAAAGTGGAAGATGGGTTTAGTATCTGTAATGAGATAAACAGCCAATATCCCTTATTTGAGTATGTCACTCTGAGACTCCTTTGGGTAGTGGAGCATCGGGTATAAATCTGATCTCCTCTTCCTTCTCTTCTCCTCCTCCCTAACTCCAAAATTCCAGGTTTACTAATTTTAAAAAGGTAAAGGTAGTCCCCTGTGCAAGCACCAGTTGTTTTCGACTCTGGGCTACGCTTTCACAACGTTTTCACAGCAGACTTTTTACGGGGTGGTTTGCCATTGCCTTCGCCAGTCATCTACACTTTCCCTCCAGCAAGCTGGGTACTCATTTTACCGACCTTGGAAGGATGGAAGGCTGAGTCAATCTGGAGCCAGCTACCTGAATCAGCTTCCGCTGGGATTGAACTCAGGTTGTGAGCAGAGGGCTTGGACTGCAGTACTGCAGCTTTACCACTCTGCGCCACGGGGCTCTTTTTACTCACTTTAAAAAACCCTAAATCCCTAAGGTCTAATTAACACTTTTTATATTCAGAGTTCTGTAACAATGCCCCATATTCTCTGCTCTTGCCAGCCAGTACTATAGATGGGGGGAGGGGGGAGGCAAGGAAACATGCAGCAGGACAAAGCCAGGAGCTGAGGTAAGTCAAACAATGATGTCGTTTAAGGGAAGGAGCAGGGATAAGGTCAGTCGCAGTCCATTTGTCAAGGCCTGCAGTTGAGTGGAGGCCCCAGTGCCGGCCAAAGAGCCTTCGCACATCTGTTCCTGTCCAAGATTTTCCCCAAGGCGCTGAAGCAAGTTGGGCTGCGAGAGGCTGCCAAAACCTCAGGCAGAGTTGCCAACTCTAGGATGGGAAATTCCTGGAGATTTGTTGGGGGGGGGGGTAGAGTAGAATCTGGGAACCTCAGCAGGGTATAATGCCATAAAGTGCATCCTCCAAGCCTTGACTCGCTGGAAAAGACAACGATGCTAGGAAAAGCAGGAGGCAGTGAGAAAAGAAGAAGACCCGACCTCCGATGGATTGATTCAATCAAGGCCACCAAGACCCTCAGTTTGCAAGACCCAAGCAATGCTGTTAACAATAGGATGTTCTGGAGGACATTAATTCATAGAGTAGGGGCGGCCAAACTTGTTTAATGTGAGAGCCACATAGAATAAGCATCAGATGTTTGAAAGCTGCAAGACATGAACATCAGATGTTTGGGAGGGAGGAAGGAAGATAGATGGAGAGGGAGGTGGAAAGAAACCAACTTTAACTTTAAATGCGTTTTCCGAGCCACCAGCTGGCTTGGCTTGGAGAAGTGCTTTTAAGAGACAAACACCTTCTCCAAGCCAGCTGATGGGGCAGTGGGGGCTTCAGGAGCCACACAATATGTGTGAAAGAGTCACAACTTCCCGAGCTGCTGGTTGACCACCCCTGTCATGGAGTCACCATAAATTGGAAGCCACTCGACACCACTTCTATGATTTGATGCTGCGGCTGGACAAACACTTGTCAGGATGCTCTAGGCTGATCCTGTATGGGGCAGGGCGTTGGACTAGATGGCCTGGATGGCCCCTTCCAGCTCTGATTCTCTGATTCACTTAACTCACACACACACAATGTTCTGTCACAAGTCAGGTTTTTTTTCTTGCCGTCTCCTTATTCTGGAGCTCCTCAAACGGCAGCCTTATAGCACTAACCCTGGGTACCACTGCAGTGATAACTAGGCCAAAGAATTGGACTGATGCAGAAGATGCTTAAAGCATACAAACCTAATATCCACAGCAGGTTTTTCTACAGGCTGCGATAAACACTCGTCTCTTCTCCCCCAACCATCTTTCCTTCCCATCGCCCCAGAACCCCAAGGCTCCCGTGTCTCCTGCCCTTTTATCCTTGTTACAAATCATTACAGAAAGGGGTTGTTTTTCCCTGAGCTGGACCCTGGACCATCTGCTCCCCCAGCGCCGGCTAAATCCTCCTGTAACCAATTCATTGGGATTATGCTGGCCTCCTCTAATCCCGGCCCTTCCCCCGCAGCCGGGGATTTAAAAGGATTATAGCCCGGCTGATAATAAACTTTATTAAGGGTGTGTGTGTGGGGGATGTCAATCCGATTTGAAGGCTTTTTATCCACCCACCCCTTTAATGTCTTCACTTTGCATGGATAGAGTGGGCTGGGGTAGGGGGGAGACCCAGATACAGGCGGGCAAGAAGGGGGGCTGCATCTCTTTGGAGAGCTACCCCCACCAATCGGTCAATTTGCTACAAAGAAAGACACCAAGGAATTAGTAAAAGGGCAGGCTGTTCCCTCCCTCCCCTTCCCTGTTTTTGAGTTCTGGTCCCATATTTCCTTGAAAGCAGACTGGGTGGGGGCACTAAATGTCTTTTCGATGGGATTTAGTGCCCTGTCTCAGGGAGGGGTCACATCTTTACCCCTATAGATATTTCTCCCCTCTGTATCCCTCCCTTCCCATCCTCCCTCCCTTCCCATCAATTCCCCCTCTTTCTTAAAACACTCTCTTGAATCCATCTTCAAAATCTCACCCATGTTCTGTTGTAGGTTGTAGAACTGGCAGATCAGCTGCGACAGGAAATAAATAAATGGAGATTCAGCAAATCCTGGGCTGCGTTTGGCATGATTTTGGAGCCACTGATGCGGGGAGAGAGCAGAGGTCTTCAGTATGTGCCCCGGCTTGGGACCCCACTTCAAACCAGGGTTTAATCTCCTACCCGCCCATCTGGAATTCAGACAGGATTTGCAAACTGCTAACCTGAAAATGGCCCATTTGCAGGATGCTACTAGCAAACACTTCCTGCTCCCTGAGGAGGCGTAAGAAAGATAACACTTTGCTGCAAGAGAATGGAGGGAGGGGACGGTCCATCAGAAAGTGGTGGCGACCATCAGGGCTTTCTTTGGAGCAGGAACTCCTTTGTATATTAGGCCACACCCCACTGATGTAGCCCATCCCCCAAGAGTTTACAGTAGGCCCTGTAAGAAGAGCCTTGTAAGCTCTTGAAGGATTGGCTACATAAGAGCGGTGTGGCCTAATATGCAAAGGAGTTCCTGCTACAAAAAATGCCCTAGTGATCACAATCGAGGGGGGGTGGTATTTCTGTCACTGCCAGGTCAAGTTGTTTTCCACACCAGGGAACAAAACCAATTACACATACTAGCATAGACCCCCTGATCCTGCAAGGGAGGCTGAACTTTAGTTTTCCAATAACCATGAACTCCTGCGCTGGAGAAAAAAAAATGCACACAACCTATCTGCAGGTAACAGGAGAGGGAGGGAAAAAACAATTAACAGAATGACAGACAGGGTGCTGCTGTAAAGGGGAGGCGGGAGGAACTTTTGTTTTGAAAGGGTGTCTGTATTTTGAAGCATGCTCGCAGGAGCACCTGCCTCTAAAGCAGTGTTTTTTTGAGGTGGTGGTGAACTGCATGAAGTTAAAACAGGCGGAAATTGGATCCAGACAAGCCACAGATGCTGCTAGGTACTAATCTGTGCCTTGGAGGGGAGAGTCCTTCCTGTGATAGAGTGGATGGCAGCTTCCCTGGTTGATCAAATTAGGATAATAGCTTAGGGGTGCTCATGGACCCTGCTTTGCTCCACAACAGGCGGGCAATGCATGGCCAGGGAACCACTTCATCTGCTACATCATCATCATCATCACCACCATCATCATCCATCAGGGCTTTTTTGAGTGAAGGGTGGGATATAAATCCAATCTCCTCTTCCTCCTCCTCCTCTTCTAAATGATGGGAAGCCCTGTGCCACGGAGTGTTAAAGCTGCAGTACCGCAGTCCTAAGCTCTGCTCATGACCTGAGTTCGATCCCCAGCAGAAGCTGGGTTTTCAGGTAGCCAGCTCAAGGTTGACTCAGCCTTCCATCCTTCCGAGATCGGTCAAATGAGTACCCAGCTTGCTGGGGGGGAAAGTGTAGATGACTGAGGAAGGCAATGGCAAACCACCCCGTAAAAAGTCTGCCGTGAAAACATGAAAGCAATGTCACCCCAGAGTCGGAAACGACTGGCACTTGCACAGGGGACCTTTCCTTTTCCTTTCCTTCCTATGGGAAAGCTCTGGGCAATCAAATAGAAAGAACTCATCTGTATCTCAAGCTGTTCTTATGACACCACCAAGCAGGGCTTTTTTTGTGGCAGGAACTCCTTTGCTTATTAGGCCACACCTCTCCGATGTAGCCAATCCTCCAAGAGCTTACAAGGCTCTTCTTACAGGGCCTACTGTAAGCTCTTGGTGGACAGACTACATCAGGGGTGTGTGGCCTAATAGGCAAAGGAGTTCCTGATACAAAAAGGCCCTTCTCCTCCACCTCCAAGTACTATTTAATTATATTTTGAATGCCCTTCCCAATGGCTGGGCTCAGGGCAGTTAACAACAAAATTATAGATTACAATTAAGCAAAACCAGGGATCCTTTTGTAGAAAAAGTGTTGCCAGAGCTCATTAGCACAACTAATTTACGCACGGCACACACCTCTGACATCAATAGAAGGTGTACTATATTATGTCAACTCAGCATCTACCTTCAAATGCTTCTTAAATTAGAATTGTCCTCATAAAACCTTACTCCCGTCCTACTTTTCCTATGACTTTCTCCTATGTGGCCACAGTGGCACGAGGAAAATTTCCATCTGTCTGCTTTATATGTTTTGGTTATTTCCCCATTTTTTGTCAAATCTTAAGAGTTCAACAATATACTCACAGGGGGTTTGAACAATGGAGCCCAGCAAGTATGCAGGGTGGGGGGTTATTTTAAGCTTTTTTAATATATATATATATTTGTGTTTGTGTCCTCTATAAAGTTTATATCTCTGCTATCAGGCATTACATTTTATGACACACATGGCCTGGTCCAACAAGGTCTCATTTATGTCAGATCCGGCCCTCATAACAAACGAGTTTGACACCCCTGGACTAGATGGTCTGTATGGCCCTCTCCAACTCTATGATTCTGATATCAGGACCTTAAACCTGATCCGCTACTGCACATAAACAGTAACTCTTGAGAAGAGATCTTGCCTTACCAATCCACACTTCTGAAACCTCTGGGGCTGACTACTGCAATGTGCTTTAGGTGGGGCAGCCCTTGAGGATGGTTCAGAAGCTTCCACCAGCACAGAATGCTGCTACCTCCATCTTGATAGAAATCGTGAGGTGGAAATTCAGCCAATTCTGAATTTCTGAAAATGGCTGCTGTGACGGGTGGATTCTATGACGTTATATACCACTGAGGTCCCTCTTGTCATGAACCCCCCTTCACAAGGTGCACGCCCTAATCTGCAGGTATTTCCCAAGCAGGTATTGGCAACCCACACTGTCAGGTGGCCCTGTGGACAAACCATAGTGACCTAATCAGGATTCTGATGATGCGTTGTCCTCTCTTATGATGTTCCTATTGTTCTTGATTTGGGGGAGAGCAGTATAGCAGATGGACAAGGCTGTGGGGATGGAAAAGCAGGGACTCAGTGGGGTTGGGGGGGAGATGACTCCTGCCAGATAGTGGAAAAAGAAGAAGGATTTATATTCTGCCCTCCACTATTAATCTCAGGCCGTTTTCCCACTCACGTTTTACTGGCGCCACGACCATCCTGACGCCGGCGAATCTGCCTGGATTTCGCATCAGAAGCTCCGGCGCTCCCAGAAGCGCCGGCTACTTCCGTCGCTAAGCCAGCGCAAACGGAAATCGCAAAGATGCAGGAAAACGTTTGCGCTGGCTTAGCGACGGAAAGCGCCGGCGCTTCTGGGAGCGCCGGCGCTTCTGTTGCGAAATCCAGGCAGATTCGCCGGCGTCAGGATGGTCGTGGCGCCAGTAAAACGTGAGTGGGAAAACGGCCTCAGAGTGGCTCACAATCTCCTTTATCTTCCTTCCCAACAACAAACACCCTGTGAGGTAGGGAGGGCTGAGAGCACTCTCACAGAAGCTGCCCTTTCAAGGATAGCTCTGAGATAGCTATGGCTGACCCAGGGCCATTCCAGCAGCTGCAAGTGGAGGAGCGGGGAATCAAACCTGGTTCTCCCAGTTAAGAGTCCGCGCACTTAACCACTACACCCAACTGGCTCTGAAAAAAGTCTGGCTGGCCCGAAACATTTTCTGCTGTAGTGTGAGATCTGATGGGCGTGCCTCAGAATCCTGGTCAAAGCACAAAGCAAGGAGGTAGGAGGGCACACCGACCTGATCGCCCCACTGCTTTCTTGATGCTCCTAAGGATGTTATTGTGCCCAACAGCCAGGCTTGTGGAAGACTGAAGAAGTGAGTAAAAAGGAACAGCCCAAGATATTTTGGTGACTAGGGAAAATCTTGTTCTTAAAATAGATCATGATGGAACTGAGAAGGACAAGAAGGAAGAAGGCTGGTGAAAGTGTGACTGACACTGAAAAAGAAAAATTGAAGAGGGAACAGAAAAGTGAGGGAAGGAATTGACAGAGAAAAAGCAACACCAAGAATGTGAAAGAAGAGTGGGAGGAAAAGTGAAAAGAAGAGTGAACCAATGTGGAAATCTCAACAACCTCTATAGTCTGCTTTCCATACGAGCGTTCAATTTGCCTCTGACTTGCCTCAGGTCTTTTTGAATGGGACCTTGATTACATGGAATTGGCTTTCAGAGAATTTAGGAAGGTCCCCCCTTGGTCTTCTTGGAGCTCCATCAAGCAGGGTTCTTTGTTGGGGCATTTGGATGAAACTAGGGTTCTTAGATGCAGTTTAAGATTTACAAATGCCTGGGACTTTTTCTTCTTTTAACTCTCTGCCTCAGTTGATGTTTTTATTATTGTTCTGTTTGTACTACCTTCTTTTATTGGTGCCTGAAGTTGTTAGGTATTCTTTGTTTGTCAACCACCTTGTGTCTTAGATGGGTTAAGAAAGAAGATAGGAAAGAAGAGGAAAAGGCAGATCATGGTAGAATTTAAGAAAAACAGTTGGCCCAGTGCTTTGGAGTTGTCGAGGCAAAGATTCTCCTTCTAGAACTCGGGCTAACTGTCAGGTATGAAAAACCAAACTGATGGTTCATCTCAAACGTCATGAAGTCTTCCACTTTACTGCTGCTGTTATAGAAATCACCACCTTGGAGGATCCTTTCTCTTACAGGGGAACTATTTATTTCATCTGGGATAGTTCTTGGGATTAGACCTGTGAAAACCACTCACCGAGAATGGTATTTGCGTTACCTTCAGGGGAAAGCTCAGGTAAGTTGAAGGAAGGAGTAGGGGGTTAAGAAGGATGACAGAGAAGATGAACATCTGCTTTTCTACTTCAAGAAGAAAACAAATGTAAGAAACCAACCTGTAGAACAGGTAAGAAGCCACATATCAGGATTTCAACAATGCAATGCATGGGGGTGGGGAGAAGAGATGGTTTTTCTACCCTAAGGTGCCTCAAAGCAGCTTACAATCTCCTTCCCTTCCTCTCCCCACAATAGGCATGTTGTGAGGTAGGTGGGTCTGAAAGAGTTTGGAGAGAACGGTGACTGGCCCAGGGTCACCCAGCAGGTTTCATGTGGAGGTGGAGTGAGGAATCAAGCCCAGTTCTCCAGATTAGAGTCCACTGCTCTTAAACAGAAAGAAAGAAAGAAAGAAAGAAAGAAAGAAAGAAAGAAAGAAAGAAAGAAAGAAAGAAAGAAAGAAAGAAAGAAAGAAAGAAAGAAAGAAAGAAAGAAAGAAAGAAAGAAAGAAAGAAAGAAATCCACTGAAAGGCAGGTATTGGGTCAGGACATGCACTCAGAATGCACAATGCAAGGCCCAGGCCTAGACAGCCTAGCGAAGCTAAACCTCATCAGATCTCAGAAGCTAAGCAGAGCCAACCCTGGAAAGTGTTTAGATGGGAGACCTCCAAGGAATACCAAGGGCTGGAGGCAGAGGTAGGTTATCATGCCACCTCTCTGAACATCCTCCATGCTCCAGTAGGAGTCACCAGAGGTCAACCATGACTCTCAGGCACTAGCATGTGTGCGTGCGCACACACAAATGAAAAAATACCACCAAAAAAGAACACACAATGCAAGCTACCTTGGAGGTCCCAGAGGGGGCACAAGGGAGGGGTACCGATTTTGTAAATAAATACGTAATTAAAAACCACTCTGGCAAAAAATGCAACACAAAATCAGAAACAAAATAAGCCTCTCCAAATTTTAAGCAGATTTTTTAAAAAATATATCAAACCTCAATAAAATTTCATTTTTTAAATGTATAAGGTATTTTAAAACAAACAAAACACTCTGAAAATCTCCTTAAGCTCTTTACCAGTCATGGTAGGTATCAATATGTTTACCCCACACACACAGACACATTAAAAAAAAATCCATCTAGCATCCATAATATTGAAATCAGAATGCAAATTAGAATTTTCTGCAAGCAGGCGTGAATTGGGAGAATTGGCGTGACGTGGCTTTGTTTGTCAAGCTGTGGGACTACAGACAAAGCTTATTTTATTTATTCATTTTAACCATTTTAACTCCACAGCCTAAAAAGACTCCTGAGGGCAGTTTTCAGGGAATTCAAAACACCAAACACAAGAAAGACATCAATAAGAACAATCGTTAATAACCAAACACCAATTAAACCAGTTGATAATAATTTTTAACAAACCTTATAAACAGAAGTAATAGATGACTCTAAAACCAGGACAATTTGCGATAATATACTGGGATCAAAATACTCAAATGGGAGGCGGAAAGCCTCCATCTCACCCACGTAATAGCCAGAGAGAAAAGAAATATTTTTTGCCGTGCCTCAAAGTGGGTCCAGACTCCACAGGCATGAAGAACAGCTACGAAAAGGAAGTTGCAGAGACAAGGTGTGGCCACACCAGAAGGCCCTGCCCTGGTAGGCCAAGGCCTCTGAAGTCAGGGACACAGAAGAACATCATCAGAAGATCATACTCAGGAACAGATCCTTCTGGGCTGGTCAACATCAGCTTTCCAAGAAATAACCACCACTGTGAATGGGGCTCAAAACCAAAGAGGAATCAAGGATCACCTCTTATTTTGTAGTAGGCGGAGGCTGTTGAAACATCACCACACTGCTGGCTCTGAGGTAAGGAAGACTTTGTGAAATTTCTAGAATTCATTCCTTTCCTTTTCTTCTGTGGTCCTCACAATAATGGAGGCTAAACTTGTATAACAACTTTTATCATTGCAGAGCGTATTGATCTGTTCTGACGAAATGAGAGGACATCGAGTGGTCAGCCCAGTGGTGGTTTTTGATAAGAAACAGGGGGGTTAAAAGCTAATATCAAGGAGTTCGAAAGGAAACTGAAAGAACCAAGATTAAGAAATTCAATCAGGATGCTTCTGTTTATGAAAACAAGAAGGTATGCAGTTGGACTTTTAGCACATCTTATAAAAACAGATTTCATGGGCAACCCCAGCTTTACTTTGTGTAGGCTGTAAGAAGATATGTTGTTTCACAGGTCAAAAGGTGAATTTTCTAAGCCAGTGGGCAGAAGAACATTAGATCTTCAAAGATACTGGAACAGTCAGACAGGACTCTCTCCTCCAACGCAGAATCCATCGCAGAATCCAGCAAGAGAAGATGCTTTACATCTGGACTAACGTCTGTAACCCTTATTCTGCTTGCAGAATGGTTACTGGGAAGGTAAGTCTCGTGGAGCTCTTCCAAGGATAAAGGTGAGACTGATGATGATAGTGACCCAATCGAGATGCTGATGATGTGCTGTCCTCTCTTACGATGCTCCAATTGTTCTTGAGTTGGGGAAAGGCAATACTGCAGATGGACAAGATTGTGGGGATGGAAAAGCAGGGACTGGAGAGGAGGAGATGACTCCTGTCAGACAGTGGAAACTCCCATAGATGAAAAAAGTCTGGCTGGCCAAAGACATTCTCTGCTGCACTGTGAGATCTGTTAGGCAAGCCCCAGAATCCTAGTCAAAGCACAAAGCAGGCGGGTAGGAAGGCGCACCGACATGATTGCCCCACTGCTTTCTTGACGCTCCTAAGGATGTTGTTGCGCGAGTAAGAAGGACCAGCCCAAGATCTTTTGGTGACTAGGAAAACTTTTTGTTAAAATAGATCCTGATGGAATTGAGAAGGAAAAGAATTAAGAAGGCTGGTGAAAGTGGGACTGACAGTGAAAAAGAAAAATTGAAGAGGGAACAGAAAAGCAAGAGGCAAGGAATTGACAGAGAAAAAGCAACACAAGGAGTGTGAAGGAAGAGTGGTGGGAAAGTGAAAAGAAGAGTGAACAAACAAATGTGAAAATCCCAACAACCTCTCTAGTCTGTGCTTTCCATACGAGATTTCTATTTGCCTCTGGCTTGCCTCAGGTCTTTTCGGATGGGACCCTGATTATGTGGGATCAGCTTTTGGAGAATTTGGAAAGGCACCCATTGGTCTTCTGGGAGTTCTATCAAGCAGGGTTCTTTGTTGGGGGTATTTGGATGAAGTTAGGGTTCTTAGAAGTGCCTGGGCCTTTTTTCTTCTTTTAACTCTCTGCCTCAATTGCTGTTTTTATTATCATTCTGTTTGTACTATCTTGTTTTATTGGTGCTTGAAGTTGTTAGGTATTCTCTGTTTGACAGCCACCTTGTGTCTTAGGTGGGTTAAGAAGGAAAGGTAAGAAGGAAGAGGAAGAGGCAGACCATGGAAGAATCTGAGAAAGAAGAAAAACTGTTGGCCCAGTGCTTGGGAGCTGCTGAGGCAAAGATTTTCCTTCTAGAACTCTGGCTAACTGTCAGGTATGGAAAACCAAACTCAAATGTAATGACGTCTTCCACTTTACTGCTGCTGTTATAGAAATCACCACACTGGAGGCTTCTTTCTCTTACTGGGGGACCTGTTTCTTCCATCTGGGATAGTGGTTCGGATTAGTCCCGTGAAAACTGCTCACCAGGGATTTGTCCTGTGAAAACCACTCACCGAGAATGGTATTTGTGTTACTTTCAGGGGAAAGCTCAGGTAAGTAGAAGGAAGGAGTAGGGGGTTAAGAAGGACGACAGAGAAGAAGATGAAGATTTGTTTTTGTACTTCAAGAAGAAAACAAATGTAAGAAACTGACCTTTAGAACAGGTAATAATAATAATAATAATAATAAATTTATTTTTGTATCCCGCCCTCCCCTGCCAAAGGCGGGCTCAGGGCGGCCCAAAGGTGGGCTCAGGGTGGTCAAAGGTAAGAAGCCACATATCAAGACTTCAGCAATGCATAGGGGGGAAGAAGAGATGGTTCTCGTATACTGCTTTTTTCTACCCTAAGGAGCCTCAAGGCAGCTTACAATCTCCTTCCCTTCCTCTCCCCACAATAGGCACCTTGTGAGGTAGGTGGGGCTGAGAGAGTTCAGAGACAACTGCGACTGGCTCAGGGTCACCCAGCGGACTGCATGTGGAGAAGGAGTGAGGAATCAAACCCAGTTCTCCAGATTAGAGTCCACTGCTCTAGAAAGAAAGAAAGAAAGAAAGAAAGAAAGAAAGAAAGAAAGAAAGAAAGAAAGAAAGAAAGAAAGAAAGAAAGAAAGAAAGAAAGAAAGAAAGAAAGAAAGAAAGAAAGAAAGAAAGAAAGAAAGTGTCACGGCTGGGGCCGGGTCAGGCAAAGTCCAGAGGCAGTCCGAGGTCTGTAGCCAGTAAGCAGGAGGGTCTGAGGCGCCAAATCCAAATCAGTGTACAAGTATCGCAGGTCCGAGGTCCAGAAGCCGAGGTCAGGGAGTCCAGAAGTCAAAAGCCAAAGTCAGGGAGTCAGGAACCAAAGTCAAGCCGGAGTGGATGCTAGGATGTCAGGGAGATGACTAGTTGCTTCCACAAAGCCTCCTCCCAAAGCCCACAGCTATATAGCCCTCTGCTGGCTGTTGCCCGTTTGGGCTAATTGCTGGCTCAGGGAGGCAGCCAGGATCCTGTCATAACTCAAGCATCCTTGCTCTTAGGAGGGCCAGGATCCTCTCAGAACTCAGGGCTCAGGGGGCATCTTGCTTGTGAGCGTGCCGCCCTCCTCCGATCCCTGAGGTCCTGCCGGAGGCGGTCACGCACACGAGCCACTCGAGAGGGCGAGGCAGGGGGGCTGGGATCTTCTCCAGCAGGAGGCAGGGGCACTGGTGCAGGTGGCAGGGGCACAGTTTCCTCATCAGACTCAACTTCCTCTGCAGGGTCCCCAGCACCCATGACACTATCCCCCCCCCCAGGGCCCCCCTCCGTCGAGGGACCTGGAAGGTCGGGGTGGTCGTTGTGGAACCGGTGCACCAAGTCCGGGGCATGAAGATTGTCCTCGGGCTCCCAAGACCGGTCTTCTGGGCCATATCCCTCCCAGTCCACCAGGTATTGGAGGCCTCCACGATGGTACCCGGGAGTCCAGGATCTGGCGCACCTCATATTCTTCCTCGTCATCCACCAACACCGGTGGTGGCGGCGGTGGGCAAGGAGGCCGAGCTGGGTCAGGGGGTGCAGCTGGAACAAGGAGGGAGCGATGGAACACAGGGTGAATGCGGAGGTGGGGTGGCAACTGGAGCCTGAAGGCGACGGGGTTTATTTGGTCCGTGACGGGGTAGGGTCCAATGAACCGCGCATCCAGCTTGTGAGACCGACCAGGCCGGCGCAGGTAGCGAGTTGAGAGCCACACCTGATCCCCTGGCTGGATTGGGGGGCCTTCCTGCCTCTTCCGGTCCGCAGCCAGTTTATAGGCTTCCTTGGCCCGCTGTAGCTGCTCCCGGAGCAAGTCTTGGCTGGCGCGGAGTTCTTGCAGGTAGGCCTCGACGGCGGGGACATTCGTGGGTGGCAGGATCGCCGGGAAGAACCGAGGGTGGTACCCGTAGGTTGCAGCAAACGGGGTCATTTGGGTGGACGAGTGGACCGCGTTGTTGTATGCAAACTCCGCTAGAGGCAACAGACTGGTCCAGTCGTCCTGCTGGTAGCAGGTGTAACAGCGGAGATATTGCTCTAGCGTGGCATTGGTGCGCTCTGTCTGACCATCAGTCTGTGGGTGGTAGGCTGAGGACAGGTGCACTCGAGTACCCAGGCTGGAATGGAGGGCTTGCCAGAACCGAGAGGAGAACTGGGGGCCCCGGTCTGAGATCAGGTGGGCTGGGAGTCCGTGCAGACGAAAGATGTGTTGCAGGTAGAGCTGGGCTGTCTCCTGAGCTGTGGGAAGTTTCGGACACGGAATGAAGTGGGCCATCTTGGTAAATAGGTCGACGACCACCAAGATGCAAGTCTGACCTTTGGATCGTGGGAGTTCTGTAATGAAGTCCATCGAGATGGTGTCCCAGGGTCCTGAGGGTGCGGGCAAGGGCTGTAACAACCCCGAGGGTTTGGCCGGGACGTCTTTGGCCCGCCGACAGACATCACAGGAGCTGACATAGCGGGCAACATCGGAGCGCACTCGTGGCCACCAGAATTCTCGCGTCAGCAAGTGGGTGGTCTTATGCTGTCCAAAGTGCCCGGCGGGTAACGAGTCATGAGTCAGGCGTAGCACTTCTGCCCGCAAGGGCCCGGGCGGCACATAGAGGCGTTCGCGGTGTAGCAAGAGACCGCCTCGAGTCGTGAACTCGCCT
The DNA here is from genome assembly GCF_032191835.1 of Heteronotia binoei. Classification (NCBI taxonomy): domain Eukaryota; kingdom Metazoa; phylum Chordata; class Lepidosauria; order Squamata; family Gekkonidae; genus Heteronotia; species Heteronotia binoei. The sequence continues at coordinate 74,375,335 of NC_083223.1, forward strand.
GCTGAGTCGTCTTGGAGTGCCTGGAGGTGTTGCTGGACCCAGGGATCGTTGGCCTGGCTAGCACGAATGTCCTCCACGAGTGTGGGTGAAGTGGAGGTGGCTGCAAATACTGAGGGCGGCAGGATGGGAGCAGCGGGCGCGGCCTCAGTTGAAGCAGGGGCGTATTCCGGTTTCCGGGACAGCGCGTCTGCTTTCCGGTTCTGGGTATGGGGGATGTAGGAGATCCGGAAGTCAAAGCGAGAGAAGAATAAGGACCACCGGATCTGGCGCTGGTTGAGACGGCGGGTGGTCTGGAGGTGCTCTAAGTTCCGGTGGTCAGTGAGCACTTGAACAGGGGTGGCGAGCCCCTTCGAGGTAGTGCCTCCAAACCTCAAAAGCCGCCTTGATCGCGAGCAACTCCCTCTCCCAGATGGTATAGTTCCTTTCCGCAGCCGTGAGCTGGCGCGAGTAATAGGCGCAGGGCTGGAGTGGCTGAGACGGCTCCTCGCGCTGGGACAGCACTGCTCCCAGGGCCACGTTGGAGGCATCAGCTTCCACCGTAAAGGGAAGCTGGGGGTCAGGGTATCTCAGGAGTGGCCCGGTGGCAAAACGGGTCTTCAGGGTGGAGAAGGCGTTATCGGCCTCTGGGGACCAGCAGAAGGGTTCTTTGGGGCGGAGTAGTTGAGTCAGGGGTGTTGTCAGGGAGGCATAGGCCGGGATGAATTGCCGATAGTAGTTGGCAAAACCAAGGAATCGCTGCAGGTCTTTGCGATTCTGAGGAGCCTGCCAGGTCAGGACCGCTTCTACTTTTTTCGGGTCCATGAGGATCCCTTGCGGGGACACAATGTGACCGAGGAACTCGACAGAGCGCAGGTCGAAGTCGCACTTCTCCAGCTTGGCGTAGAGGCCATGGGTTCGTAGGCGCTGCAGGACCTGGCGGACGTGCTCGGCGTGCTGGGCAGGATTGCGGGAGTAAATTAGGATGTCATCTAGATATATGATTGCGAAGCGGTCGAGCAGGTCCCGGAATATGTCGTTCATGAACCTCTGGAAGACAGCGGGGGCGTTAGTCAATCCGAAGGGCATCACCAGGTGCTCGTACTGCCCGTACCGGGTCCCAAATGCGGTCTTCCATTCGTCTCCAGGTCGTATGCGCACCAAATTGTACGCTCCACGGAGGTCCAGCTTGGTATAGATTTGGGCCCCCTTTAAGCGATCCAAGAGTTCAGGGATCAGTGGTAGAGGGTACCGGTCGCGGATGGTGATCTTGTTCAGGGCCCGGTAATCATTGCACAGCCGGAGCTCCCCACTTTTCTTCTTCACGAAGAGGACTGGAGCAGACAGGGGAGAGGTTGAGGGTCGGATGAAGCCGCGTTTCAGGTTCTTATCTAGGAAGTCTCGCAGAGCGGCCAACTCAGGCTCCGACATTGGGTACAGACGCCCCACCGGGAGTGGTGCCCCAGGTACCAAGTCAATGGCACAGTCATAGGGCCGGTGAGGGGGAAGCTGATCCGCTCCCGTCTCTTCGAAGACATCGGCGAAATCCGCATACTTCTGAGGGAGCTGAGGACCACCACTCGGGATGCCAGCTGCCAGAGTGGTGGGAGGAGTCAGATGGGGGCATGGGTCTTGGAAACGTAGTTCCTGCTGGGCCCAGTCCACGATGGGGTTGTGCAGCTTCAGCCAGGAAAGGCCCAGAATCAGTGGGAAGCGAGGCATGCGGGCGACATTAAACTGCAGCTGTTCTTGGTGCTGCTGGACGTGGAAGGTGATGGGACAGGTCTCCTGGGTGACAGGCCCAGAACGGAGGAGGCGCCCGTCAATAGCCTCCACCAGCGACGGAGTCTCTTTTGTCTGCACCGGGATCTGGTGCTGTTTTACAAAGGCGGCATCTATAAAACAGTGGGCTGCTCCCGAGTCCAGCATGGCATACACGAACAGCCAGCGTTCGTCAGGCAGACGGAGTTTGACTGGTAGCAGGAACGGGCCCGGGGTATCAGCCCGCTGTTCGGAGGACCCAGCTAGTCGCCCCAGGCTGGGGGGTCCACTTACGCCTGGGGCTGCCCTTTTGGCGGCGGTGGCGGTGAAGGCCCGGGTATCTGATGCTTAGCAGGGCAGCCAGAGGCATAGTGGCCTGCCGTGCCGCAGTAGAGGCACAGATTCTGTGTGCGGCGTCTGGCCTTTTCCTCTGGGGTCAGGCAGGGTCGAGCAGCTCCAAGCCGCATAGGCTCGTCCTCGGCGCTGGTACGAGCTGAGGATGGGCGAGGAGCCAAGTGGCACGGCGCAGGGAGCTGGCGCCCTCTGGTCTTGGCTTGGTGGCGACTTTCCAGGCGGCCATCGATGCGGAGGCAGAGGGTGATAAGTTGTTGAAGCGTGGGTGGTGGCTCCACCCTGGCCAGTTCATCCAGGACCTCCTCTGCCAACCCCTCGGTAAACTGGTCCATCTGGGCAGCCTCATCCCACGCCAAGTCTTGGGCCAGGAGCTTGAATTCGGTGGCATACTGAGCCACCGAGGATTTGCCTTGTTTCAGTGCCCTGATCTTCCGGTTGGCTGTGGCTGCTTGGACTGGGCTAGAGAAAGCAGCAGACAGGTGGGCCTCAAACCCTTGGTAATTAGTTAGTAGGGGAGAGGATGCGACCAGCAAGGGTGTGGCCCATTTGGCCGCCTGCCCCTTTAACAGACTGATGATGAAACACACCTTTGTCTTGTCATTGAGGAAGTCCCGTGCTCTCAGTTCAAAGTACAGCCGACACTGTGCTAGGAAGGCAGGAAATTCTTCCACGGCACCCCCAAATCTGTCAGGTGGGGAAACTGGGCACTTGGCTGGAGCACTGGCCGCAGGTTGTTGCTGCAAGTGCACTACTGCCTGTGTTAGCTGCTGTACCTGGGCTTGGAGCGCAGCCAGTAGTTCTGTGGTTTCACTTGCTTCAGCATCCATCCTGTGGAGTGGGTGTTTGTCTGGTGGAAGCAATCTGTCACGGCTGGGGCCGGGTCAGGCAAAGTCCAGAGGCAGTCCGAGGTCTGTAGCCAGTAAGCAGGAGGGTCTGAGGCGCCAAATCCAAATCAGTGTACAAGTATCGCAGGTCCGAGGTCCAGAAGCCGAGGTCAGGGAGTCCAGAAGTCAAAAGCCAAAGTCAGGGAGTCAGGAACCAAAGTCAAGCCGGAGTGGATGCTAGGATGTCAGGGAGATGACTAGTTGCTTCCACAAAGCCTCCTCCCAAAGCCCACAGCTATATAGCCCTCTGCTGGCTGTTGCCCGTTTGGGCTAATTGCTGGCTCAGGGAGGCAGCCAGGATCCTGTCATAACTCAAGCATCCTTGCTCTTAGGAGGGCCAGGATCCTCTCAGAACTCAGGGCTCAGGGGGCATCTTGCTTGTGAGCGTGCCGCCCTCCTCCGATCCCTGAGGTCCTGCCGGAGGCGGTCACGCACACGAGCCACCCGAGAGGGCGAGGCAGGGGGGCTGGGATCTTCTCCAGCAGGAGGCAGGGGCACTGGTGCAGGTGGCAGGGGCACAGTTTCCTCATCAGACTCAACTTCCTCTGCAGGGTCCCCAGCACCCATGACAGAAAGGAAGGAAGGAAGGAAGGAAGGAAGGAAGGAAGGAAGGAAGGAAGGAAGGAAGGAAGGAAGGAAGGAAGGAAGGAAGGAAGGAAGGTAGGTAGGTGTTGGAACAGGACATGCACTCAGAATGCACAATGCAAGGCTCTGACCTGGATAACCCAGGGAAGCCCAATCTCATCAGATCTCAGAAGCTAAGCAGAATTGACTCTGGCATGTATTTGGATGGGAGACCTCCACGGAATACCAAGGCCTGGAGGCAGAGGCAGGCTATCATGCCACCTCTCTGAACATCCTCCATGCCCCAGTAGGAGTCACCAGAGGTCAAGCATGCGTGTGCGCACACAAATGAAAAAATACCAACAACAAAAAAGAACACATAATGCAAGCTACCCTAGAGGCCCCAAAGAGGCTGCAAGGGAGCGGTACCAGTATTGTAAATAGGTACATAAAAACCATGCTGGCATAAAATTCAGCACAAAATCAAAAACGATAGAAGCCTCTCCAAATTTTGAGCAGATTTTTTTTAAAAAATCAAGCCTCAATAAAAATTTCATATTTTAAATGTAAACGGTATTCTAAAACAAACGGAAAACCTGAAAAGCTCCTTAAGCTCTTTATCAGTCATGGTAGGTATCAATATATTTACCCCCACACAGACACATTAAAAAAAATCCATCTAGCATCCAGAATATTGAAATCTGAATGGAAATTAAAATTTTCTGCAAGCAAATGTGAATTGGGAGAATGTGACATAAATGACTTCCCCCAGCTATTAATTTCAGCACCAAAAGACTACAGCTTTAGGATACGCAACTAAAACCAGACTTTTCTGAAGGTGGGCTGATGAAGTGTGATGCGGCTTTGTTTGTCAGCTGTGGGACCATAGACAACGCTTATTTTATTTATTCACTTTTTTTGTTTAAACAATTTTTACTCTACAGCCTAAAAAGACTCCTGAAGGCAGCTTCCAGGGAATTCAAACACCAAACACCTGAACTACATCAATAATAATAATTGTTAATAACCAAACACCAATTAAACCAGTTGATAATAATTTTTAATTCTCTTTTTTAAATTAAACTTTAAAAAATATACAATAAGTACAGCCAAATATTCACAAAATCTTAACCCTTTTTAACAAAACTTATAAATAAAAAGAATAGATGACTCTTAAGTCAGGACAATTTGTAATAATGAACAGGGAGCAAAATACACAAACGGAAGGCGAAAAGCCTCTCTCATCTAATAGCCAGAGAGAAAAGAAAGCTTTTTCACCTTGTGCGTGAAGGTAGGTCCAGAGACATGAAGAACAGCTACAAAGAGGGACTTGCAGAGACAAAGTTTGGCCATGCCAGAAGTCCCTGCCCCGTGTAGGCCAAGGCCCCTGAAGTCAGGGACACAGAAGATCTTCAGAAGATCCTACGCAGGGACAGATCCTTCCAGACTGGCCAACATCAGCTTTCCAAGTAATAACCACCACTGTCAATGGTGCTCAGAACCAAAGAGGAATCAAGGATCACCTATTTTGTAGTAGGTGGAGGCTGTTGAAACATCACCACACTGCTGGCTCTGAGGTAAGAAAGACTTTGCAACATTTCTAGAATCCATTTCTTTTCTAGAATCCGTTCCTTTCCTTTTCTTGGGAGGTCCTCGCAAAAATGGAGGCTAAACGTGTATAACAACTTTTATCGTTGCAGAGTGTATGGATCTGTTCCAAAGAAACAAGGGGACATCGAGTAGTCAGCCCAGCAATGGTTTTTGCTTTGAGTTGTTGAGGCAAAGATTCTCTTTCTAGAACTTTGGCTGTCAGGTATGGAAAACCAAACTGATGGTTGATTTAAAACATCATGAAGTTGTCCACTTTACTGCTGCCGTTATAGAAATCACGACATTGGAGGCTCCTTTCTCTTACTGGGGACCTATTTCTTCCATCTGGGATAGTGCTTGGGATTAGTCCTGTGAAAACCGCTCACCTGGGATTTGTCCTGTGAAAACCATTCACCGAGAATGGTATTTGTGTTACTTTCAAGGGAAAGCTCAGGTAGGTTGAAGGGAGGAGTAGGGGGTTAAGAAGGATGACAGAGAAGAAGATGAACATCTGCTTTTGTACTTCAAGAAGAAAACAAATGTAAGAAACCCACCTGTAGAACAGGTAAGAAGCCACATATCAAGATTTCAACAATGCAATGCATGAAGGGGGGGGGAGAAGAGATGGTTTTTGTATCCTGTTTTTTTCTACCCTTAGGAGCCTCAAAGCTCCTTATAATCTCCTTCCTTTCCTCTCCCCACAATAGGCACCTTGTGAGGTAGGTGGGGCTGAGAGAGTTCGGAGAGAACTGCGACTGGCCTAGGGTCTCCCAGCAGGCTTCATGTGGAGGAGGAGTGAGGAATCAAGCCCAGTTCTCCAGATTAGAGTCCACTGGTCTAGGAAGGAAGGAAGGAAGGAAGGAAGGAAGGAAGGAAGGAAGGAAGGAAGGAAGGAAGGAAGGAAGGTAGGTAGGTAGGTGTTGGGACATGACATGCACTCAGAATGAACAATGCAAGGCTCTGACCTGGATAGCCCAGGGAAGCCCAATCTCATCAGATTTTAGAAGCTAAGCAGCCAGCCCTGGAAAGTGTTTGGTTGGGAGACCTCCAAGGAATACTAAGGCCTGGAGGCAGAGGCAGGCTATCATGCCACCTCTCTGAACATCCTCCATGCCCCAAGGAGTCATCAGAGGTCAACCATGACTTCCAGGCACCACACACACAATATGCACACACACACAAATGAAAAAGTACCAACAAAAAAAGAACACACAAAGCAAGCTACCCTGGAGGCCCCAAAGACGGCACAAGAGAGGGGTATCAATTTTGTAAATAAATACATAAATATAAACCACGCTGGCATAAAATTTAGTCCAAAATCAAAAACAAAAGAAGCCTCTCCAAATTTTAAGCAGATTTTTTAAAAACTATATCAAACCTCAATAAAATTTCATTTTTTAAATGTAAAAGGTATTCTAAAACAAACAAAAAACCTGAAAATCTCCTTAAGCTCTTTACCAGTCATGGTTGGTATCAATGTGTTTACCCCACACACACACACTTTAAAAAAAAATCTATCTAGCATCCATAATATTGAAATCAGAATGTAAATTAGAATTTTCTGCAAGCAGACGTGAATTGGGAGAATTGGCCAGAAATGAATTTCGAAAGGTTAATATGAAATTAAAGGGCCAAACATGAAAAACAAACTGTAAAATAAATCATAAACCAACATACATGCATTTATTGTACAAAGTTAAAACCATTTAAGGGCCCATCATAAACCTCTATCCTATGTACAATCATAAAAGCACAATGGGAACCCACTCAACTTGACCTGACGTGTTTTGACCTAGACTGGTCTTCTTCAGAGGTCAGAAAGGTAAATACACATATTGGCTCATAATACAGAATACTATAAAACAATAGAATAATGCTGGACCTCAAGGAAATTTAATGAAGTGACAATAGCTTAAAGATATTCTTGATGTCTCTTATTCTACAGCCTTATGTCCTAATCAAGGGCATACATATTGCTAGGGTTGCCAAGTCCAATTCAAGAAATATCTGGGGACTTTGGGGGTGGAGCCAGGAGACTTTGGGGGTGGAGCCAGGAGACATTGGGGCGGAGCCAGGAACAAGAGTGTGACAAGCATAATTGAACTCCAAGAGAGTTCTGGCCATCACATTTAAAGGGACAGCACACCTTTTTAAATGTCTTCCTTCCATAGGAAATAATGAAGGATAAGGGCACCTTCTTTTGGGGCTCATAGAATTGGACCCCCTGGTCCAATCGTTTTGAAATTTGGGGGATACTTTGGGGAGAGGCACTAGATACTATATTGAAAATTTGGTGCCTCTACCTCAAAAAACAGCTCCCCCAGAGCCCCCGAAACCTCCAGATCAATTCCCCATTATACCCTATGAGAAGACGTTTCCCTCTCCACCCCCCTCCACCCCGCCCCCCCCCCTTTCTGGGAAATCTGATGCAGGAGACAGAACTCACTCACCTCCGGAGGTGCAAAGGCACATGGTCCTTTGGGGGCGTGGCTGGGCTCCCCTCCCTTCACCGGCCAGCTGACTGGGGGCAGGAAGCAGCCTGAGAAAACGGAAGAGCTCTGGCTGCTGCGATCGGGGCTGGGTGGGAAGGGCTGCCGTTCTCCCCCTCCCCCCCCCGCTTTCCCTTTTATGGCCAGCGGGGGGAGGAGGCTCCAAATCGGGAGTCTCCAGGTTTACCGGGGGATTTGGGACCCCTACATATTGCACCCAGTGTCTTATTGTATGCCACATGGTCCAGAATTGATCAAGGCAGGTGTAAGATCAGAACCTAAGTGCCAAGAGCTATGTGTAGTGCACTGACTTTTCAGAAGGTGGCCTGATGAAGATTAAACGTGGCATGGCTTTGTCAGCTGTGGGGCCAGGGACAAAGCTTATTTTATTTATTCATTTATTCATTTAAACCATTTTAACTCCACAGCCTAAAAAGACTCCTGAGGGCAGCTTCCAGGGAATTCAAAACACCAAACACAAACCCAACATAAACAGAAATAATTGATGACTTTTAAACTGGGACTATTTGCAATAATGCACTGGGAGCAAAATACACAAATGGAAGGCAGAAAGCCTCCCTCCCTCCCACGTAATAGTCAGAGAGAAAAGAAAGCTTTTTCACCTTGTGCCTCAAAGTAGGTCTGTACTTCAGAGGCATGAGATAGATAGATAGACAGATAGATAAATTTATTGTCATTGTTCTCAACAAAAGAGAGCAACGAAATGAGGTGCTCTTCCACAAACATACCAACACATCAAACACACATATTCATAAACTATTTAAATACATCTAAAACCATTTAAACCATTTAAACCATTAAAACCATTTAAATCTATCTAAAACAGATAATCATTCATAAAACCATTAAAACCATTTAAATACATTTAAATACATTTAAAACAAATAGTCATTCATAACCCTGCATTTAACCTAACCACAGCACTTGGATAGAAACTGTCCTTAAATCTGTTTGTCCTAGCCTTCAACACTCTATATCGTCTACCTGATGGTAAGATCTCAAATAGCAAATGGCCCAGATGTGAAGGGTCCCTTAGGATCATTTGTATCTTCCTTTTACATCCCATATTATACAGATCCACCAATGAGGGGAGAGAACATCCGCAAATCTTTTGTGCTCTTCTCGTCACTCTTTGGAGCACCCTTCTCTCTGCTTCTCACCCTTCTCTCTGCTACAAAGAGGGACTTGCCCCGGGTAGGCCAAGGCCTCTGAAGTCAGGGACACAGAAGAACATCTTCAGAAGATCGTATGCAGGGACAGATCCTTCCAGGCTGGCCAACGTCAGCTTTCCAAGAAATTTTCTGCAAGCAGGCGTGAATTGGGAGAATTGGCGTGAGGTAAGGAAGACTTTGTGAAATTTCTAGAATTCATTCCTTTCCTTTCCTTCTGACCTGGATAGCCCAGGGAAGCCCAATCTCATCAGATCTTAGAAGCTATGCAGAGTCAACTCTGGCAAGTATTTGGATGGGAGACCTCCAAGGAATACCAAGGCCTGGAGGCAGAAGCAGGCTATTATGCCACCTCTCTGAACATCATCCATGCCCTAGTAGGAGTCACCAGAGGTCAACCATGACTCCCAGACACCAGCATGCGAGCGCACAAGCACACACACACACAAATGAAAAAATACCAACAAAAAAAGAACGCACAAAGCAAGCTACCCTGGAGGCCCCAAAGACGGCACAAGGGAGGAGTATCAATTTTGTAAATAAATACATAAATATAAACCATGCTGGCATAAAATTTAGCACAAAATCAAAAACGAAAGAAGCCTCTCCAAATTTTAAACTGATTTTTTTAAAAAATATATCAAACCTCAATAAAATTTCATTTTTAAAATGTAAAAGGTATTCTAAAACAATTAAAAAACCATGAAAATCTCCTCAAGCTCTTTATCAGTCATGGTAGGTATTAATATGTTTACCCCCACACAGACACATTAAAAAAAAAATCCATCCAGCATCCATAATATTGAAATCAGAATGCAAATTAGAATTTTCTGCCAGCAGATGTGAATTGGGAGAATTGGTCAGAAATCAGCTCCCCCAGCTATTGATTTCAGCTCCAAAAGACTACAGCTTTAGGATACGCAACCAAAAACAGACTTTTTGGAAGGTGGCCTGATGAAGATGAAGCATGACGTGGCTTTGTTTGTCAGCTGTGGGACCACAGACAAAACTTATTTTATTTATTCACTTATTCATTTAAACCATTTTAACTCCACAGCCTAAAAAGACGCCTGAGGGCAGCTTCCCGGGAATTCAAAACACCAAACACAAGAAAGACATCCGTAAGAACAATTGTTAATAACCGAACACCAATTAAACCAGTTGATAATTTTTTATTTTTTTAATTAAACTTTTAAAAAATATACAATAAATGCAGGCAAATATTCACAAAATCTTAACCCTTTTTTAGCAAAACTTATAAACCGAAAGAATAGGTGACTCTAAAATCAGGACAATTTGCAATAACAAACCAGGAGCAAAATACAGAAATGGCAGGCGGAAAGCCTCCCTCACTCTCATCTAATAGCCAGAGAGAAAAGAAAGCTTTTTCACCTTGTGCGTGAAGGTAGGTCCAGAGACAGGAAGAACAACTACAAAGAGGGAGTTGCAGAGACAAGGTGTGGCCACGCCAGAAGACCCTGCCCCTTGTAGGCCAAGGCCTCTGAAGTCAGGGATGCAGAAGAACATCTTCAGAAGATCATATGCAGGGACAGATTCTTCCAGGCTGGCCAACATCAGCTTTCCAAGAAACAACCGCCACTGTGAATGGTGCTGAGAACCAAAGAGGAATCAAGGATCACCTCAGATTTTGTAGTAGGCTGAGGCTGTTGAAACATCACCACAGTGCTGGCTCTGAGGTAAGGAAGACTCTGTGGAATTTCTAGAATCTGTTCCTTTCCTTTTCTTGTGAGGTCCTCGCAATAATGGAGGTTAAACTTGTATAACAACTTTTATCATTGCAGAGTGTGTGGATCTGTTCCGAGGAAATGAGGGGACATCAAGTAGTCAGCCCAGCAGTGGTTTTTGATAAGAAACTGGGGGGTTAAAACCTAATATCGAGGAGTTCGAAAGGAAACTGAAAGACACCAAGATTAGGAAAATCAATCAGGATGCTTCTGATTATGAAAACAAGAAGGTATGCAGATAGACTTTTAGCACACCTTATAAAAAACAGATTTCATGGGCAGACAGACCCAGCTTTCCTGTGTGCAGGCTGTAAGAAGATATGTTGTTTCACAGATCGAAAGGTGAATTCTCTAAGCCAGTGGGCAGAAGAACACTAGACCGTCAAAGATAGCAGAACAGCCAGAAAAGACTCTCTCCTCCAACGCAGAATCCAGTAAGAGATGATGTTCTACATCTGGACTAACGTCTGTAACCCTTATTCTGCTTTCAGAATGGTTACTGGGGAGGTACTGTATGTCTCATGGAACTCTTCCAAGGATATAGATAAGATTGCTGCTTTAATTTTATGTACAATCTCTTCAAATGGCTTGATGAAGAAATCACTGACTGGCTATATTTTCCGACCCTTCACTATAGATGGAAAAACTCTGTAAAGTGACAGAGGAACGGAGAAAGGAAAGCAGAAGCAGCACAGTAGGTATGAATTGTTTTATGATGTGATCTTATGAATTTTATGAATTTAATTGTTTTATGATGTGATTTTAATTATTTATTATGTTGTAATCCGCCCTGAGCCGGACCTGGGGAAGGTCGGACTAGAAATCAGCATAAATAAATAAATGAAGCCTCTGGCCATGGAACGCTTGCAGATAGGCAGGGCTTTTTTTGTAGCAGGAACTTCTTTGCATATGAGCCTACATCCCCTGATGTAGCCAATCCTCCAAGAGCTTACAGTAGGCCCTGTAAGAAGAGCCCTATGAGCTCTTGGAGGATTGGCTTCATCAGGTGGGTGTAGCCTAATATGCAAAGGAGTTCCTGCTACAAAATAAAGCCCTGCAGATAGGTATGTGGGCACCTCAGCTATTTCACTAGGTATTTTTTGTTTAAAATTGCAGAACCGTCTTTTCCATTATGGTGTCTGACTGACACATCAAACAGGTTGTGGCCTCCTGTAGTGGTGCCACAAACAGAGGATCAACCTAGAAGAACAGCAGGGCTTGCAGGGACAAAGGAAGAGAAGGACAGCGCAGGACCATCAAAAGCTCATCTGGCCAAGCTGTTGCTGCTATCAAAGCAAGAGGCAGGAAGGCTTACAGCCTCGTTGCCAATCTACAGAGCAACAAGCAAAATAAAAACGTTAGCTCACTGGCATTTCCAGATGGCATCTACCCAGTTCCTGACTAGGCAGTGCCATGGAGAATTTGTAACATGGAGAATCAGAACAGGTGAGTACCTTTTCTCCCAGCACACTCCAGCACCACCAGAGCAATCCAACACACTGTGGACAACGCAGCCTATGCAAACCAGCAGAGGGCCAGTGTATTTATCCCACCCTGTGCCATATGGGCCGGACACTGGCTGAAGCAGTGCCACTAGTCCACTGAAAGGTAGCAGTTGGGACACACACTCAGAAGACACAATGCAAGCCACCTTGGTGGTCCTAGAGAAGGCGGAAAGGTGGGGTATCATTTTTTAAGATAAAAACATAAATAAAAACCACACTGGAATAAAATTCAGCACAAAAAAAAATGAAAGAAATCTCTCCAAACTTTAACCAGATTTTTTAAAAATATAAAACTGAAATAAAATTGCATTTTTAAATATAAAAGATATTCTAAAACCAGGGCTTTTGGGGTAGCAGGAACTCCTTTGCATATTAGGCTACACCTCCCTGATGTAGCCAATCCTCCCGGAGCTTACAATAGGTCCTCTACGAAGAGCCCTGTAAGCTCTTGGAGGATTGGCTACATCAGGGGTGTGTGGCCTAATATGCAAAGGAGCTCCTGCTACACACAAAAAAAAGCCCTTTCCAAAACAAACAAACAAACAGCCCCTGACCTGGATAGCTCAGACAAGCTTGATCTCGTCAGATCTCAGAAGCTATGCAGGGCCGACTCTGGCAAGTACTTAGATGGGAGACTCCTTGGAATACCAGAGCCGGGAGGCAGGGGCAGGCTTTATTCAGCCACCTCTCTGAATATCCTCCAGGCTCCCAGTAGGAGTCATTTACCAGAGATTGCCAGTCCATGACTTCCAGATGCAGACACGTACGCATTACAGAAATACAGAAACTGCCCCCCCATAAATAGATACATAAAACAGAAAATCTTAAGCTTTTATTGACAGATTCAATCATGGTAAGTATCAATATGTTTACCCCCTTTTAAAAAATCCATCTAGCATCCCTTATAATTGAAATCAGAATGCAAATTAGAATTGAAGTGTGACGTGGCTTGTTTATCAGCTGCAGGACCACAGATCAAAGGGAACAGGCGGTTCTCTTCCATCAAAACTGAATTTGTGACCCTGACCAAGAAGAAGGCATCTGGTAGACACCACAGGAATTAAGAAGACATCTGACTATACCTGGAGAGGGTGGAGCTACTGGCTTCATTCAAGAAGGACCAGACTGTCAGTTGTCCATCCTCTAGGGTGTAGGCCAACTTCTGCTTGGACCAGGGGCTGTGGCTCAGTGACTGAGCATCTGCCCTAAATGCAGAAAGTCCCAGGTTCAATCCCCAGCATCTCCAGTTAAAAGACCCAGACAGTAGGTGATGTGAAAGATTCTGCCTGAGACCCTAGACAGCTGCTGTGAGACTGAGTAGACAAAACTGGCCTTGATGGACCAAGGGGGTCTGATTCAGTAGAAGGTAGCAGCATCTCATCTCTTCAGGCACAGGCAAGGCAGCCCCGGAATCTTCAAGGCTGGTTCTTAGAAACCAAGCAATGGATGGAAGGAGAAGGAGAAGGAGAAGGAGAAGAAGAAGAAGAGCTTGAAGAAGCCACAGGCAACAGTGTGACAGTTTCTGGTCTTTGCTCACATGCTCAGGGTAGCACTGACCGCCATTTTCTGGGGTCGGGAAGGAATTTTCCTCCAGGGCAGATTGGCCAAGGCTCCTGGAGGTTTTTCGCCTTCCTCTGAGCATCGATCAGGGACCACCCGATAGGCGGCTGGGTTAAGGAATACCCATGAAATCGGTCTGATACGATAATAAAGACATTTACAGAATTGAACTAAATAGGGCCCCTTCACAAAATTAATAAAAAGCCTCAATATAAAACCTTTTTTTTGCCTGTGTGTTGTTTGCTGACCTAGTAAGTAGAAGGGTGACATCTTCCTCACTGGGTTTGTACAGTTTGGCAAGTCTCTCCAACATTATCTGTTCTCACAGGAAAAGCAGGACATATTTTCAGTTTCCTGTGACCCCTTGCCGCTGCCATTTTGTTCTTCATGGGGCTACAAAATCAGAAATAAATCTACCTGAGGGCAGGGGGGAGACAGTGTGGCAAAGGCTGAGGGGGAAGCCACCTCACCTCTATTCATCCATCTTTTCTACCCCTTCTCCAGTCCTATTGAGTTGGAAATCTGTCTCTCATGAAGTAATGTTATGGTCCCACCCTGGGTCAAGAATACAGCAGGGGGCTTTCACACTAGAGCTGGGTGAGGGCTAGGGTAGTCAGGCCACTGTTGGGAGATGGGGGGGGCAGGGTTGCCAGATCCAGATCGAGAAGCTCCTGGAGATTTGGGGATGGAGCCTGGGGAGGACAGGGGACTCAGTGGGGCACAACGTCACAAAGTCCACCCTCCAAAGCGTCCATTTGCTCCAGGGGAACTGACCTCTGGAGAATCCCCAGGTCCCACTGGAGGCTGGCACTAGAGGCCACTAGATCAGGAAATAGGACTTCCACTACCTTGGCTACTCTCAGTTCCTGCAGAACGCCTTGAGTAACACAAGCCATATTTTTAGGGTTGCCTGCTCTGTGTTGGAAAATACCTGGAGATTTTGAGGCTGGAGACTAAAGAGGGTGGAGTTTGGGGAGGGGAGGGACTTCAATGGGGCATTCTTTGCATTCCTAATGCTGAGTCACTCCAGTCCAACCCCATTGTGAACTCAAACCAGAATAACTTTGCCTAGAATTGCCCTATCAGCCATGCAAGCCCTAACAGACAGATACTTTGCAATCACTGAGGGGGGGCTCAGATGTGCATCTCTTGTCCATGAAGCTTCCTCCCTTGCCTTAAATCACAGGTCCCCAACCTTTTCCAGTTTGCAGGTACTGTTAGAATTTTGATTGCTCCACCCCTGAGATGGCTGCTGCAGGAGGCGGATCAAAATCCAAAATGGCTGGTAGAGGATGCAGAACCAAATGCAGTGCCTGCCTCCTTACTTTGCAAAAGAATTGCATTGGCAACCTCACTGAACATATGGAAAGAAAGAAAGAAAGAAAGAAAGAAAGAAAGAAAGAAAGAAAGAAAGAAAGAAAGAAAGAAAGAAAGAAAGAAAGAAAAGGGTATATATATATATAATGGAAAGCCTGAAGGGGCAATGGATCCACACACAGCCTCCTAATTTTCTAGTGGATGCGACTGCTATTACAGCAAAACCCTTCCATTGGAATGAGGGCAGCTAGTAACAAGCCCTTTTCTGTAATCCCCCCTTTTGCATGCTGGTTCCCAGGTTAGAGTACCCATTCAGGCACCCATTCCCAGGTCCATTCAGCAGAGACAAGCTGGCTCAAAACATTAGCCATTTGTTTGCAAGGAGAGAACTCCAACAACCAGCAACTTCAGCTTACATACAAAACTGGAAACTGAAAAGAACTCCACCCAATAGGACCAAACTAAATCACACAGCTATCAGGGAAGAAGCAGACTGTTCCATTACATACATACATACATATATAAGAGGTGGCCAAACTTGCGTAATGTAAGAGCCACATAGAATAAACACCAGATGTTTGAGAGCTAGGAAGAAAGGGAAGGAGGAAGGAAGGCAGATGGGGAGGGAGAAGTGGAAAGGAAGTAACTTTAACTTTAAATGCATTCTCCAAACTGCTGGCTGGCTTGGCAAAGTGATTCAAAGAGACAAATGCCTTCCCTAAGCCAGCTGGTGGGGCAGTGGGGGCTCAGAGCCACACAATATATGTGAAAGAGCCACATGTGGCTCTTGAGCTGCAGTTTGGCCACCCCTGATATATACAATAAATATACCACACTTTCTTGCAGTGGCCCTCCCCGCTTTGTGCAAAACTTGAGAAGGGGGGTGCCCCGAGGCACCAGGCTGGAGAACCCTGCCCTGGAGCCTGTTCTGAGAGACAGCTTTAACAGGGGGATAACATGTTTTTTGTGTAGGTAGCAGAAAAAGGAAAGAGCTCTGGCCTGGTCTGACTTGAGTTCTGCCAAGGAAAAAAAGGATGCAAGGAAGAGAGGTTGTCAGAGACCAATAGCTCAAACTCTGCACCGAGGAGCTGAGGTGGACATTTTCATTGCCCAGATCTGTTGGC
This sequence comes from Heteronotia binoei, assembly GCF_032191835.1. Lineage (NCBI taxonomy): Eukaryota > Metazoa > Chordata > Lepidosauria > Squamata > Gekkonidae > Heteronotia > Heteronotia binoei. The sequence goes on from NC_083223.1 coordinate 74,391,394, forward strand.
GCCTTCAGCTCCTTTCTCGGCAACTGACCCCTTCCAAAACGTTGCCTCCTGCCCCGCAGAACGCTGATAAATGTGCTTCTTTCCTTCCCTTTTGCCTTCTCCTTGGGCATGCGGCTTGGCTGGCTGGCTTGAGCGGTCTGGATTAATTTGTTCTGCTGGCACTTTCTGCCACCAAGCCAGCCGGAACTGCATTCTTGTGCACTCCTGCTCAAAAAAAGCCCTGGATGAACCAATGGTGTGATTTTGTATAAAGCAGTTTCACGTATTCAGGTGTGTCCTCCTATGATGGAGGCAACCATTTCCAAATGGGTCAAGCATGAAAGTCATGCCTCCAGAGGCCATCTGGATCACTTCCCACTACGCTGCAGTGGAGGAAAGCCAGGACTGGCTCTTTAGTTTGGGGGTGAGCTTCTCTGGGGGAACCAGGGAATGGGGGCCAGGAAACATTTTGGATGCAGTGTTCCCTCTAAGCTGTGTGCACAAGTGGCTGCTCAAGAAGAAGAAGAGCAGGAGGAGGAGAGGAGAAGAGATTGGATTTATACCCCGCCCTTCGCTAGCCAAAGAGCAGCTTACAAATCTCCTTTCCCTCCCCCTCCTCACAACAGACACCCTGTGAGGAAGGTGGGGCTGAGAGAGCTCTCCCAGAACTCCTCTTGAGCAGAACATCCTTGAGAGAACTTGTGGCTGACCCAAGATCACATCAGCAGCTGCATGTAGAGGAGTAGGGATTCAAACCTGGTTCTCCCAGATAAGAGTCCACACACTTAACCACTACACCAAAGCCCCACTCAGCAGCCACCTGGAGCCACACAAGGTCTTGCACTGCCCATAGCCCATTTCAGGATTACAGCAGTTATATTCTGCTCAGGATATGAATTGCTCGGCTCAGTGGGGCGGGGGAGGGAATTAGAGGGACTATTGTTTCACACAGGGCTTTTGGGTAGAAAAAGTCCAACAAGAACTCATTTGCATATTAGGCCACACCCCCTGATGCCAAGCCTGCTGAACTGCGTTCTTGTGCATTCCTGCTAAAAAAAAGCCCTGAACTTCTAACGTATGTAGAAACTGGAACACCTAAGCCAGATTGCTGTAACCAGTCAACTTCTCAGACATCTCTCAATCGAATATTGTGTTCCTCCTTTGGGAAGCCTGAACCGTCCAAATCCTTATGCCCAGGTGCAACGCAAGTGCCCCATGTCTATGGGTCAGTTCACAATGCATTGGACTTCTTAGCATCTCTGGCCTGCCCTGTCCGCTCTTTAACCCACAGCTTGATAAATAGCACATGTGTGTATATGTTTGTGTGTGTCTCCCCCCCCCCCCTTATCATTAGCAGAGTTGCCCCTGCTGCCTTTCACCTTGATTTCCCCTGGGCACACATCCGCCATTGTGATAATAACATGAAGATCCGACACGCCCACCCACCCATCTTCATTTCAACAAGCTGCCCCTCCCCTCCCCTTTCCTTCCCCTTCTTCCAGCTCTCCATCAAAAGATGGGACAGTCTCAATCTCCAAGCAGGGGGGCTTCCGCTGCTTCCCCCAACACCTCCCAAGCAATGATGCAATGTGAGTGATTCTCCAAGGGAGTCTTTTCTGCAGAATCTGGAAAGCAAAAGCACTAGATCAAAAATATTTTTAAAAAAAGAATGGTGAGCTGCTGAGGTTTTGAAGCCACAGATATTCATTATGTTGCATGGCCATGTAAAATATGTTTTGAAATACTGCCTCAGAAATAAGGGTATTTGCAAAGAGAACCCAAGTTGCTTCTTTTTAATGGCACACACTTTAGGTTTTTTTTTAAAATGGCATGTACTTTATTTTTCTTGCACTTTAACTACTAGTTTGGAAGTTTCATAGGTTCACAGTTCCCCAATGAGAATACTGGTGAAAGGCAGTCACTGAATCTATTGATTTTCCACTTTGTTACTTCCTTTAAAAGCTTTTAAATATACCATGCTGTAGTGCTGGTGTGGCTTTACACAATGAGTTTGGTCAGCCATCACTGGAAGCTGGGGAACGGATACTTGTGTTTAATCTGCATGTAGACATGCTTTTTATGTTAATAGCTATCTGGCCTTGAAGAAGAAGAAGATGTTGGATTTATCTCCTGCCCTATACTCTGAATCTCAGAGTCTCAGAGCGGTCGCAATCTCCTTTTACCTCCCCCCCCCCCACCACAACAGACACCCTATGAGGTGGGTGGGGCTGAGAGAGCTCTTACAGCAGCTGCCTTTTCAAGGACAACTCTGCAGGAGCTATGGCTGACCCAAGGCCATTCCAGCAGCTGCAAGTGGAGAAGTGGGGAATCAAACCTGTTCCTCAGATAAGAGTCCATACACTTAATCACTACACCAAAGTGGCTCGCATGAATCTTGAAGGAAGATTCTTACAAATACGTGATCTAGTTCTCTCTGAAAGATCTGGAAGGAACAGTGGTCCTCTTAAAAGGGGTGCCTAAACCAAAGCTGTACGTTTTTACCAATTTGAATGTTTTTATAATGGCTCTGTATCCAAATAAAACAGACAGGAATCCTGTAGCACCTTAAAGACTACCAAGTTTTCATTCTAGCCTCAGCTTTCGTAGACTACAGCCAACTCCCAGATTCCTTGAGAACAACAAAGTTTTGTTTTGTTTTAGCAGCAAAACAATTATGACTATAAAACAGGGATAAAATAGAGAAGTCAGAGTTCAGAAAGAAAAATAAAACCTATTTGTACATTCACTTTAAATGCAAGAAACCAGCAGAGAGAGAGAGAGAAAGAGACTTTCAGCAGGAGCCTATACATGTTTACTCAGGAGTAAATCTCACTGAATAGGGATTTATTGCAAAGCGTGCCAAGAATGTGTGCGCACGCGTGTGCAAAATGTCATTATGTCACAGCCAACGGGATGGTGACCCCATAGGGTTTTCAAGGCAAAAAACATGCAAAGGTGTTTTGCCTCTGCATGGCGACTCTGGAATTCCCAGGTGGTCTCCCCTCCAAATATTAGCCAGGGACAACTCTGCTTAGCTTCCAAGATCTGACTTGGGCTCACCTGAGTCATTACAACCTTCATAATATTTCTGAGGCTGCCACATTTCCCAAGAAATCTTAGTTCACTAATCACGGCTCCTAGCCTATGAAATTAGATCTGATTATGCGAATCCAATCATATTGATGGATTTGGCATATTTTCTCAATTTTTCTTCGGATTGTACGCTCATATGTCACAGGAGGCACAATCTTAGATGAGACATCTCTCTTTCCATGGGAGTAGGGACTGGCCATGATCGTTGGCCCTCATATTGTAAACTCGATAATACAAGCTATGAATGCTACACTGATGTTGCGGGATTGAACCCCATTAGCTTGCTGGTAGTAGATGAAATGCTTGAAGATTCCCCCACCTTCAAAAAAACACACATCAGGGCTTTTCTTTCTTTGGGAACGTGCTGGAATGGACTTCTGGAACCTCTTCATGGAAACTGCCCTGAGCCCGGCAGGAAATAAGTGTAATAAAATAAACAATTTTAAAAATATTTAAAATTTCATGAGGGGCACCCATGTGTTTCTCCTTCATTTCCCTCTAGAGAATTCTGGCTCACCTTTTTCCAGAAAAAAAACCCTGACGCACATTATTTGCATGTGGAAAACCAACACATTTGTGACCATTTTGGTGAGGAGGATGGCTATTTTGTGGGGGAATTATAACAGCCCCGTGGCACAGAGTGGTAAAGCTGCAGTACTGCAGTCGTAGCCCTCTGCTCACAACCTGAGTTCGATCCCAGCGGAAGCTGGTTCAGGTAGCTGGCTCCAGGTTGACTCAGCCTTCCATTCCTCCGAGGTCGGTAAAATGAGTACCCAGTTTGCTGGGGGGAAAGTATAGATGACTGGGGAAGGCAATGGCAAACCATCCTGTAAAAAGTCTGCTGTGAAAACGTGAAAGCAGCGTCACCCCAGAGTTGAAACTACTGGTGCTTGCACAGGGGGACTACCTTTACCTTTACTCAAAGATTTGATCACCCACATGCATTCTGAAGAGGAACAGTCCAGCAATGGATGTCATCGTGCAGGAGTGCTGCTTGTGTATAGTACTTCTTTTTGAGTCACCAATCTGGATATGCCTTCTAGTAGAAAAAGCAAGCCTCAAGCAGTAACTCACACAGAGACCTGACAGGCAGCCTCCTCCGAATGGATAAGCTTGCTGCACCTCTCCAGCAACCTGATGTCTGCAGTGAGCTGCCTTTTCTTCCCCCTTACCATTCTCTGCATTCACAATGTGCATTTATGTGTTGCCCTCAACCCCCCCTCGCTCTCTTCACCCTAACATTCAGATCCTTCTCTAAAGCTGACCACCTGCCTGACAGTTTGTGGGTCAGCACCATGTCCTCTGGAGTCCTGCGTCACCCTCCCCCCACAGCTGTCCTGCAGCTTAACCCCAATCAATCTCTGTCCAGTGCTGCGGTCTTTCCCGACCAACTGTTCTCCGTTGTCTCTCTGGAATCCTTCCCCCAATTGCTCATCTGGCTGGATATTTGCATCCAGCCCTCTGTGCCCCTTCGTAGAAATCCAGAGAGAGGCTCAAGCCCAAGAGGTTGAGATTTGAGACCAGGAAATAACTGGGACTCTCCTTCTTAACATGCCCGGATGTAAAGAAGACTCCAGGTACTTTGACAGCAGGAAGAGGAAATTTCAGGAAGGACACTTTGTCATACAGGGGCGGGGAAAACTATATGTGCTGAAATCTCCCCTAAATGTGTCAAGAATTCTAACTCACTATCAGTGCAAACTTTTTCTGCAACTTCATTTTGCCTCTGCTCATCTTGCACTGGATTTTACGTGAATCCTATGTTCACAGCAGCCAGTGAAACTGATTGCTCTTTTTATTAGAATTTGTTTGAAACAGACCTGGTTTTGTAACATCTTTTGCGGGGCCCATCTAGTTGGGAGCATAGAAGCATTGGCCCGAGACAGAGAGGCGCTCCAGTGCACCTGACCTAGTGAGTTCTGACACGTGCTGGGATAAAAGTTCATCTCTGAACATCAGAGGCACAGCTGTGGTGACCAGCAGGGCTTTCTTTGTAGCAGGAACTCCTTTGCATATCAGGCCACACACCCCTGATGTAGCCAATCCTCTGAGAGCTTACAGAGCTCTTAGTACAAGGCCTACTGTAAGCTCCAGGAGGATTGGCTACATCAGGAGGGAGTGGCCTAATATGCAAAGGTGTTCCTGCTACAAAAAAAGCCCTGGTAACCAGTTCAGGGGCTGGCAATTCTATTGATCAGAAGGTGTGGCTGCTGGTCAATGCTGGAATTCTTTTGTCCAGAGTTGTTGTCAACCATTCAGCCATGTTTGACTCTTGGCGATTCTATGGGCTGGCTCTCCCCACCTTTTCTGATCTTGTACTGTTTCTTTTAGTTGTTCCATGTTCAGCTTGGTGTTGACTTTTACGGTGTCCAGTCATTGTGTTCTTTGGCAGCCTGATTTCCTATTGCCACCAACCAATCCAAGCACAATCGCTTTTCGTAGTGAGCTCTGCCGCATGACATGGCCGAAATAAGTCAGTTGCAGTTTTGTGATTTTTTCCTTCCAATGGCACGTCTGGTTTTATGCGCTTCCAAAATTAGTCACCTTTGTCTAGAGTTAGAGAACAGTAAAGTTGAACGACTTCCACTGTTACCCACACTGAGCCCTTGGAATGTTTCCCGCAGCTTTCATGTAAAATTACATGCAGGGCTTTTTTTGTAGAAAAAGCCCAGCAGGAACTCGTTTGCATTCTAGGCCACACCCCTAACATGAAGCCAGCCGGAACTACGTTCCTGTGCTGCTCTAAAAATGCCCTGCTTACATGAGTGCAACATTGTCAAGTATGAACATACAGCGCTGTGGTACAAGCCTTTTTCCACATGTGCATGCACCTAAGAATTCTAATTACAGCATGGTTCCTGGACAGGAGCGCATGACAATCAAAAAAGAAGGCAGGGCAGTTTACTCCAGTGACTAGTGGCCTGTTTATATTGATATTGTTGGCAACGTGGTGGTTGTTATACATGCTATTTGCAATTATACCTGTTCTGTTGGACTTGCTGGTTACAATTTGAATGTGGGTACCTTTAATAAGAGCCCTGTGGTGCAGAGTGGTAAAGCTGCAGTACTGCAGTCGGAGCCCTCTGCTCATGACCTGAGTTCGATCCCAGCGGAAGCTGGTTCAGGTAGCTGGCTCCAGGTTGACTCAGCCTTCCAACCTTCCGAGGTCGGTAAAATGAGTACCCAGCTTGCTGGGGGGAAAGTGTAGATGACTGGGGAAGGCAATGGCAAACCACCCTGTAAAAAGTCTGCCGTGAAAACGTGAAAGCAACATCACCCCAGAGTCGGAAACGACTGATGCTTGCACAGGGGACTACCTTTACCTTTTAAAGCTATTACTGTACGGTAGCTCATTCAGGCCTCATTTTGGGCAGGAGCTCACAGGAGTGGTGCTCCAAAAACTCTAAATTTTATTGTGTTTTCTTTCTTACCCCCCACCCCCACCCACCAAATACTTGCTTCTGGGCTGCATCATTCAAACCCCTTGTGAGAATTTTGCTGAACTCTAAGATTTGACAAACTTTTTTATAGTTCCCCCCCCCCAAAAAAAAAGGGAAATGACCAAAACATATAAAGCAGACAGATGGAAATCTTCATCATGCCACTGTGGCCACATAGGAGAAAGTAATTTAAATGATGATGGGAGTAAGGTTTTATTGTGACAATTGTAATTCAAGAAGCATTTGAAGGCAGATGCTGAGCTGATATAATTTAGAACACCTTCTGGAGATGCCAGGAGTGTGGGGCATATGCAAATGAGTTTTGCTAATGACTTGTGCTATTGAGCTACAGCACCTCTTTTTCTACAAAATGACCCCTTTACACAGAGACCAATTTTGCACTAGGGCTTGTTCCGGGTGGCGAGCCCTTTTGCCCCTGGCGTGTCCCTCTGTTTTTGCACAAGCTGCTATGGAGCCGCGAGTTGACACACCGCTTTCCCACAGCAAGCAGAAACCGCTTGTAAGAGGATCTTGCTCGCCACAGGAAAGCCGCACGCCAACTCACAGCTTGCACGAAAATGGAGAGATGCACTGGGGGCAAAAGGGCCCTCCACCCGGAACAAGGCTAGTGCAAAATTAGTCAGCTATTGTTGGGAGGTGGCTTTTTCTTATATACATGGTATTTGGCTATTCTGTACACAGAACTGCCTGATAAATAATGACACTGGTGTTGACGATTCAAGTGGCAATTACTTTATTGAAATAAGAAAAACAGCATGCATTCCACAGTTGATTTTGTAGTCTTCCAACAACTGTATTCAACAACTGTATATATCCTCATTCCAGCTACTAGGCAAGTAGCTTAAGCTGTTATTTCATTGACGGGAGGAGCGGAGCAAGATTTACAGAGCAAAGGAAATGTGGCTGCTAGCTTAGGCGGGCAAAAGAGAGTCTTGTAAGCAATACTCCCTTTAAGCTGTGGAGTCTTGCGAGCAAAAATTCTACTTTATAAGGCTGTGAGCAAGTGATTTGGCTGCTGCATAAATGAGTTTGCTCTGAGGCCTTCCTTCCTGAGCTAAGACAAAAATGTATGAGCAAGAGGTGAAAAAACTGTGAGTAACTCAGCTTAGAGGGAATGCTGCTTGTAAGTAGACATTGGGAGTCCATAAGAACATAAGAGAAGCCATGTTGGATCAGGCCAATGGCCCATCCAGTCCAACACTCTGTGTCACACAGTGGACAAATAAACCAGGTGCCATCAGAAGGTCCATCAGTGGGGTCAGAACTGATGGACCTCCTGATGGCACTTGGCAGGGCTTTTTTTGTAGCAGGAACTCCTTTGCATATTAGGCCACACACCCCTGATGTAGCCAATCCTCCCAGAGCTTACAGGGCTCTTCGTACAGGGCCTGCTGTAAGCTCCAGGAGGATTGGCTACATTAGGGATGTGTGGCCTAATATGCAAACGAGTTCCTGCTACAAAAAAAAAGCCCCGGCACCTGGTTTATTGGTACTGTTGAACGCATCCCCAATTTGCTTCAGCTCCTGGTCTTAATCACCTACTACCTGATCCTCTTTTACAGCTGGGGAGAGCAGGGATTGGCAGGCCCAGGCAGTGTTCCCTCTAAGCTGAGTTGGTGTGAGCTAGCCAGGGGTGGAATTCTAGCAGGAGCTCCTTTGCATATTAGGCCACACACCCCTGAGGTAGCCAGTCCTCTAAGAGCTTACAACGAAGAGCCTTGTAAGCTCTTGGAGGATTGGCTATACCAGGGGGTGTGGCCTAATATGTAAAAGAGCTCCTGCTAGAATTCCACCCCTGGAGCTAGCTCACAGTTTTTTAGCCTCTGCCTTGCACATTTTTGTCTTAGCTCTGGAAGGATGGCCCCAGAGCAAACTAATTTTTGCAGGAGCTCACAACATTAATGCCAGTAGCTCACAAAGGAGAATTTTAACTCACAAGACTCCGCAGCTTAGAGGCAGTATTGGTCCTAGCAACTCTTGTTTGGATGGGGCTACAATATGGGCTGGAGGTTTAACCCTGTTTCCATTCCTTATTTTCCTGGGGGTTCTTTGCTCCAAAGGTTTGAAGAGCCCCTCCTAGTGTTGCCAACCTCCAGGTGGGATCTAGAGATCTTCTAGAATTACGACTGATCTCCAGATTACACTCCTTCCCCTGGATAAATGGCTGCTTCAGAGGGTGCGCACTATTGCATTATACCCCGGTAAGGTCCCTCCTCCCCCTCAAGCCCCTCCTGCCACAGCCTCCACCCCCAAATCCAGGAATTTCCCAACCCAGTCGGCAGTCCTCTCCCTTCTCATGTCACAGCCCCAGCCTACATTCAGTATCCCGTCAATAATGCTCTTCCATAAAAATAGTTCAGAAGATTTGTTTGTGGATTCCCCAAGGTCTTGTCTAGTCTAGACTGGCAGTAAATGATCACTCAAATCTGTTTAAATGGAGATACCAATGACTGACAGTGGGTAATTCTACAAAGCAGGGCTTTTTTTGTAGCAGGAACTCCTTTGCATGTTAGGCCATACACCCCTGATGTAGCCAATCCTCCAAGACTCCCTGGAAGAAGAGCCCTGTAAGCACTTGGAGGATTGGCTACTTCGGGTAGGTGTGGCCTAATATACAAAGGAGTCCCTGCTACAAAAAAACCCCTGCAGCAAAGCATGTATTCTGCCAATAAGTTAGGGCTCTTCTTGCAATTCTGAATTTTCCAGTGATGGAACATCTTCTGGGTAAGGTAGAATCTAGGGATTCCAGATCTCCCCTGGCCACCGGTAGAGGATTGGAGTGTAGGGTGGCCAGATCCAGGTTGGGAAAACCCTGGAGATTTGGGGAGGGAGCCTGGGGAGGACAGGGACCTCAGTGGGGTACAAGGCCATAGAGCCTATTCTCCAAAGCATCCCTTTTCTCCAGGGGAACTGATCTCTGTGGTGGTCTGGAGATGAGTAGTAATTCCAGGGGATTGTTCCTGTGCCTTGGGACCCTAGAAAAATTCCATCCCCCTATAGTTATCATTTACTTGCGGAAGGGAATATAGGTGTCCCTAACTGGCACAGAGATAACGATTAATAGTTATCATGTGGCATTGCATGTAGAAAGAGCTGCGTGGCGCAGAGTGGTAAAGCTGCAGTACTGCAGTCAGAGCCTTATGCTCACGACCTGAGTTCGAACCCAGCGAAAACTGGTTCAGGTAGCTGGCTGCAAGTCGACTCAGCCTTCCATCCTTGCGAGGTCAGTAAAATGAGTCCCCAGCTTGCTGCGGGGAAAGTGAAGAGGACTAGGGAAGGCAATGGCAAACCACCCCGTAAAAAGTTTGCCGTGAAAACATTGTGAAAGCAACATCACCCCAGAGTTGAAAACGACTGGTGCTTGCACAGGGGACTCTTTTACCTTTTTATTGCGTGTAGAATATCCAGGAGATCCTAATATTGTCTGGCAGCCAGGAGTTCAGCTCTTTTAGCATTATGTGCACCACCAGGTGGCAAACTAGACTTGTTTCTAAGACAAGAGACATTTCATAGCTGTTTTGCCATCGCCTGCATTTATATCACGGCCCTGGGATTCCTTGGAGGTTGCCCATCTAAATACTAGCCAAGCTGACCCTGCTTAGCTTCTGAGATCTGACAACATTTGGCTTGCCTGGGCTATCCAAGTCAGGTACAGAGGTGCCAACAAGTCTCGGATGCTGCCGAGCTGGCTGAAGGCGGCTCATATACATCAGCAGGAAATGCCCCAAAGAGTACTTGCTTTTTCATTAAGGAGCCCTTGAAGGAGAAAGATGAATAGTCCAAGCCTTCCTTCAGTGTCCATTCTGTGCAGCTGTTCCTCACAGTGAACGAAGTGTGCCAGCTAGGGAAAAAAATGCTTATATCTCTGGGCTCGAAAACTTTTGTCTGTGAACACCTGGAGCCAACCCTCTTCCTTCTTTGGGAAACGAAATGAAATATCCTGGCTCAGTACAGGAGGTGGCTTCAGAAGAGTTCAGGAGGCAGTACTTGGGGGGCTGCAGGGAGGGGGATCTTTTCTAGTGGAAAGGAGGCACAGGGACACTTTCACTTGGTCTACAACTGGAAAGTGATTTCAGAAAAAACAGAAAAGTCTATCTATCTATCTATCTATCTATCTATCTATCTATCTATCTATCTATCTATCTATCTATCTATCTATCTATCTATCTATCTATCTCTGTCTGTCAGTCTAGTACTGCTTATACAGCTATCTCTTGAAGCAGAAGTTAAAACTAAAAATTATTTTAGAAGACCTTACTCAGTATTATTTATCTTATATTTGATCACTGTACCTAAAAATTTTGCCACTGGAGAGCTACCGTTGGCCACCCCTGACTTAGAGGATGACACGATCATCTGTATCCAACAGTAGGCGAGACACCTGGACTTGCACATTTAGCAATTTTGTATTTTTAAGTAAGGAAAGGAAAGGTAAGGTCCCCTGTGCAAGCACCAGTCATTTTTGACTCTGGGGTGACGTTGCTTTCACGATGTTTTCACGGCAGACTTCTTACGGGGTGGTTTGCCATTGCCTTCCCCAGTCATCTACACTTTCCCCCCAGCAAGCTGGGTACTCATTTTACGGACCTCGGAAGGATGGAAAGCTGAGTCAACCTCAAGCCGGCTACCTGAAAACCCAGCTTCCGCGGGGAATCGAACTCAGGTCGTGAGCAGAGCTTAGGACTGCAGTACAGCAGCTTTAACACTCTGCACCACGGGGCTCTTATTTTTAAGTAAAGGGATGACTAAATTTGCCCTCAACTCATTGAATATAGGGCGCTCCATAATCATATGTTCAATAGTTTCAATTTTATCCTATGAGCATCTGCATGTTCTATTAGAGTAGCTCTAATATATCTGTCCTCCAAAACCTCTGAAGGAAGAGCATTTATTCTTGCCAAAGAAAACTCTTCTTAGATTTGGGACTGTCAACTGATAAAAATTGTTATTGCAATTCTACGGTGCCTAGAAAACTGCACATACATGATCAGAGCTTTTTTTGTAGAAAAAGCCCAGCAGGAACTCATTTGCATAGCAGGCAGAGCCAGTGTGTGGGAATAGGCGAAGTAGGCAGTCGCCTAGGGCACCACCTGGCCTAGGGGCACCACTGGGCGCCCCCTCCCCTCCCTGACACATGACTCTGGCTCCTGACCACTGTCACCTTGTCCTCTCCCATCACCAAGCTGCCCTCAACAAAGCCAAGCCACCCCCCTCTCCCCAATGTGCGACTTGACCTCCCACCTCATCCTATCCTGCCACCCTCCTTCCTGCCGTGGCCAGCACGCACTTCTTCTCACCATTTTTTAAATAACTTATCACATTTTTTTGAAAAAAATTAAAATTAAAAATCCGTAAATTAAAAATGTGAAAAGTTTCAAGTTTGGCATTCTTCATCTTCCCTATGTTTTTAATAATGGGGGGCCCTAGTGGGAAGAAGAAGAAGAAGAAGAAGAAGAAGAAGAAGAAGAAGAAGAAGAAGAAGAAGAAGAAGAAGAAGAAGAAGAAGAAGAAGAAGAAGAAGATGATGATATTGGATTTATATCCCGCCCTCCACTCCGAAGAGTCTCAGAGCAGAGGAGTTCCTGCTACAAAAAAAGCCATGAATAAATAAATGGTTTCAGAACATTCCATCCTCCTCTTTCTCACCTCCAGTGGTGCTCTCCTGGCCTTAGGTCAAGGCATAAAAGGCATGAGAAGAGACTATTATTCTTTAGGTGGATAAATAATCCCAAGTCATGGCTATGTGGTGATGTCCAAGGTTCAGAGAAGATCTGAAACTGTCACAGCAACTGGCAGACATTAATCTCCATTGTAACCTTAGTATGAGGGCAAATCCCTGATTAGGAAGACTCTAGATGCTCATGGCATGTAAGAGCCAGACAAAATAAGGGCATGGCCTACAACCATGGTGGGACTTGAATTACCGATTTTTGCTCTGTATACTGCCACCCTTTCCTCAAAAGTCCTGGGTGTCAAGAAACCTTACCACCAGGGGCACAATCTCAATGCAGTTTGGCATTTCTGATTTGCAACCGCTCGGTTAAGCGATGCTAGAAAATAGGTTTGCACTCTAGAAGTATAAGCATAGAACACTATCTTAGATTTAAAGGAGAGGGGTGTTGGATGGTCTAATGGTGAATTTTTGGCCATTAGCTATAAGGAGAGTCCAGATTCAAGAGCAAGGTGCCAGATGATTACCAGAATTATTTTTATAAAAATAATAGCACAGCCACAAACAAACTTATACACAAAGATAGCCAGTTTGGTGCAGGGGTTAAGTGTGTGGACTTTCATCTGGGAGAACCAGGTTTGATTCCCCACTCCTCCACTTGCACCTGCTGGAATGGTCTTGGGTCAGCCATAGCTCTGGCAGAGTTTGCCCTTGAAAGGGCAGCTGCTGTGAGAGCCCTCTCAGCCCCACCCACCTCACAGGGTGACTGTTGTGGGGGGGAGAAGATACAGGAGATTGTAAGCCGCACTGAGTCTCTGATTCAGAGAGAAGGGCAGGGTATAAATCTACAGTCTTCTTCTTCCTCTTCCTCTTCTTCTTAGTATGTGCCTATAGGGAGCCAATGTAAAACTAATAACTACAGTGTATTGATCCAGATCTTGGGCTGGTCCTTCTTACTGGCGCAACAACATCCTTAGGAGCGTCAAGAAAGCAGTGGGGCAATCATGTCGGTGCGCCTTCCTACCCGCCTGCTTTGTGCTTTGACTAGGATTCTGGGGCTTGCCTAACAGATCTCACAGTGCAGCAGAGAATGTCTTTGGCCAGCCAGACTTTTTTCATCTATGGGAGTTTCCACTGTCTGACAGGAGTCATCTCCTCCTCTCCAGTCCCTGCTTTTCCATCCCCACAATCTTGTCCATCATGAAAACATTAATTCATTCATTCATTTATTCATCCAAATTTATATCCTGCCCTCGCTGAAGCAGGCTCAGGGTGGCTCCCAACACATAGTAGAATACAATAAAAACATTTGCATTAAAACATTAAATTAAAACAATTTAAAATAATTTGATGCTAATTTTTGATATAGTTTAAAGATGACGTTTAGTGACCTTAAGCATCATTTAGATCTAGTATCTTGGTGGCAGCCTTACTTTCAGTTAAATGCTAACTGAAATAGTATTGTCTTACAAGCCTTGCAGAACTGGGCAAGGTCCCACAAGGCTCTGACCTTCTCAGGCAGTTGGTTCCACCTGTAATGGGTGGCGATTGAGAAGGCTCTTTCTTGAGTTGTTTTCAGTCTTGCCTCCCTCGGCCTGGGGATCGACAGTAAGTTTTGTGTTCCTGACCTAAGTACCCTCTGGGGAATATGTGGGGAGAGACAGTCTCTAAGGTAGGCAGGTCCTTGGCCATAATCATGGTCTTCCTGACTTTCTGATATGGAATTAAAACAATTTTTGAATTTCATACTCCTAGTTTGATGACAGTGACAAATCCAATAAAGCCAAAAGGCAGGCATTTCCTCTTCCGGAGACTGACCACCAGAGCAACCAAGGCTGTCTCAGGTCCATAATTTGACCTAAAACCAGATTGAAATGGACCAGGAGGGAACTAGAAAGGTTGTTCAGAGGAAGGATTGGGGGAGCCCTTGTTACTCTGGAAGCCCTTGAAGCCAGGTAAGTCATTTATTTAGTTATCTGTCCATCCGTCTGTCCATCCATCTATTAGTCATCTTCTGCTAGCAGCTAAAGACTTTTTTGTTTTGTTTTGCATTCCCTCAATGATCTCTCCTTCCTAGCTGTTTTTGTTGTTGTTGTATGTATTTAAACTGTATTATACATAGCAATAACTCTGTTTTAACTATTTTAAAAATTCTTTTAATGATGTATGTTTGGGAGGGGGATTGATTTTAGTGGTCTTATGATGTAAATTTATCATATATATTTTAAATTGTTACCCACATTGGCAGCCCTTGTAAGAGCAGAAAGGTTGGGTGCAATTTTTGTAAATTCACCCACCCACCCGTCCATCTATCCATCCATGTAACTGTCTGCCTGCCCATTAGCCTTTCTCGTCTCAGAACTCAAGGTAGATAACAACCATTTGAAAATAATTTAATAAAACAAACACTTTAATATATATATATATATACTTTCTGCATTCTAGCACAGAGTATAATGAACAATCTCAAATGTAGGGTTGCCAACCTGATAAAATACCTCTTACTAGCAGAGTATTCCCCCTTTGTCCAGGCTTAGGCTGCCTCAGAAATTCTCTGGCATAGCTTTGTTTTGCTGCCTTCCTGGAAGGCCAGGAGAGTAGGAGCCTCCCCCCCACCACCACCCCACTTCCCGGAAGCAGTTCCATGTTCTGTGTGATTTTTTGATGAAAGATCTAGGTGATCTTTGGAATGCATGAGATTTTCATGGACAAGGTGATGAGAAGGCTCCTGAGCCACTGTCCTGAAAACTGCTCCCTCGCCTGCTTCTCCGTTGCTTCAGAGGAAAAGCTACAATACTTTTCCCTACCTAGACTTAAGACAGACTAGAAGAGCTATTTCTCATTGGGGAAATTGTCTGGAAGGGAACAGTTACCTATCTCCTTCCCCTGAACTAGAGTCCAAATCCAGATCAACCCCTGGCCCATGAACAGAGCCAGATTTCACATCTGGAGTTCCAGGCACAGAACTCCAGAATCCTATGTCCTTTGACCCTCACAGCTGCTCAGAACTCTGGTTTAGCATACTAGTACTGACATATCGTTTCCACTCCCGTTTGGATGTGAGACTTTCAAGATGCTGAATATTTTTAAGAGGTGTCAACTGCTTTGACTGGAAAACACCATTTGAAAAATGTTAGAATGAAATAATTTCCCCGGGTGGCATCAAGGAATTTACAATTAGCAACCTGGAGATTACACATCAAAATTCCCTAGATGCCTTTAAAATTGCAGCTTTGGTTCTTAAAAATAAGTCTGTGGAATATGTCAAAACTTCTGAAGCGGCTGAATGTGAAAAAATCACATTGGCTACACAAAGCAGACATGAATAGTTAATTCATCCAAAAATAGATGTTATACAAGCCACAGATGGGTCATTTGCTCACTGGCGAATTTTTTTCAAACCATTATTGGATGCATGCTATTATGGAGCACACTGAAAGTTTATGAACCATTGCTGAAAATTTCATTAAGTAGAGCAGCTATGGACAAGTGACTCTTGAAACTTGGTAGATTGGCATGTTGATGATTGCTGTGTTGAATTAGTGTGACATCACAAAGCATGGAGCTATGCTGCAATGCAATAGGTCACAATTATGATACTAAAAAACTACGACACTGGTCTATGATCCAGAGCATAAAAGGAGGCCTCTTTATATGCTGCAATTCCATGGCATTGGAGGATGGCATACTGGGTACAAAACTGATCTCAAAAGATTTCATTTTTTTTTAAAGGTCCTAGTTCTTGTAACTATAATGTTGGGTGGATTCAGCACAGAGACTTTTGAAGTTCCACACAAAGGATCTCCAGTCTTCATAGCTCTTTCCTCTCTTGGCCAAAATGCCTTTTCATGTGAATTTTGGAGATTTTAGTTAAGTAAGCAAGAAGGCAAAAATAGTGCAAGGTCAATGACTTATGTATACCAGAGTTGGTATTTCCCAGGAGCCCTTAAGTAAATGATGAGATTTGGATCTAAAGCAAATCAT
The DNA here is from genome assembly GCF_032191835.1 of Heteronotia binoei. Lineage (NCBI taxonomy): Eukaryota > Metazoa > Chordata > Lepidosauria > Squamata > Gekkonidae > Heteronotia > Heteronotia binoei. The sequence continues at coordinate 74,407,582 of NC_083223.1, forward strand.
TTTTATTTAAGGAAACTCAAGCATACAAAAGAAAAATCATATGTCCAACACACAGTTCAGAACTAGGAGAATAGCTAGAAAAGTTAGGGACAATTGGATTAGCAGGAATGTTGTTGCTGGGTAATATGTTTCCTGTCCAGGCAAGAAGCAGAGATCCAGCAGCGATAGGGGTGGGGGCCCATGAGATGAACCAGCACCATGTGGAGAGAGGACTCAAACTGATCAGGATAGAGTGGGGGTGACTCTTCCAGCAAGGTAGCTATCAGGAAAAAAGTCACATCTGAATGGCAGGAGAGCCTGCATTAAATAGCCAATATCATGACCTGAGGCAGGGTCCAGTGAAGGTATTACCTGGCCAATCAGTGGTTTCCAGGAAGTTTAACAGTAATACCCAAGGAGTGATTAATGTGTGTCTAAGCAAAAACATTCACCAAATAAAGAAAACCAGACTGGACAATTTAGGGTCTGATGGGTTGTTGTGATGACACCTCTTAGGGCAGTGGTCCCCAACCTTTTTGGCACCAGGGACCGGCAGGGTGGGGGTACCGCAGGATAGGGGAACTGAATTTGGCCTCCCCCCCGCCGCAGAGCCGCCCCACCTCCTCCTCCTGCATTGCCTCCTCCTCCCTCCGTGTTCATTATGTTAAGCCAGGGGAAGCGTCTTCCCAGCTCTTTAAAAGCTCGCCTCCCCACCCCCCACCATGCGGCAGCAGCGGTGAGCGATCTGCTAAACAAGCGGCACTGCCTTTGCCTCCGGAGGCAAGGCCAGTGTGGCTTGTTCACCGGTTGCTCGCTGCTGCTGCTGGTTTCTCCCGTGGATCAGCTGCTGCTGTGGGGGAGGGAGGTGAGCTTTTAAAGAGCCGGGAAGGCACTTTCCTCGGCTTAACATAACAAACACAGAAGGAGGAGGAGGCAACATGGGAGGAGGTGGAGGTGGCACGGGGGGCAGGAGGCTGTGGAGCACTGCAGGGGGGGCAACTCAGCTGGCGGCCTGGTTGCTGATGGGCCACGGACCAGTATTGGTCTGGGGCCCAGTGGTTGGGGACTGTTGTCTTAGGAAATACAGGGGGAAACAAAAGGGATCAGGAAGAGTGGATATGGGTAGCAGGATCTGGCTGATGATAACTGTAAAATGATGAGATTAGTCCAACAATGTGCTATTGAAACAGGTGCTGTTTGGATGGGTGGCAAGGAGAACTCCTTTGTCCACCAGTAATTGATATGATTGCCACACATCAGTTCCTTTATATCTGGGTGGGCAGCCGACATCTGCATAAATTAAAGCTGCAAGGACTCTGGAATACAGTACATAGTTGTCAGCTTCCCCCTGGCACCCCTTGGGGGCTCTGGTGTCACCATCACCCCGCTGACCCCAGTAGCCCCTCCCTTGCAGCCAGAGGTCTCAGAATTGCTCTCCTCCCCGGCTGCATGCTTCTGGGCTCTTCCCTCTGTCTCTCTGCTTGCAGCCCTTTTCCTCACGTCAGCCTCACTTCCTCCCTGACCTCCTTTCCTAGCCGCCTTTTATTGTGCTCCTAGTGCTTCCCCTCCCTTCCCTGGGCACTCCCCCTATGGCTCCCCCCTTCTTAAGTTGGGATGCCACTGGGCGTCACCTGCCAGGCATGTGGGCCTTTCCAGCCCTGAGAGAGCAGAGTGTGATGCAGGTGGGTCTTGATGCAGTGGTGCGAACCATCATAGCTGTGGACGCAGCCCCTTGCCGGGGTCTTCACCACCCATTTTCCAGGGCCCCAGGCACTTCCTCTTTTCAGGCCTGTTGGACAGCCCCCACTACTTCTCTCCCCCTCTCCTGGGGTCTTGCTCAGCAGGTGCCCTGGCCGATGGGTTTCCGCTGCGATGTCATGCAGCAAGAGGGTGAGCTGGAACTGTTCCTTCGTATGGGCCACTTCCACAGCCTTGGAGCAGCTGGGGGCAGGTCAGTGCATGCTGTGTGGCCACGCCTTGGGTTGGGGGGCTCATCAACCGCAGGGGGGTGCCCGCTCGAGTCCTGACTTGGGCAGGTTGAGACAGTAGTGAAGATGCAGTCTCTTCATGGCTGCAACAGGAAAATAGTGTGTTGTTTTGAAATCTCCAGGAATATGGCTCCCCCCAGGTCTGCTGCTGGTCTTGCCTCATCTGGGCAGCTAAGGGGTAAAGCATGGTCCAAAGTCTTTGCAATTTCTGTAGGCAAAGTGGTCCATAGCATAATAGTCCAAGAGGGCCAAGTGCCCAAAAGCAGGTCTAGCATGAGTGCCAGCCTATGTACAGTCCATTAGAGGCCAAAGTCAAGTTTGGGGGTTTGTTGGAAAGCATGGCTCTTCAGCAACACATCCCTCCTGTAGCTATTTTTGACCCCATTATGTTCTGAAATACATAAACAATGTCTGCTGTAACTGAGATAAGATTTCCAATGGCTGGGGATACATAACTAGCAAAACCAGATTAATTTTTGCAAATAGTAAGTAGTATATAATTATAAAAACATATATTTATTTCCTAGGAATAAGGCTGATTGTGAAGAAAAATTCAAAGGGCTCTAGAAAGATCCTCTTGGTGAGTGCCCCCTACCCTTGCTATCTTCCCACCCACCCAAGTAAAGGCATTCATTTCCCCCACACACACACCTCAAGGGGAGCTGATCTCTGCCATCTGAGTGATTCCAGCCCTTACCTGGAGATTGGCAATAGTGGTTCCCCAGAAGGAAATGGCATTGTACCAGTCTGAGGCCCCACCCCTCCTCAAACCACACCCTTTCCAAGCCCCTCCCCTTAAATTTCCAGGAATGTCCTAACTTGGAGTTGGCAACCTTATCTTCTTCACTTTATCTGTCCCTCTGACTTCAGCTTTCCATCAATTCCTCCTCCCTGCAGCCTCTACATAGGAAAAGGACAGTCTTCCTCCATAGTGGGGTGGTGGTGCAAAAGCTTATATCAATCTCCTCTCCCATCTCTAGGTTTATGCAGCTGAAAAAACAGCACGGAAGATACAATAAATATAATTTAAATTTTATCCTGGCTAGAATCTATTCACTCTGAAGTAGGGTAGGATGCATGGATGATAAAGACACAGCTGGAGTATAATTTACGAACTGCCTAGTGGATCACAATCAGCCAAAGACAGCCTGAAAAGAGTGGCCTTACATGCCCTGCAGATCCTAGGGAGATCCCTTAAGGCATGCACCTCTTTAGGGAGCTTGTTCCAAAGGGGCCAATATATGCTGAGATGAAGACTGGAAAAGAAGAGGAGGATCATACTGGGAGAGGCGGCCCCAAAGGTGTGAGGGTCCCAGGCTGTTTAGGGCAGAGGTGTCAAACATATGGCCCATGGGATGGAACTGGCCTGTCCAGAGTTTTTATCTAATCTGTGAGCAACTGGTCATTACATTTATTGCCAGATGACAGGTTAATAATAATAATAATATTTTATTTGAGCATTATGTCCCTGTTTAGTGTCCCAACGTTAGTGCATAATGGGCAGTGGAAGTGGGAGGGTGAGCTTCAGGGAGATACTTTTAAGGAAATACTGTAAGAATGTTAATGCTTTAAGCATGTTTGTATTTTGAGTTTTTAAAAATAATATTGTTAATTGGGTTTGCCTGTGTCCTTTATAAAGTTTGTATCTCCTGTACCTGGCATTACATTTTATGGTATCCATGGTCTGGCCTGAAAAAGTGACATTTATGTTAGATCCCACCCTTATAACAAATGAGTTTGAAACCTCTGCTAGGGCTTTACGCTGTGAATTGGTACTGGAAATTAATTGGGAGCGAGTACAGCTTCTGTAGGATAAGTGTTATATTTGCTTATAAGGACAATCTTGCCAACAATTGAGCAGCTGTGTTCTGGATCACTTGCAGCTTCTGAAGTATCTTCAAAGGTAGCCCTGTCTAGAGAACATTACTGTAGTCTACTCTCAAAACTAGACTGTGCCAAGGTCCTCCCAAGACAGACAAGGAGCCAGTTGCAAACCCAGCATAGAGGGTAAAACTTAGTTTTTGTCACCAAGGACATGTTTGTCCATGGAAAGCAAAGAATTGAGGGATACCTCCCAAAGTCCTGTCAGAGTTGACTGTAAAAAGTTAGACCTCATCAAGGATCAGTAGAACTGACCACTCAATGGCCTGGGCTTCCCCAGCCACATAATCCCTGTCTTAGATGGATTTAGCTTCAATCAGCTCTCACCTATCCATTCCACCAACTGCATCCAGGCAGGAAGTCAAGACTAGAATTCCAGCTACTGATCACTCCTTAAAAAAGAAATAGAGCTGGATGTCTTCTGCATCTTGATGGCACCTGACTCCAAACCTTCTGACAATCTCCACCAGAGGGCACATATAGATGTTAAATAACACTGGGGAGAGAATCAACCCCTGCGGAACTCCACAGGTTAAGGCCTGCAGTGGTGACCTCTCTCCACCCAAGATTACCCTCTGGGATCAACCCTGGAGTAATGAGGAGAACCAGCTCAAGGCTGTATCCCTCACACCCAAGGAGGCCAGGTAGCCAGCCAGGACCAGATGGTGTACTATGTCAAAGGCAGCTGACAGATTGAACAGGATAAGTAGTGCTTTCTGCCTGCATCAGGGTGTAACTGGCAAGGGTCACTTTGTAGAAAAATAGGTGGTGGAGCTCATCCAGGGATTGTTATGCAGCTGCACCTACTCTTCAATGGACAAGGCATGTAGGTGAAGAGGAGGACCTCAGAAAGGTTCAGGAGCTGCACTTCTGTGAGCTCCTGCTGAATCCGAGCCTGGTAATGGGAGATAATCTGCCAGAGCAACCAGAGCTGTTTCAGTCCTGAATCACAGCCAGAAGCTGAATTGGAAGGGCTTTAGGGCAGATGTCTCATCCAGGTGTTCCTGGAGCTGTTCATCCACTGCTCGCTCAATCACCTTTACCAGAAATGGAAAAGTAGATACTGGGTGGTAATTAGCTAGGTCCCTGCCTTCTAATTATGATTTTTTTCAGGAGGGGTTTCACCACTGCCTTCTTGAGGGAGATAGGGAAAGAGCCCTGGGAGAGTGGAAGATTTATAATGTCTCTCAAGGCTCCTCCTACCGCTTCCCTGGAGGCTTTCGCCAACCAGAAAGGGCAGGAATCCAAGGATCAGGTAGGTTGAACAACCAATAGGAACCTGTTAACATCTGCCCGGAAGAGTGGGTTGAAGGATTCCAAAAATGAACCTGATTGTGCAGACATGGTCCTGAGATTCCTACTGACTCCAAATCTGGCAGCCAAATCTTTGCAAAGGGGTGAGATTTTATACAAAAACAACATTGCAGATGTGTCACAGCTAATAGTCACATTTTAATCTTCTTTTGGCGCCACCAAAGAGGTGGCCAGTTACCTAATAACTCAGTAATGGAGCTGGATGTGATGCAGTAGATGCAATGGAGGCAGAGAAAAGAGGCTGCCCTCACTGCCACTTCATAGGTTTTCAAGCAGGCTCTATAAAGTGTTCTCATTGTGTTGTTATGCATGCATTGCCAACACTGCTCTAACTGTCTAATACCCTTTTTTACCATCCTTAGTTAGTATGGGGGGAAAGAGGATGCTTGAGGGGGTGGGGATTGGTCAGTGGTCTCATGAAGGCCCAGATTCCAAACATCAGTGAGTTCATCAAGAGAGCTGCCAGCTGAGCCAGACAAATTCCACAGAACATTCTGGAATCTAATTGGATCAATGAATCTCCACAGGCAAGCATAAATAAGCTTGCTGCTCCTGCAGAGGGGGAAAGCAGATCTCAAACTGACCTTCATAAGGGGCTGGTGCATAGGAGTCAGCAGGGTAGGTGGCTGCCTGGGGCGCTACCCGGCTTGGGGGCACCACCAGGCACCCCCTTACCCATGCAGAGCACTCCTCCAAGCCTGTCTTGAAGGCAGGATCGGAGGAGCACTGCACGGTGCACTATGCTCTTTGGAGGCTTCCAAGGAAGCCTCCAAAGAGCACACTGTTTTAGCAGCGTCTAGATGCTTTCGGAAGGCACGGCTCGGTTGCTTTCAACCCCAAAGTGGTCGGGTGCCGCTAAAACAGTGCACTCTTCGGAGGCCTCCTTGGAAGCCTCTGAAGAGTGTAGTGCAAAGGAAAAGCGGTGGCATGGCAGCACTCTTGTGAACCGCTGTCATGTAAGCATGCGCCCCCACTTTCATCTTTAATGGACTATGTTCACCCTGACCCTGGTACCAGACTCCCTGGACACCCTTTTTCACCATTTATGGACTGAGTTTACTCTGGCTTAGAATCAGAGATATAAGACTCTTATTGTTATGAACTTACAGTATGAACTTATATTGTGTGAGCACAGGCAAACTGCTTCTGTAAACATTCAGTGGTAAGCAGAAAACAATGGGTATAAGAACTAACCCAATATGGACATTAATACCAAATATTCACTTGCCTACTGTCTATAGCCAATGAATCCTGTTTAACTTTAAGCATTTGGCATTTGTGCCAGCTTCCATTTGGACATTCACTCTGTGAATCATGCAGCAGTGTTCCCTGCCAGTCTCCAGCCGGCTCCCTGCTTGTGCCTATTTGTGTCTGCCCTGCCAAGAAGGACTCCATACGTCTCTCCTGAACAGTCAGCCTGCAGATCCTAACTGCATTCCTGTTTCTGAGAGCCATCAAGCAGTCATATGCCTGTGTTGTCCTGAAACAACAACGTCAAGGCTCTCTGGATGCCATGAGAGCCAAGCAGGAGCCCCATGTATTCAGGATATGTCTTGAAGATGCAAATGGGGGACGTCTAGGTGAATCATGGACTTGTGAATTTCATCTTTTCACCTGGACAAAAGACTGTTACTGCCAGACAGCCACAGCAGTTACGTACACAAAACAATTTCAGCGAGGACAAAGACCAGTCCCAGCCACAGAGACAGTCCCCATTGTGTTTAGCTGTGGTGTCACCAGAGTTTGCAATTTGGCCCACTATTATCCCATCAGGTGTTTTGTTTAAGTAAGTTAAGTTCAACCACCCTCTTAATTCCTTTTCCAAACATGACTGGGAGCCTCCCTCTCTGTGATGTCAGGGACTACATGGAATAGTGTCATAGGTCATCTGACTGCTGTGTCATGGGTCACCTGATATCATGGCCTGGGGATATGAATTTGGTTATAAAAAGCCATGTGCTTGACCACTCAGGTGTGTTTCTGCAGTACCCCCCCCCCTTTGCTGTCTGAGCCATCCCCAGTTACCTAATTGGGCCCTATCATGGCTAGTGATGCTGGTCATCTCTGACTCCCCCTCCCCTTATTGTTTTCACTACTGGACCATTCCTTTTGCAGTTTTCAAGACAGGTAAAGTATAAGCCCTGTATGTCTTTCCATTATATGTTTCTCTTATGAAATTTTCACCTCTATTTTTCTTAGGAACTGTGTGATTGATGAGTGATTTTATTTTCTTGCATGTTTTAGTTCACCTCCTGTATTCACAGGTTTATGACCGCGCTTAAATTGGCCATCTTTGCCCACCAGACTAATCCCGCAACCTCTTTTGAGGGCAATTTGGCTTACCGTCATTCTCTCGTCCCCTGCTCCTGCCCTGCCCAATGACATCACTTCTGGTGATATCATCGTGCCGCATGTGCACACAATGAGCTCCATCAAAGGAGCTTGCGGGAGGGGGGGAGTGTGGTGCAGGGATCTGCCTTGACTGACGGAACCCCTAGTGCTGGATCTGCCTTCATAAGGTAACAAGTTCATAGCACCGATTTGCAAAGCACTGCTGCATCCGTATCAGTTTCTGCACAAAAGATCCTGCATGTGGCCTGCTCTGTGCACAGGGGCCAATACAACCTGGGAGAGTCCTAATGATGCCATGGTAGTCATAAAATCTAAGGAGGCATCAGACAAGGAAGCACTGGTGTGGAAATTAAAGTCCCCCAAAACTTTGGGGAAATGCAAGGTCCATTCTGCCACAGCCTCAGCCAATCACAGAAGGGAGTCAGCTGGTAAGCTAGGCAGACAGTAAACCAGCAGGAATCCTATTGTCTTACTAGCACCCCATACCACACCTACACATTTCCCTGTTGGTGATGTTTGGTGCAGGAAGCTGCTCAAAGGAGAAAGAATCTTGGATGAGAATTGCCACCCTCCATCTTCCTCTTTGTGATTCATGAAGGACCGAGTATTCTGGGGGAGTCAGCTGGGTGAGAGCCAGAATATGCTTAACTTGGAAGAAACATGGACAATGTTGGGTCTCTACTATGTGATACAGTGCAGATTTTTATGAGAAGCATGCTTTTGGATTAAGATCCCAAGTGACTAGTTTTCTCTCTTGTTGAATTTTATCTTGTCATTCTGCAATGCATTCTGAAGAACAGAATAGTCCAATGGGTTGTGAATAGCAAATTAACCTTTCCACATGTAAAATATACCGTCAAAAGTATCTCCACTATTAAAAAGCAATTGATCTGGCTAGGTTCATTTTCCACTCAGCAGTGTGTCATACATGGCTGAACTTGTTAAAAGCTCTGGAGAAAAAAGAATGAGGAACATAGCCAAAGAAAATCATGAGAAGCTTACTCATTTTCCCAAAGAGATGCTGCTGCCCTGACCTATTCAACTCAACTAGCCTCTTTTACATTCCACTCACTGGTCTCCGTACTACATATGAATGAGCAAATGAGCTATACCCTGTCGTTAGAATAGTTTGATGAACTAAATTCGCAGCAGAGAGAAAAATATCAAGCCTTTGATTGCACACAGTAAACTGGTTCTTCAGTTATTTAACTGCTGTTTTGACAGAATGTAGTTCTCTTGTATCTCTGTGTTTATTGGAAGCATGCATATAGACCTTTCAAAATGGAAATTATTTGTTGAGGACATTTTTCTTCTTTGCAGGCTCCAAACAGAAATATTTGACACAGTGAAGTCTTTTGTCTTCAGTGACTGTTTTAATAAACTATTGACCGCTTTCTGAAAAACAGTTGATTTCAGTTAAAATTCTTGACCCCAGCATTGTCTTTAGTTAACATAGATAAGTTTCTGAGTTAAGGAAAGACTGCATTAAAACATGCATACTTTTTTCTGTCCCACTTTTTCATAATTTGCCAGCAAAATCTATCATTTAGAGAAGGGCACTGCAAACATATTCTGCAGGAACATTTGAATAGTTCAGACGCTGGACTCATTTACATCTTACATTTTAATACAAAACTATCAGAAGGTAAATTGATAAATGATTCAAATGATATAGGTCAGGGTTATCAAACTCATTTTGTTATGAGGGCTGGATCTGACATAAATGAGACCTTCGTGGGCCAGACCATGTCGGGTTGGGCCGAGCTATGTTGGGCTGGACCATGTGTGTACCTATTTAAAATTAGGTAGCAAAGATATAAACTTTATAAAGGACACAGACAAACACAAATACATATTTTTAAAAAAACTTAAAACATGCTTAAAATGTTAGTACTCATTGGTCTTAAAGATACTTTCTTTGTATTTCCCCCATGGGATCCAGGGAACTGCGTAAAGGAAGCTCTGGCTCTTTCCTTCCATCCCCAGGGACTTGGGAGGGGGGGGGGGTGAGGAGCCTCAGCCCATAGAAGGAAGAAAGGCATGTCTCAGTAGCTCTGCTGTGTGATTGAGAGAGCCTGGCAAAGCAAGCTATTCCTCCCCCCTTCCTCCCCAAGGGAGGGGCCTCAGCCAATGGAGAAAATAGAGTTTTGGTCTGTAGCTCCTGTGCAATTGAGCAAGCCTTGCAAAGCAAGCTGTGATGCAGAAGGAAGCAAGATATCAGGAGAAGGAAGCAGATGACAGCCAGTCGCTCAGGGGCCTGATTCAGCCCCCAAACTGCATGTCTGATACCCCTAATATAGGTAAAGCAAAACGGACACAGTAAAACATTACAGTATAAACTCAGTTCTTGGTGTTTGTTCCCTCAAGAACAGTGAATGAGCGTCTACATTGATTCCTTTCTCCTTTCTGAAAGCAGAAGGCACACACTGTGAGAAGATGAATGCATGAGGAAAGAGAATGGTGGCTATCTATGTACTATTGCCCAGTAAGGGCATGTGTTGAGAAAAATGTCACTAAAGTTTGGACCTGGGCTTTGTGTGTGTGTGGGGGGGGGGCTTTTTATCTTGACTGTTTATTTTCCAGTAGGACATTACTGGTTTGGGATTTGAATCTGAATGATTTCATAGTTCAGGACAATTATTTTCATTACGGAATGTATATGAGGGTTTTGGGGTGCTATTTATAAAGATAATGCCACCAAATTTTCATAGAACACACTGCTCTCTCTAATCTAAAGACCACCCAAGTTTCAAGTGAATCTTACGGCAGGGGCCATAAATAGATGCCTTTTGGTGCAGACTCAGTTCTCTCCACTGATTCCTAAAATGACAGTCAACCCTGCCTGGAAGGAGAGCTCCAGGCAGCCATGGCATTAAAAAAAAAGTCTAAATTTTCATACTCTTACAGTGACTGTAAATAAAAATGAAGGACAATAAAAATGTCCTACTTTCCACTGAAATCTCTGCATTTGCCATCCTTTCTTGTTGCGGCTTGTTTGTTCCTTTGACAAAGTAAAAACTAATGACTGGAATGCCCAGGAGTCATTTGGTAGAAATGGCATAATTCATTTGCATAACTTATTTGCATATGCCAAACACCCCTGACATCACCAGATGGTGTACTAAATTATATCAGCTCAACATCTACCTTAAAATGCTTCTTGAATTATAATTGTCATAAGAATACCCATCATACTTTTAAAATTACTTTCTCCTATGTGGCCACAGTGGTATGATTTCCATCTGTCTACTTTATATGTTTTTGTTATTTTCCCTTTTGTGTGTGTGTGGGAGAGGGGGGAAATATTAGAAAGTTTATCAAATCTTAGAGTTCAGAAAAATTCTCACAGAGGGTTTGAACAATGGAGCCCAGAAGCAAGTATTTGGGGGGATGGGTCTAGTCTCCTTGGGCAATGCTAATAGGCAGGGGTTGTTTTGTAGAAAAATAGGTGGTGGAGCTAGGGTTGCCAAGTCCAATTAAAGAAAAATCTGGGTACTTTGGGGATGGAGCCAGGAGACTTTGGGGGTAGAGCCAAGAACAAGGATGTGACAAGCATAATTGAACTCCAAGGGAGTTCCTGCCATCACATTTAAAGAGACAGCACACCTTTTAAAATGCCTTTCTTCCATAGGAAATAATTAAGGATAGGGGCACCATATTTTGGGGCTCATAGAATTGGACCCTCTGGTCCAATCGTTTTGAAACTTGGGGGGTATTTTGGGGAGAGGCACTAGATGCTATACTAAAACTTTGGTGCCTCTACCTCAAAAAATAGCCCCCCCAGAGCCCCCAATACCCACGGATCAATTTCCTATTATTCCCTATGGGAATCGTTCTCCATAGGGAATAATAGAGTGCCTAGTAGACATTTCCCTCCCCCCCCCACACGCTTTCTAAAGGGGGGAGGGCCTCCAAACTAGGGAATCCCCTGCCCTCTCCCTCTCACACACACACACTTACCAGATCTTCCTCCGGACAACTCTACTTCCTGTGAAAACGAAAGCAAAAGAAAGGGAGGGGCCGTTCTCAGAAGCCCTTTCTGCTTCCTGCTTCCTGCCCAGCCTTAAAGGGGCAGACATTTTGCAAACAGCTCAGGAGCTCTACAACATGAAGCCTAAAGGTATGTTCTCCCCCCCTCCACCCCCACCCCCGCTTCCAGAGTTTTGAAGAGCGGGAGATGAGGCTGTGAACCCAGAAGTCTCCCGCCAGAGCGGGAGGTTTGGGAAGCCTAGGTGGAGCTCATCCAGGGATTGTTATGTAGCTGCACCTACTATTCAATGGACAAGAAGGTGGAACTCTCAGGAGGAGGTGGAACTCTCAGAAAGGTTCAGGAGCTGTGTGCCTGTGAGTTCCCACTGAATCCGAGGCCTGCTAATAGGCACCAACTGAAGAGCAGACTTGGCCTTGACTTCTGAGGCCTGAGGAAGAATTGTATTTTATTTAAAAGACTTTTTATGGGTGCTGGAAAGTGAATACCTGTTGCCCCCCTTTTCTATAATAAGTGATAACTTTTGATTGTACGCTAGTCTGGCAAGACCTAGACTAGTGAACACATGTCACGTAATGTTTGCTTAAAGTATCATCATTAAAACTTCTTCTGATCCCACTCAAGAAGTCTCATAATTGAACCTGAGCAAAACCTTACACTAATGCATTCAAACGTAATACTTAAAACTCATAGAATAATGGGAAGGTAGGCTTCCACTCACCCTAAACTTAGTAATTTATTTGAAAAGGATGCACATAGCACAGTGGTGTGCTTTCAAATGACCTTTCTTGGAAGAAAGCATAACATGGATATGATGAGTGATGTTCACAAAGAGACTTTTTAAAAAAAGGCAAGAGGGATACTTCACCCAATAGCCCCATTGTAATCTGTTCATGTCCTTCTCTTAAATGTCACAGTGGAATGCTAAGTATTTTAAAAATACTAATCTGTTTACTGCTTTTCTGTTCTCATAAACAATGGGAACACTTTCAGTTAGTCATTTATTTCAATAGTCAACATTTAAAACTATGAATTATGCCATTTCAGCAAGATACTGAGTACATGCACACCCAGTGCAACCTTCAACCCAGGAAAGCAATAGGCCGCTGTGAGCTGAGTGTCACGAAATTCTCATTAACTTTAAGGCAAGAATGAACCATAGACCCTTTTTATATTCTTATCTCTCTTCTGGTTGCATGTTTTGTGCACTCTCTAATCAGGCACTGAAAGTATGAGAACCCATTAGAGAATATTTCAGAAAATTTATGTATGTCAACATAGGGCCAAAATAAATGCACTGTTATCCATTATAATTAATGAGCACTACTCAAGAACAACTGCAGACCTCTCTTGATCAAAAATGTTGGCTAAGAACATTTGCACAAAATGCTGAATCCAGAAAACCATGTATAAAACGATAATAGCAATGAATACTGTTCCACAAACATTTTTGCAAGAGTTTGTACAAGAGTTCATCCAATATTGTAGCAGGTTCTTTAGCAGTTCTGATGCCTTTGATTATTCAAGGCCAAGGGTCACCAACTTCCAGGTGGGGCCTGGAGATCTCCCACTTTTACAACTGATCTCCAGCTGGCAGAGGTCAGTTCCCCTAAAGAGAATGGCTGCTTTGAAGGGTGGACTCTATGGCATTGTACCATGCTGAGGCTCCTCCCCTCCCCAAACCCCACGCTCTCCCAGATCCACCCCCAAAGTCTCCTGGCAATCTTAAAAGGCCTTCAGCAAACAGAAGAAACGCAACTGAATTTAGATTTATTTGGTTTTGTGTGATGCTGTAGTTTAAGTTGTAAAGCAGCATTTTCATCAATGAACAATGCTTTATGCATGCAAAACTGCACTTTTGTATCAGTCATGAGTCATGCTGCAAAATATATTGCATGAATGTCCATATGATAACTATGGGCATTTTCGCACTGACCTTAATCGGGAGCAACGTCCCTCTTCACCGCGCAGCGTCTGCGCGGATTTCGCACTAATTGCTCCGCAGAACCCGGAAGAGCCGCAAAGTCCCGCGGCTTTTGCGTCGCAAATGTAAACTGGCAAGGCAAGGCTCAGGGCAGTGTACAACACAGTAAATTAATAACATATATAATTAAAAACAACTTTAAAACAATAAAACACACTAATTAACCTAAAAGATGGTGCTAGAAAATTCCATTAGTGCCACTGCTGCATTGGTGGGGGGGGGGGGCGGGGGCGAGAGTAGAGGATGGGAGTTTCAGAAGGATGAGAGTGTTACTGCCGTCAACCAAATGCCTGGTGGAACATCTTTGCCTTACAGGTCCTGCAGAACTACATCAAGTCCCACAGGGCACAGATGTTATTATACAAAGAGTTCCACCAAGCTGGAGTCAGTATGAAATTTTACTGCTGGTTGAGGGAATGGCACTCAAAGTTTTTAAAAGTTCAAAAATAACAAAAAATGTTATTCAATACAGAGGGGGAAGGTCAGGCAAAATTGGGGGTAAAATTTCTGTGGTAAATCAATATAGGCAGTGACTACAGTTCATAAAAGAGCCCCATGGTGCAGAGTGGTAAAGCTGCAGTGCTGCAGTCGGAGACTGAGTTTGATCCCAGTGGAAGCTGGTTCAGGTAGCTGGCTCCATGTTGACTCAGCCTTCCATCCCTCCAAGGTTGGTAGAATGAGTACCTGGCTTGCTGGGGGGAAAGCGTAGATGACTGGGGAAGGCAATGGCAAACCACCTCGTAAAAAGTCTGCCATGAAAACATTGTGAAAGCAACATCACCCCAGAGTCGGAAACGACTGGTGCTTGCACAGGGGACTACCTTTACCTTTTTACAGTTCATATGTTTCAAGCAATTGTAAGTCTCTTAGGCTTTTCGCTGTGACTTAGAATCTTTAAGATGAGAGGCTTTTGTTTCAGTGTTTTCTAAACACTCCAATATACTTCCTTGAGCGTATATAGCTCTTTTGGTTTCAGAAGGCAGCAGCAGGGATAATCTGTCCAGTACCTAGACACACCAATACTCTTATGGAGTTTTAACTGACTCCTAAGGATTTAAAAGACAGTTTCTAAACACACCTGATCTCTCCACTCTTCAGAACTATCTCCCTGTTTCAACTGGATAGGAAAATTCTTCTCTCACTAGAAAATCTATCCCCTTTTCTCGCCTGGAGTCTTCAGCTAACTACCTATTTCACCTGGCAACCTTCCCAGTACTCTGTGTTAAACTGCTCTTAGTCAAGGCTAAACACAAACTATATCAGCACTCAACTCTTCTTTGTCAGGACTAGACTGACTCATCATCAGTACTAGACCCTTCTCAGTCAGGGCTGAATTCAGACTCCCTTCTCCTAAGCATTCAGCTCTCAAGTCTTTCTCTGCTCAACTGATGCTAACCAATCAGATCTCTTGGAGCAGCCTGTCATTCAAGGCTCTCTAGCTCTGTAAGGAATTAACCCTTCACAGTCCATTACTTGTTTACACAGCACTTATAAGATTTTAATGTGCAGTCTGTAGCAGAGTACCTTCTCCGAATCTCTGAAAATTTCTCAGATGGGATATGACAACACCCTATAACTGTTGCACAGGCTGATGTCAGCAGGCATGAAGTGGGGATGAAGTTGTGAAATACTGGGAAATTTGTTACCCAAGAACAAATTGTGGAAGCACCCCAATTCCCAATGGGGTCCCCCATATTTGTATCTGAACCAGAGATTCCAAAACAGGCCAAGTGAAAACACTTTGCTTAGGCCAGAAAACTTGTCCAGACTTGTCTAAAGGGTCTCTCCTTAAGCTTGCAAAACAGCATCTTCGAGGCTAATTCCAGTTTCCTGCCTCCCCCCGCCGCCCCAGACAATGGAATGTCTGCAACAATAAGTTCTCCCAGGTAAGCATCTCTATTTTTAAAGGTGTCTGGCAACATCTGTCTAATCCTATCTCAAATACCCCTTCCTGACACCTTTTGTGTTACCCTATGCTAATGTGCATAAGCTATTTGCACAAACCTCCTCTCCTTCCTTCCTCTTTCCCCCGACTACTAAAATAAAATTAATCTCAAACATTAAACTACATGGCTCTTCCAGACCACAAACAACTTTATTGTATACAAGATAAAATAAAAAGAATAAAAATGTAAAGAACCTACACTAGGCACTAGAGAACTGTGGGAGAGGGAGCCCTTTAAATCATGCAGGACGCTGGTGATTGCTCCTGCTGCCCCTCCCTCATGATTTGGACCCCACCAATCAGCTAATTTGTGGACCCTTTAAATAGCATGAGAGGGGCAGCAGCAGTTCCTGTGTGCCCCTCCCATATGATTTAAATTGTGCAGGAGGGAAAAGGGCAGTCTGGGGGTGAGGGGGCCCCCAAAACTGTCAGGGGGCCAGGCCCCGTGGGCCCCTGGTTAGCTACGGGCCTGCTTACCCCTGATTTCCTAGACTCTTGATTGTGTGTATTTTATTTGCTTATGTGTGATTGTATTCTTACATATTTTTCTAGTAAACATTTTAAACTATTTTAAATCTGAAATTTTATTTCTGTTGCTGGACCTTCGTATTATTGGTGGAAAGAACCCTGCTACAAAACTAGTTCTACCTATAGTCTGCCTCTTGCTAATTCTCCCATCAAAAAGAGGAGACCCCAGCAATTTGACTACAAATTTGGGAGTGGAGCCTGAGGAGAATGGGGCTTGAGGTATAATGCTATAGAGTCCATTTTCCAAAGCAGTTATTTTCTCCAGCTAAACTGACTTCCATCATCTGGAGAACAGTTGTAATCCCAGGAGATCTTCAGCCATCACCTGGATTTCACGGTGGGTTATGTACCTTTGATTTTTTTTGTCCTTTTGCTGTGTTACTCTCTCTGTGTTGTATCACCTGGATGTTGGCAGCCCTGGGATGAAGGGCCCAGAAAAGGACAGGACAGGCCAAGCTGCAGTTCTCAAGCAATTGGCCCAGGTTTCAGCTGACAGGACAGACCAAGCCATGGCTCCTGAGCAATTGGCCTGGCTAGGCTCCAGCAGAAAAGATGACCTAAGCCATGATCAATCTGCATAGACGCCAACAGAAAGGATTGTTGGAAGAACAAACTGATGATGTCTCTTGCTCAGTCCAAGACTATAAACACCATAGAGCAAGCTAGATATCAATCTCCTTCCTGCTCTGCTTTCATTCACCCTCTCTAACCAATAGAATGTAACTCAGGGAACTTCCTTCCTGTTTGTTCTCTCCTCCTAGACCCTTGCCAGTCCGGCTTTCGCCCGGGCTATGGGACGGAGACAGTATTGGTCGCCCTGGTAGATGATCTCCAACGGCACCTGGATCGGGGCGGTGTGGCGGTGCTGATGCTGTTAGATCTGTCGGCCGCGTTCGACACGGTCGACCATCGGCTACTGACCTGCCGCCTCACCGACATAGGGGTGAGGGGGTCTGCCTTACAGTGGCTCTCCTCCTTCCTCGAGGATCGGGGACAAAGGGTGGCTATTGGGGGCGAGCGGTCCCGGAGGCGCACACTGGACTGTGGAGTGCCCCAGGGGGCAGTTCTCTCACCAATGTTATTCAATATCTATATGCGCCCTCTTGCCCAGATTGCCAGGAGATACGGACTTGGGTGCCATCAATATGCAGATGACACCCAACTCTATCTGCTGATGGACGGCCAGCCTGACTGCGTCCCTGAGAATTTAGACTGGGCCTTGCAGGATATGGCAACTTGGTTGAGGGGGAGCGGGCTGAAATTGAATCCAGCGAAGACAGAAGTCCTTTGTCTGGGTCGGGGCGCTCGGGAAGGGGAAATACCTCTTCCAGTCTTCGACGGGGTGCCGCTGAAAGCGGCGCACCGGGTTAGGAGTCTGGGAGTTTTACTGGAGCCTTCATTATCAATGGAGGCCCAGATTGCAGCCACCGCCAAGTCAGCCTTTTTCCACCTAAGGCGGGCAAGGCAGTTGGCTCCCTTCCTAGAGCGCCAAGATCTGGCAATGGTACTTCACGCAACGGTCACCTCGAGACTGGATTACTGTAATGCCCTCTACATGGGGCTGCCTCTGTACCGAACCCGGAAGCTGCAGCTGGTGCAGAATGCAGCGGCTAGACTGTTGCTGGGGCTTCCTAAATGGGAGCACATACAGCCTGGACTGCGCGAGCTGCACTGGCTGCCAGTTATATATCGGGTTCGTTACAAAGTGCTGGTCATTACCTTTAAAGCCCTATATGGTCGAGGACCTGTCTACCTTAGGGACCGTCTCTCCCCATATGAACCCCAGAGAGCACTGAGGTCAGCCGGAAAAAACTTGTTGACTACTCCCGGACCGAGAGAGGTGAAGCTGCAATGTACCCGTAACCGGGCCTTCTCCTCTGTAGCCCCGAGCCTATGGAACCAACTTCCAGAGGAAATGCGGGCCCTGCGGGACCTTGAACAATTCCGCAGGGCCTGCAAGACCTTCCTCTTCCGACTGGCTTTCGCTGACGAAGAAAGAAATTGCTAATGATAACCGCCATCCTAAAAGAACAGTATTAGCACTTTTATTAACTTAATTAACTAATTTTTAAACCTAATCAGAATTTTAATGTTTAAATGTAATTTTGTGTTTTTTGCTTTCTTTGTATAATTGAAATTTGTATGATGTTGTTAGCCGCGCTGAGCCTGCTCCGGCGGGGAGGGCGGGATACAAATAAAATTATCTATCTATCTATCTATCTATCTATCTATCTATCTATCTATCTATCTATCTCCTCTTTCTTTTTCTTCCCTGCATGCATCAGGAGGAACAGCATGGAATCCCTCCTCCTGATCTGAACTAAGCAGATGACCTACTACAATCCAAAGCCATCCAGTTAGCTAGAATAGTTTAGACACTCTTTCTCTCCACTTCACTAATATGTTGTGTTTCTTTAAATAAATCCACCAGTATTGGCTTCTTAACTTAAAGCAAAAAGGCTCTCTGTGCAATTGGTGAGATAGTGTGGTAACCATTAGATTAGCCCACGCTGCTGCACTGAAGCTCAGAAGGAGCACTCTGCTAAGTGAAGGTAAGGAAGCCTGCCTGACCAGTCCAGCCATCCTAAACCAGACCCAACAAGGATCAGCCCAGCCTGGCCTCCAGCAAACCCAGGCCTTGAGTGAGAAGCTGGAGAGGCCAGGAGAGATCTTTGGTGTCATATGAGAGAAAGAGATACGCACATATGCATGCATGCATGCATGCAAGCAAGCAGGCAGGTAGGCACACTCACTCAATACTCACACTAGTGCCAACTCCTTCATCACTTGCAAGCACTTCCATTTTCTGTGCTGTTGCACACACGTGATCCTGATCCCCAAGCCAAGCATGGAGCATATCATGGTGCCCATGCAGAAGGTGTAGTAGCTGCAGCACTTCAGGAAATCTGAGGAAGAGATGGGCAGTAGGTGGACTGGTGTAGGGAGGAGCCCACTAATAGTTGGAAACATGACTAGATGTACCACCCACCTGATAGGAAAGTACCTAAGTACCTGCTTCGTTTTGTTTACAAAAATACACTAATTTTAATGTATGCATGTATAATGAAAATGTATATAGGCCACTCTAAATTCTCAGATAGGGTTGCCAGATACCTCCAGGCAAATGGTGGGGAAAGGGAGAGGCTTACATGGAGAAAGTAGTTGGTATTTGGGCTAAAGCTCTAGGGTAGATGACAGTTTTATCATAGAGTTTTTGCCCAAATACCAGAGTGTCACCTGGATGTTGCTGGTGTGATGATTTCATTTCTGGTGTGATGCCAGCAATGAATCCTGGGCCTTTATTTTGTCTCCAGGTAAGTCCCATGCTGGCCAGCTGATCAATGACTGGGGGGCAGGACCTGTCAGCAGGGAACCCCCTTCTCCCCTGGGTTAGGGCGTGGCAACCCTATCCTCTGAATAAGATGGACTATATATTTTAAACCTCACATTACTGCCAGTGACTGATGCCACAGAATCTCTTTTCAAAGAACCACACTAATGAAAGATACTGTGTGCCTAAGGATACCATGGCTGAGAAGTTCCTGCAGTGGTAAACCACAAGACACTGATCAGCACAAAGAAATCTTGTTTGAAAGACTTGCACGATTAGCAGCATGAATCTGGACTGTAAACGAATGTATTGTCTTCCTGCTTCCACCTGTGGCTTGTGTCCATAAAAGTTTCACTTCAAAGCCAAGAAGTTGACATCATTGCTCTGTCATTAATCCCTGGCATGTGTTAGAGTCTTATAATGGAAAGAAAACATTGTTCCAGAAATTGCAATGACCTAACTCTGAAGCTGTTTACTAATTAGAAGGTTTTCCAATACTCAAATGCATGTATGATTAAGGTATCCCAGAAAAAGAGATGCAATTAGAATAGTCATGGATAGAATTTAATACTTGTATGGGTGAAAAAGGAAAGAATTTGCTGGTTCATGGCCATTATGTATAAAGACACCACCAGATAACTACAGAAAACACAATGAAGAGGACAGAGTTCCAGCTTCATTCTATTTGTAGTGACTTCTACTGAGAGCCTGTATGGTGCAGTTGTTTGCATATTGGAGAGTTTTTAGTACAAGACCCCATTCAGCCGTGAAGGTGGGTGATCCTGGAGTATTCACTTTTTTTCTCAGTCTAACTTTTCTTGCAGGATTGTTTGAAAAATATGTTGGAGGAGGAGAGAATTGTATACAATATCCTGAGCTCTTGTAGGGAAGCATAGGATAAATTAGTTTTAGACATGTTTTATAACTATATAGAAAGAGATGTCTATATTAAATACAGGGGGAAGTGAGCAAGATCTTGCTGACAGCAAGCTAGTTGCTAGTGTTCCATCTAAGCTACATTTGTTTTCCTTTTCTTGTAGCTACTTAGAGCCTGGGCAAGGTCAGAGACAGGTGTAAGCTGCTTTAGGTCTCTTTGTAGAGAAAAATGCCATATAAATTCCATAAATGAACATAAACAAAACCCATTTGATACTGTAGCTGGAAAGGAAGGTTCAGCATCAATTCCGTTGATCAGCCATGTGGTAGTGAAGCTGAACGGAAGTAACATCTGACTATACCATACCCGAGGGAACAAAGTTCCTATTGCCCCCCAAGGTCGGAATAAAGAGTCAGACACAATGCATTGGAATAAAATTGGGCCACTTTATTAACTAACAGCATAAACAGCAAGGGTACCCCACCAGCGGCCTGGCCAGGGCTAGGGGTCACCGCGACCGCTCCCCTGCCATTAACGGGCGAGAGACCCAGCCCCCCAGCCGGAGCTGAGCGACTCAGCTCCCTCCAGGCAGGCCCAGCAGGGAGGCACGCACCAGAGGGCCCCAAACCCAGACGCACGTCTCGCCAGAAAGGCACCCTCTAGCCGAGCCTCCTGGACAGTCTGCAATCTCCAAACCCGGGTCTTCAAACCCCAGGTTGTTCATGCCAGACCCCAAATTCCCCAAAAGGGGGATGCTTCGCAGTCCTCCCCTAGCCGCATAGTGTCCTAAACCCCAAAAACCTGCCAACTAAAGTGACCAACTATTTAAAGGCACCTTCCCTGAGCCAATTCCACAATCCACTGCACTGCTATGCAGGGTAGGCGAAAAACACTCCCCAGCAACAGCCAATCAGCCGGGTGTAAAAAATTCCTACCCGGCTCCTCAAATGAGGCAACCAGCCAAGCCTACATAACAGACAGGGCGGGAGGGAGGGCCGATCAACGACAGAATGAGCTGAGGGGAACGTGGAGCTAGCTGTTAAAGCAGCTAGCCCCGCCCCTCACATTGCGCGCCCAAACGGGCGACTTCTGACTCTTCCCTCCCAGGGAGGCAAACAGCGCAGAAGCAGCCTAGCAGCTACGCTGCAGGCTGCAAGCTTCTGATTGCCCCCCAAGGTCGGAATAAAGAGTCAGACACAATGCATTGGAATAAAATTGGGCCACTTTATTAACTAACAGCATAAACAGCAAGGGTACCCCACCAGCGGCCTGGCCAGGGCTAGGGGTCACCGCGACCGCTCCCCTGCCATTAACGGGCGAGAGACCCAGCCCCCCAGCCGGAGCTGAGCGACTCAGCTCCCTCCAGGCAGGCCCAGCAGGGAGGCACGCACCAGAGGGCCCCAAACCCAGACGCACGTCTCGCCAGAAAGGCACCCTCTAGCCGAGCCTCCTGGACAGTCTGCAATCTCCAAACCCGGGTCTTCAAACCCCAGGTTGTTCATGCCAGACCCCAAATTCCCCAAAAGGGGGATGCTTCGCAGTCCTCCCCTAGCCGCATAGTGTCCTAAACCCCAAAAACCTGCCACTACTAAGGCCAAGTCTCTACTTAGGGCTTAGCGCCCACCGGGAGGCCCAAAGCCACCCGCAACCCTTGCTGCAAATCTCTCAGGAAAAGCATATTACCCTTTTCCGAGAGATGGACCCCATCCCCTCTGTAGAGGCCAGGACATCTTACCAAAATATCTGGATGGGGCAAAAAGTGGCCCAAACCCCTTTCCAGCAGCTTTTTAATTTCCTTGTTGGCCTTATATCTAGCCCTTTCTATCACTGTGGGGTCCAAAGCACAACGCCATACCAGGCGGGGCAGCATGGCTGACCACACTATGATGGTCCCCGGCCATCGCTCCCGAATGTGCTGGAAATCATCACGGGCCTGCCATACCAAGGCCTTGCCCTTCAACAACCCCAGATCATTACCTCCCAGGTAAATAATTAAGATCTGAGGAGGAGGACCCGCTCCATAATTGAATCGAAATGGCAGCAAGCACGGCCACTGAAGGCCCCGGCGCCCCCGCCATTCGACAACGGCATGCTGGCTGAGTCCCAGCTGAGAGCCAACCGCAGTTCTCCATGCCTGAAGAGCAGCCCAAAACACGTGTCTATGGCCGCAGATGAGAACTCGGCTCCGGCTCCTCTGGCCAGGAACAGCAGCATCTAAAGAGAACAAACAGTTAACACAAACAGAGCCAATAACATTCTAACAACCAAAAGGTTGTACATAGGCCTTATGGGCCGATGAACGCCACCGACCCAGCCTCAGAATAGAAGTAGCAGGATCCCCATGACCACCGCTGTAGGGGCCGCCCCAGTCCTAAAGGAGTGGGTCCAAAAACTGCACCCTTGACAACCCCAGCGCACAAAAGCCCGGGCCGTCACCGCCCAAGACTGGTGCCTCATCACAGCTCGCTCACCCTAAGAGCCCCCCCAAAAGGCTAACAAGGACGCAGCATGGAACAAACATGCTTCAAAATGCGAAGCACACACCACATCCCAAACCCTCATCAAACCATGTAAAATCGAAGGAGACACGGGACTCCACATATCGACCCTGGGATCGGCCTCTCTAGACCACCCCTCCCACATCTTTCGAAGACAAAAGTCCACCGTGTCTTCCCTGTAACCCTAGTGCCTTGCTGGCAAAAGCCAACGCAGACAGGCGCCCCCTAATGGATCGCACTGCCAACCCCTTACCTCTCAGCAAAACACAGTAATGGAGTAATACCTCCACCAGAAGGGGCCACACCCTGCGGCACCCTACCACAGCCCTAAAGTCTTCAAACTGCCGCACAGCCCGTTTGTAAGACTTCAGCGTACTAGGCGCAATAGCTAGACCTATCGCTCTGCAGGCTTCGGCTCTCCAATCAGCCTTAGCTCCTGGGGCATTGGCACCTGTCTGCCTCTGGGGCCAGCTGATGAAATCTCTCCATCTGTTTATGAGATAGAGCGTTAGCCACCCCATTACTTACCCCAGGAACAAGTTTGGCTAAAACAGAATATTAAGCTGCAAACAACGCAGAGTGAAGGCCCTCACCAATCTCATAACCTACCCAGATTTGGGTGAAAGGGAATTAATGACGTGGACCACTGCCATATTATCACACCAAAAATGAACGGTGTGATTGGCCATATCCTTCCCCCACAGCCAAACTGCAACTAAGATGGGAAAGAACTCAAGAAACATGAGATCCCAGTTCACCCCTACCCTTGCCCACAAATCAGGCCAGCTAGCCGTGCACCAATGTCCACGGAAATAAACCCCAAAACCCAAGGAACCGGCAGCCTCAAACATGACTTGGAGCTAAGCCTCAATTCCTCCCCCCAAAAGGAGACTCCATTAAAAGACTCCAAAAATTCCTGCCAAACCCTTGAATCATCCCTCATGCTGCACGTAACCCTAGTCCTATGCTGAGGCAAGCGTAATCCTGCCATAGCATCACAAAGCCTCCTAAGAAAAGCCCTACCAGGAACGACCACTTTAACCATCTTATCCCTCACAACCTATTCCAAACCCCAAACAAACTTAAAGGTTACCTGACATAAACGGAACTCGAGGACCCTGGAAAAGGATCCGTAACCCACTTTAAACCCTCTAACAAATACCAGCTATCAACCCTTTGAGGGTACCTCACCAGCCACTGCTCGAGATCCCACCCATATCGGGCTGGGTCCCTTTCTCAGCCGGAAAGGCTCCTCCGCCTCCTCCAGGCTTCTTTGCACTCCTACACCCCCGAGCTTTAGGGCATTCACCAAAAGAGTGGGATCCCCTACAGGGGCATTCGTGCTTAAGCTGGCACACCGTCCTATCACATACCCCAGGGACTCCTAATTCCCAGCAGAGCAAGCGGGGCCATCACCTGCAGCCAAAGCTGCTGATGGATCCGATCCCATGAAGAGACGGATACAGGGCAGCCCTCATCCGCAATTCCTGGGCATATTGTAACCAGGCTGGCCCGCTAAAGGCCGTATAGCCCTTGTAGATTATATCCATGTACTGGAACAGGGACGCCGCGCGCCACGGCTGTGCCCTGGCAATCTCCACAGCATAAATACAGAACCCAGGAACCCAATTTGCCCAGGTCCTGTCCACTCTTCGCTGCTTTAACTTCTACTTCACTTTTTCATCAAATTCCTCCGTATCCTTTTTTTTTTTTAACTCACGATAGAGAAGAGAAAAAATGTCCACATATTCCCCCTTCAAAATTTTACCCTGGCGGCAGGAAGCAGATGATCCCCAAGCGGTAAAGCAACCTCCCCAGAGGGCAAGGCTGCAAAAGGCACCATCCCAAGGAGAAGGTGCCCCCTAGCTGGTCCCACCAAGTTCATCTACCCTCCACCTGATCCCCGACAAGGTATGCATACCTGTCCATGCCCAATTTTGCGGTACTCACGCCCCGGAAGAAGCAGGCACCACAGTATTCACTCCTGAAGTACCCTGCCCAGCCTCCAAAGCAGGCCCCCATACAGCCAATGGCCAAACCTGTCCAGGCCCCACCTGTAAGTTATCACAACACCTACCTCCAAGGCCAGCAGGAACCACTGGCCGAACCAACACCAGACGTCCCAGCTGCATCCACCGCACCTGCATCAGGACCACTGAGATCGATGTCCCTGCCAGGCACGACTCCACCATACCTGCCCTCAAGTATAGACAGCCTGGTGAAAATGTTAACTTGCCTTGCCTTCTTGGATTGCCTCATCCCTCCCCCCCCACTTGGAGAAGGGACACCTAACGCCTGCTCAGGCGCCCTTAGCCTGTGCAGTATACGAGATTCTACTGCTGCTCCATCCTCATCCTCCAAAGATGACAAGGGTGGTGGCCTCCTAGCAGGCCTCTAGATGCTATGGGTGCAGGCTTGTTGCCTTTAGGCTTGCCTGGGCCCACACCCCCAGCCATATTGCCACAGAATTGTCTGAGCAAACAATCACCTCCGAAATAAAACATATGAACATATGACGCTGCTTTACACTGAATCAGACCCTCGTTACGCCAAAGTCAGCATTATCTCCTCCGACCGGCAGTGGCTCTCCAGGGTCGCAAGCTAAGGTTTTCACACCTATTTGCCTGGACCCTTTAAGTTGGAGATGCTGGGGATTGAACCTGGGGCCTTCTGCTTACCAAGCAGATGCTCTACCACTGAGCAACCCTCCCTCCCCAAGATGGAGAGCTGAGTCAACCTGGAGCCAGCTACCTGAACCCAGCTTCCGCCGGGATCAAACTCAGGTCGTGCGCATAGGGCTCCGACTGCAGTACTGCAGCTTTACCTCTCTGTGCCACGGGGCTCTAATCCAGTCCTAAAATGGCTGCTGCACCCTACAAGAAAGGAGACCTAAGATGGCTGCTCCACTCTCTCACTAAGTAAGCAAAATGGCTGCACTCCCTTTCCCCAGGGAAGACACACAAAATGGCTGCCACTATTCTCTTAAATGCCCTATCTCCCTCCAAGAAAGGGCAGAAAATGGCTGCCTAATCTTCCCCCAGCAACAGGACTAAATAGCCACCAAAGGTCCCCTCCAACCCACCAAGGCAATCTGATCCCCTAAACAGAAAGGGGGGGGGGGCAGACCTGAGCCTCAAAATAAGATCTTCAGGGATGCAAGCTGAGGTTTTTCACACCTAACTGCCTGCACCCCCTTATAGCAGGAGATGCTGAAGATGACCACCGAGCCCTTCCCTCCTGGTCGGCAGAGTCGCAGGCTGAGGTTTTCCAAGCCTGCACCCTTTATAGCTGGAGATGGTGGAGTTTGCCCACAGAGCCCCAGTCCCTTCAGGCCGTCCTCTTCCCCAAAAATAAAAGGGGGGGGGGAGGCAGACCACCCCACCTCCTAAGAAAACCCCCCGCTCAGAGACCCCTGAAGCTAACCTCCAAGTGCTAACCAGGGCTGCCCCTGCCTAGCTGCCAAAATAGTCTGTTAGCCAGTAAGAAAAAGGGGGGGGGGGGTCCCAATGGACTGCTCTTTACCCCCACAAGGCGATGTTCCTATAGTCAAAAACGACTGGTGCTTGCACAGGGGACCTTTCCTTTTCTCCCCTCAAAGTGCTAACCAGGGCTGCCCCTGCCTAGCTGCCAAAACTGGGCTAGTCAGTTAGCCAGTAAGAAAAGAGGGGGGGGGGATCCCAATGGACTTCTCTTTACCCCCAAAAGGCGAAGTTCCTTTAGCCCCTGTGAAAAAACCAACCCAGAAGAACACCCAGCAACAGCCCACAAAATAAACTATCTCCAGGGCACACAGCAAGCCCTGGTAATCAAACTGTTTAAAGGAAGAATGATCCCTCGACGCTCTCAGCTCTAGTCGATCCACCAGACGCTCCACAAACGGCCCAGACAGCCCCGACGCGTCAGGAGCTCACACACAAACTCCGAGCCATCCGAAAACGCCGATCAACGACAAAATGAGCTGAGGGGAACGTGGAGCTAGCTGTTAAAGCAGCTAGCCCCGCCCCTCACATTGCGCGCCCAAACGGGCGACTTCTGACTCTTCCCTCCCAGGGAGGCAAACAGCGCAGAAGCAGCCTAGCAGCTACGCTGCAGGCTGCAAGCTTCTGATTCCTGCCAACAGACCAGGATGAGAAGATGTTGATAGTGGGACAGTCCAGGCCTTAACAGCTGATGAGAGGCCATCAAGACTACTGTGCCAGACAGGTGGGTCCACCACAGCAGAATAAAGAGGACTGCTGCCCCCAATGAGAGTCAGGGAGACAAGAGAGTGACATCAGATGACATTAGGATTCCCAATGCCCCAGATGAACCTGAAGATTCATGGTCTACAGAGCTTCTAGAAGGACTCAAGGTGTTATTTTGACAAACCATCCCAGTAGATGGATGGAGACTCTAGAATCTCATCACCAAACCCGGTCCCCTTATACAAATTGACCAATTATCCAGGGCTAAGTGTCTAAAATGGAGACCCATCCTATCAGATGTAATCCAATTTTGGCCAGATTTTGACACATAAGGGGGCAAAGTCAAGGGTATTTCATCCATATCTGTAGCTTTTATAGTTGGTCGATCAGAATAATTGATCCAAGGATTAGAGAGAGAACTCTGAGCATTTATGGATCAGTCCAGCCACACATTTCAAATTAGATACTTTCTGCATACATAGTGGGCTCACTGCCCAAGACATCTTTGCCTCGTATTGATGGAGAGTCTCTACAGATTTGAAGTACTTGAAGAATGTTACAATATTCTGTTCCCTGATATTTCCCATTGTACAGATTTACAGCCCGTACCAAAGGTTTCACTGAGGACATGGTATCAGATAAACTTGCACATGTGGCACAGACATGTGCCAGCTTCAGAGGAACATATTAAAAGGGTTGGGAACCCTTTTCAGTAATCATTTTAGATGGAGATTGGTTCCTAGGATTAGGAGTACACATTAAGATGATGTTGGTGATTATCTTTTAAAGTATTTTAGGGGGTTTTGGATTATGTCTCTGTAGTCAATGTTTTCTATCATATCAGCATGTGCAAGACTTGCCCACCAAGACTGTCAACACCAGGTGAGCGAATGATAATGGTTACCCCGCAAAATATGAAGAATATCAGCATATGGTGGTGTCAGTGGACCTGGAAATGTCACAGAATCAAAAAGAACGACTTATGGGACACAGATTTAGTTGAGAAAGCCACAAGTATGCTGAAGTAACATTCTGAAGGGTTAACACACAGCTACATGTGACTGAGAAGAAGGAAAAAACAAGAGTACCAAAATACTGGTCTTGTCTATAACTTTGCACTATGCCTTACTGTATATTTATCGTGTTCCTTGGCAACAACAGTAGGGGGTTCTTAAAGTTCCAAACTGGGTTTATCTGGTCAAGGCACATGCAAAGTAGAATTTCTGTCTGTGACATAGATTTTATCCAATGGGCTTATGCCACCATGGCAGAGTATATCAGTAGTGTATAGTTGGCTTTTGCAATGAAATTAGGCAGGAGGTTCCAGCCAATTAGTACATGTATTATGTATACGATAACATGTGCCAGTATGTCATCGATGTGTAATCAACCATTGCAACCATTTTGAAAAATTTCAGAGTAGCTTGGTAAGCAGGTTTTGGCTTGGCTCTGTTCTCTGGATATTGCAATAAACTTTTTTTCCTTCCTCCTTCGCCGGGACCCCGGCTGCAGGTCTTTTATTGGCTAAGAACATTCAGATGTGCAGATTTGTACAACAATACAATTAAGCCCTGTTTATTTCTACGGGGAAGTAAACTTGTTTGTTACAGGATATTGTACTTAATTTTATTTTTAGAATTTAGCCCATTACTGATCCTGGCTCAAATGCAAATTATCTCAATTCTTCAGTCAATGGATAGCAAAAGAAAAAGAAAAAAGGGACTACTACCTGATTGCCTATCATTATTGATACATACTGGGCATCATGATTATCTTACAGATACCTCACAGGAAAGTCTTTTGATTCCTTTTTGCGGTTTCTCAAAAACTGTCTGCTCCATTCAGTATAATGGAACACTGATTTATTTCTGTCACCAGCTGACAGTCTCATATAAATAGTCCAGTATTAAAGAAGCAAACTCACTGTATTATGAGGGAGAACTGCTTAGGAACTAAGGGCACAACCCGCCAGGGAGTACTATGCTCTTGCACAACTCCCATTTGTTTAACTGGAGATTGCTGAAAAAATTTCCTGGTGCTATACAGTAATTCCAATAGTCCTATTAAACCTAGGGCATGGTTTGAAGGGACAAGAACCTGTCTGCCAGTAGGGTTGCCAACCTCCAAGTACTACCTGGAAATCTTCCAGAAAGACAACTGATAGCTAGACTGATATCCAGACAACAGAGATCAGTTTCCCTGGAAAAAACGGCAGCTTTGGAAGATGGTGTTTATGGATCATATTCCTGCTAAGGTCCTTTCTGTTCCCAAACCCCACCTTCCCCAAATCTCCAGGAATTTCCCAACCCTTTCCACTGGTCATTGCCATAATCAGAGGCTCTGTTTCATGTGCACCACTGGTAAGGAGGGTGAGCACCAGACACAAGGCCCTCTCTGTTGTGGCCCCAGGCCTTGGAAACTTCCTTCTTAACATTTTAGGCACCAGGCAAAGATCTTTCTTTCTAACTTTTTAAATTATTGCCCTATTATAAATTTTAAATGCTATTTCTCCTCCTTTTACTATGTTGATTTTAAGAATATGTGTTATCAGGGCTTTTTTTAAAAAAAAGAAAAAAAAGAATAAGCCTAGCATGTGCTAATTTGCATATTAGGCCACACTCCCTGGCACCAAGCAAGCCAGAACTGTTCCTGTTCAAAAAAAGCCATGTGTGTTATTCAGTCTTTACTCTCTTGTTTGTTGACTCTTATGCAGCAAACTCTTGTTTTTAATCTGCTTGCTTCTTTTAGAATTTACTCGTTGTCTAAGCATTGTGTATTTTATTCTAATATTATCACAGTAACCTTGGGAATGCTGTACAGAGAGACTAGCTATTTAAATGAATGAGAGGAGGCAGCCACCTGGCAGAAGCTGAGCAGTTGATCGGTTTGGGTCTGGCCAGGGCTTCCATGGCCATCCTTCCGAGAACTCTTTGCATGGCACCACCATATCTATGATGGGAGAAAAACAGATTATAAATGTAGGAAATAAAATTGAGGCATTTAGCTTAATTATGCGAGTCCCCCCACACACACACAAACACTACACTGAATGTCTCTTAAAAGGAAACAATAGTTTGCTTTCTGATCTAGAATCAGAAAGTTATAATGTGCTTCACGGTATATTCCTTGCATTGTTATATAATGATGCCAGTTGGAACATCCAGTTGGTCTGTGGAATGACAGCTTGGTCCAAGAAGACAATTACCATTCTGAAAGGCATCTCAGGAGCCATTGAGTTTGATTCTCTATATTATTGCTTAGATTTTTCTTATCTAAAACAATATTTTAAATTTTTTTAAAAAAACTGCAAAAAGACAAGTCAGCAAGAAGTTCACTGTCTAAAATTGCTTCATTGCCTCCCCACATTCTTACATAATCAGATGATTCCATTTTTCATATCAGCTCCCTAATACTACGAAGTAGGGCATGTTATAAATTATTTCTTTTATCTTTGCTGTTTGTCTGGAAAATGTATTTTATTAGGAGAAAAAATAGGTATTTCACTACTGGATGTATTTTTAAAGGAAAACATGCTGTGCTGAAAGAATGGGAAATAGAATTGTATTTTTGTTTCAAGGCCTTTGGACAAATCAAGGAAAATCTAACTATTTCACAATCGTGATATGTGCAAAATATCCTCCTGCTGAGGTTGTGGAATTGACTTTTCCATCCAAAAGAGCCTCCAAAGTCATTTGTCTTCTGTCATATTGACAAGGCTTGAGTGATTACATTTCTACAT
Organism: Heteronotia binoei; assembly: GCF_032191835.1. NCBI lineage: Eukaryota > Metazoa > Chordata > Lepidosauria > Squamata > Gekkonidae > Heteronotia > Heteronotia binoei. The sequence goes on from NC_083223.1 coordinate 74,438,170, forward strand.
ATAAAGACAGGAGTATTTACCTAGACTCAAGCTCAGTGGTGCATTCCTGCTCCCTGAGAAGGGTTGACTTGGCTTCCCTCTTTCATAAAAGTTCAACAGATCAAGGGACAAAAAGGAAAATGCTGAACCAATAGCCTGCCAGTTTTCTGTACTGAAACTCACAATAATTTATGAGCCAAATACAGATGAACTTAATTTTAAAATATGTTCTCTGACTTTTTATGTAAATTACTATGAAAATAGGATCAGAGAGAGGAAAAAGAGAAAAAAAACTGTCATGAGTATACAGGCTGAGGCAACATATGCTGATAATTGGTTCAACTTTTATAAACTCCCCAGTGTCCAATTTGTTGCATCTATGTATTCTGCAGGCTCTAACTTTCTTCCTAATTTCAAAAAGGCAGATTTCTATTCCATTCTAATATCTACAAAAGGGTCTGGAATCCACATGGCTATCAGTGTAATCCTAAACAGAGTTGCAGACTCCTGAGTTTGTTGATTCCAATGAAATAGATGAATGCTTAGGATTGCATGATCTGTCTCAGTAGAGATGCATTTGAAAGGCAAATTGCATTTTACGGAACATGAGATGGAAGGGTGATAAAAATCATTCTGCTAAAATGTGTTCTGTAGTATGTATGTACAGTCATCTCAAGATCACATAAAACTAGACAATCAGAGATTAGAAACATCTGTCAGATGAAATAAACTATTAACTATCTTCAGCTTTATGAAACAGAGTGTCAAGAGGGTATGATGCAGGCAAATGAGCTCATGAATAGTGCAACCACTGATGCCCAGTCCCATTAATGGTGGTGGTGTAAAGTGCTGTCAAATTGAGGCCAACTTACAGTGAACCCATAGGGTTTTCAAGGCAAGAGACATTCAGAGGTGGGTTCTCTTTGCCTAGCTCTGTGTCACAATCCTGGAATTCCAGAGTGGTCGCCCATCCAAATACCAACCAGGGCAGACCCTGCTTAGATTCCAAGATCTGAAGAAATTGAGATAGCCTGGGCCAACCAGGTTAGGGCAAATTTACTTAATATAGACTATAAACATGAAGTACAGAAAGTAATTTGTTTTCTCCCCGCCCCCAGGGCATACAATGAATCTTTGAACATGATATAGGCTTATAAAAGTATTCCTAGAGGGAGAAAAATAAAGAGTTTTTAAAAATCTTTCATAGCCCCTAACTCAGTTGCCAAGCAAAACTGACAAGCAGTAGATTGAGAACAGTCAGAAGGAATTACTTCTGTACATAGCACATAATCAACTTGTAGAATTTGCTATCATCTGGTGAGAATCATGGCCCATAGTGAAGCTCCATTAATTGTTAGCCACAATAATTATTGGGCCAGAAGAAGAATTAAAAAAAAAACAAGAACCTCTTTTCTTTCCAGGTGAAGGCTGAAGTATGTGGCTTGAGTGGACAACCTCTTCATCATTCAAATTACATTTTCTATGCATCCCTTTTCAAAAATGGTAGGGGCAGGCCTCAGATTCAGCAGGAGCTTACAGGAGCACAGCTCCTGAAACTTTCTGAGGGTTCCCCCTCCTCCTCCCCATCTTGTCCATTGAATAGTAGGTGCAGCTGAATAACAATCCCTGGATGAGCTCCACCACCTATTTTTCTACAAAGCGACCCCTGGGTAGGGGTATCTTACACTGATAAATGAAATAAATATTCTCCCATTGGGAATCAGCAGCCCATATGACGTGAGAAACCAATGGGGACAGCCCACCAGTAGCTATCTCACATGATTTTTCTACTGAGGAAGCTCGGTTTCATGAAGAATAGGAAAAGTTCTATATCTCAAGAAAGGTTTATGCCTCTGATCCCACATAAAAATTTTGCTGAGGGATTTTTGCTGTTTTCTTCCTGCCATGACAGACCTCTGATTCCTCCTCACATTGTTCATGGGGGTTGCTAATCCCCCACTAGCAGCATTTTAGGGACCATTTTGAGCTGCAGTGGGAAGGGAAGAAGTGAGGAAGTCTCATTGCACTTGTTGCACTGATTGAAAAGTCTTCTATTAGTGCAGATTTCCCAAAGAACCCAAGCCTGAATATGTAGCATTTTTAAATGGTAGCAATACACATTGTAAACCCAGTTAGTTTTATTTGGATACACAGCAGGGAGGGGGGATAACACGGCAATGTAATTTTCATAAGAGCACAGCTGAACCACAAAGAGTGAGGCCCACATCAGTCCATGCAGAGGAAATGTTTATTTAAAGGCATATGTTTTCAAAGGTTTCATGGAGCAGATGTCAGAATTAGATGGCAAAAGAAAATACACAAGGTTGCTTTTCCTTTTTATCTGTTAAACATATTTTCTGTACAGGCTTCAAACTCAGTAATTCATTTTTTAAAGCAAATACAAATAGCTAACATGTTAGTGTTATTTGTCAGAAATGTGGTCTTCTACATAGAAGCATGTGTTAGAGTTCCCCAGTTTTCCCCAGTTAATAACACCTACTTAACATCCACTTCCTCAAACAAAATTTCGCCTTCCAGCTCAGACCACTTGAAATTTATGGAAAAAATGTGTTGGCTAAAGGAAGTTTTTGAATGGGACACAACAATTTTCCCCATTTTTTTTTTTTTTTTGCTTTTTCTTTCCCTCACATTCTCGCATCTGTCCAAGTTTTCATTAAAAGCATTCTTTTTGTTTACAATGAAGCTCTGTGACATTTAAATTTGTGTATGTTCAAGGCCATCAGGCTGTTTTTCATTGCAAGTTTATTTACTCTCCCCACTAATTTGACATTTGATGTGTTGACTTTTCTCTATGGAAAAAAATTAAAGGGAAATTGCTTACAGGAGACTTCTGTAGCCTTTTAGTCACAGAAAAAAAGCTTCCACATTTAGCAGCCCTTCTGATAATTTGAAGCATAATAAATACGGTTCGAAGAGGGAGGGATCTTATCCCCCATTATTCTGCCACATGCTGAAAGGCAGGAAATATATACAACCAGCCATCTTCTGCACCTTCTTAACAGCTTTGTGGCCAAGCCATCACGAGTGGTGCAGCAATGTGCATGTTCATGACTTTGAATGACTCACCAATGAACACGTTACATTGAGCCAGCAGAAATCCATCTGATACATTCTTCCAGCAGGCACAGCTAGGTACAAAATGTCCTAAACCCAGAAGAGCAGTGAAAGAGGTTAGCACTCCCTCCATTTTCCCATGGTACTCTTTAAAATATCCTCCCAATTCCTGCTGAATACGCATTCAGTGACAACTTGATTCTCACACACAGCTCTGCTATGGCATTCTCTAATCTCCTTCAGAGACTGGGAATGGGCCTTTCCTTAACAGTTTTCTCCATGCCCCCCCTTGACAAAAAAGAGGTCTGCACAGGTGTGAAGAAAATCACCATGATAACTGTGTGTTAACAGCTCATGCCATCCACATAAAGACCACAGAAACAGCCAGCCAGATGGAGCCCTTTACAAGAAGGCTATGTGTGACCACCACATTGTCTATGCTATACCTAAGAATAAGATAAAGCTTCAGGTAGGAAGTTCACCTGACAATATCTACTATTGTCTTTAGCCTGGAAATGACTGGATCAAAGAAATGGGACATCATGAGATTTCAACATGTTTTAAATATCCTACAGGTCAAAGAAACAAGAAACAAACAACAACAGAATATAATCATACATATCTTAGTGTTGATTATCTGTTGAATACCCAGATACATTGAGTTTTTGCCTTCTGGCACAATCAACAAATTCTGGGAAATGTTAGTAAGAAATTGACCTGGCACTCATATTCCACAACTCCCAAAAACAATTTATTTTCACTCTTTGAAAATTACTGATCTCTAATAACTAAACAAACAAAAATGAAGTGACAGATATGTCAGCATATCACCCATCTTTAAATCAGATGCATAATATAATGTATAAAAATGATAGCAACTCCCCGCCCCCCCCCAAAACCCAACTCCCTAAATCATTTCAACTCTTCTATAACACACTAGCCACCAAAACTGTACCCAAATAAAATTTCCTTGAAGGCTCTATTAAAAAGCAGCCAAGGACATTGATCTATACATGTCCATTACACAGAGTGAGAATTTCCACAGAAGAAGTTTGGGACTATATTAAGGGTGAATGATCCACTGTGATCAAGGGCCCTGTATGGCAGTGATGTCTAAAGGACCTTATGTGGTACATTGATTCCCACCAGAGTCCATATAATCTTCAGATCATGATGACCTTTATAGGTAAGAACCAGCATTACAAACCAGAATAGGATGCAAATGAGTAACCAAAGCAGTTGACAGATGATACATTCAGAATGTCTTGTATCAGTAAAAAAAACAATCTAGTCATATTCTACACCAGTTGAATTTTCCATATCATTTTCAACAGTAGGCCCATGTCGAGCATAGCATAGCAAGCCAACATTAATAGCTTGGGTGAGGTCAACAGAATCAAGAATGAAGGATAGTTTTTCTACAAAATTTCCTACAAAATTCAAACAACAGCCCAGATCCAAGAGTATCCCTGAAACAGGGTTGCCAGCTCTGTGTGGGGACATTCCTTGAGACTGGGGTGTAGGGCCTGGGAAGGGAGGGGGTTGGAGAGGCAAAGGGCCTCAGCAGAGTGTAATACCATTGAGTCCACCTTGTAATTTTCTCAAAGGGAGCTGATCTCTGCTGTCAGGAGATCAGTTGCAATTCCAGTAGATAGTCCTAATCTACCAGACTGGCAATCCTAATCCTACTGAAAAAGAGACAAATCAATCCCCGGACCCCTTGTTAAAATGTGCTAGACAACAAAGAGTTGGGAAAGACTTTTACTTTATTCATTCTCTCCCTGAGATTCTGGGGAGCAATCACAGTAGACAATGCTGTGAAGAACCAATAGCAGGTCAATTCATATGTTCCATCATGTTAGGTATTGTCTGGCTGAAAATTTGCTCATGTACAAATAAAACTTTATATATGTGGGAAATGAAAATGTTAAGAAGACTAGGCTGTCTCTCGGACCTGTTTAACATCCATGTTAATTGACATGTTCAACTTGAGACCCACACTGAAGTGGTAAGAAGGACCATGTGCTTTTCCAGAAGTGGTAAGTGGTAAGAAGGACCATGCGCTTTTCCAGAAAAAATGGTGCAGATTCTCAAAGGGATATTCCATGTACTTGTATAATTAAAGCTATCATTTTGAAGCTGAAAGGCAATGATTCAGACTACCAAATATAAAAGCCTCAAACATCCACAATTAATTTAGAGCTGCCATTGAAATTTCATCTACCAAAAGATTTGTACAAATTAGGATGTCTTCTAGGAGACTTTTGTGGGAATACAAACAGATTTACATAGAATGAGCAAAATGTTTCAGGAGACCTTCATGAATGTATGCTGAGCCCTAACACAGACCATTAAAGTAGATTTTGATTAAATTATTAGAGCCAAAAACACAAATAACCAATGTGAAAAGCAAGATCTGTTTGAACAAGCCATGTAGTCATGATATTTAAACCAGAGAGCAACATCATAAACTCAGTGTCTTGAAATATGAGAAGCCAGTGTGAATTTTATGACACAGTAATGATATGATTTTTGGATTCAGGAGTGTTCAGAAAGCAGCAAGCTCTAAAGAACTGCCAAAAAAAGTCAACAGAATAAACCAATTTACTTTCATGATAAACAATTGAAAGAAGCGGCTATAGAAAGATTCGCAAAAAGAGTTTTTAAGATGGAAGAAATGTGGATAATAATAATAAAAAATTCTCCATGTCAACCCTTTTGATCTGTTTAAGGAATGTAAGTGGATTTCTTCTCCATGACCCAAGAATTGGAAAGTTTCCATTCAGTCTAACAGAATACTATGTATAAGGGTCATTTAATTCAAAACATCTTGGGTACTCCAAAAACAGTGTATCCAAGTATGAGCATCCAAGTATGCGTACTACAGAAACAGGACTGACCATAACTCTGCACACAGCATAGTGGCTAAGAGACTGGACTATGAATTGGGAAGCCCTTAGTTCAAATCTCACCTCTTTTATAAACTTACAATGGAAAATAAATGCCTAATGTGTGACCTCAGCTTGTGGAATATCATGAAGCTTCACCTCAGGGATTCAGAATGCTGAAAGCCAAAAGTTTTTAGAAAGTCCAAAAGCTTATTCATGCATAATTTTAAAAATTCAGAGCCAGGGAACACATCAGTTATTGGCATCTTATGCATTGTTCAAGTCCAGATGCTACTGAAAGTCCCTGCTGAGCATATATTTATTTGTGTGGGTGGTGCTTCAGTTATTTGTATTTGATAAACTGAACTAACTGCAAGATTATTTAATTCTTAGTGATACCCCTGAGTTACCTACCTGTTTCTGTTAATCAGAATATTACTAAGACTACATAAGATGTGAACATGGATTGGGAGCACAAACTCTAAAAAAATATGTTTGCGGAAGGAGCTGGATTACTGTCTATCAAAAATATTAGTAATTGCTCAGCAGTTTAGGTTCAGTCCCATGGATCTATTAATCTAATGATGACACCTTTCTGTATTGTAAGGAACTTTCCTCTGATGCTGTAGATGTCATGGGCTGGCCTGGGTTAACATAGGAGGATGAATAGGAGGAGGACCTGACCTCAAAACCCAGTCAGGCACCTGTGAGGTGGATACCTTCAGTGCCTCCTCAAAGCCTGAGCCAGCAAGGCCCTTAAACCAGGACACTGCCAGACCTGCCATAATGTCCCCCAGGATGCCAGGAACAGAGAAGACCAAGAGCTAGTATATAGGTGTTAGCAACATACAGTGATTCCCAATATTTTCCCAATATATATTTTCCCTTGGGCTTCCTTTTTTTAAAAAAAACAAAACATTGACTTTTCTATGAGTCATGCATTTCAACATCCATGAGTAAGGTGGCAAAAATGGAGGTTTCTGTAATAGAACTCTTAGTCAGGAAAATGAAAATTGAATTTTCAGTAAATCAAGTTAGAGAAGACCAGCGCTCATGTTATAGCCTGTAGACACCCCAAAACAATCCCTTTGGTGCCTTCTTTTCAAGGTTTTTACATGACCATAAATTTCCTGGGCATACTCTCTAAAGCCAGGTCTAACCAGCAGGTTTGCCAAACTAAGCACTTCTAGCCTCACAGCCAAACAAGCTGCAAACGATATAGCATGAAGCTAGCCAACTCTCCTTCTGGCCTTTCCTTGGCTTAAACAAGAACCCACAAAAATCCTTCTGACAAAACATACTAGAATTCCAAGTGCCAGTCTTCATTTCTCTCCAAGTTTTTACAGCCAAGCCAGAAGCAGTGAAGAAAGCATTCTTGTACTATGATGAGTAAACGGACCCACTGAGTTTCATCTGCAATACTGATAAGATATAAAGCTGCAAACGGAAAATATTAGTTTTGATGTCAGCGTGCTAGTATGTCATTGACTGTGAAGTTAAATAATAACACTCAGGACTACTAGCTGAAATCCTGGAAACAATATAGCAGAACTACTACATTCTCTGGCAGCAATTCCCAACCATGTAGCCTATGCAGTTTGCAGGGAGGAGTGAGCACTAGTAATGTGTGTGTGTGGGGGGGGGGGGAGTGCTGGAGCTCCTGTCTACTGAGAAGTACACTTCAATCATGTTGCATTCTGAAAACACCCTTGATCAGTTAACTTTCCTGGGACAATGCTTAGGATTGTTCTCTGTGTTGCATATTCAGTTTTCAGCTATAGCTCCATCTGCTACAATCTGCTTAAAATGCAGGTAAGACCAGTCCAAACTAACCATTATGTCCCCCTGCCTCAACTCTGATGTTTGTACAGCCAAACATGACATTCATTTCCCAAACACATAAAAGAAGCCGCAGAAACCAGTCCTTAGTAAGAAAAGTAATTGTGGGTAGAGATGAGCACAAACTGGAAAAATAGTTCGTTTGATTGCCTGAACCATTTGTTCATGGTTCTTTTGATTTCCTGAACTGGTTCAAGGTTCATTTGGCTCAGGAGGTGTACAACAGCCAACCTCACCAGGAGTCTTCAGCAGGTTCTACTCCACGCGCCCTCCAAGTTTAGTGAAGACTATAATTGGAAGGTCCAAGTCATAGCCTCCCAAAGCAGGAGCCCCCAGGAAAGCTCAGATTCAGCTCTCATGACAACTTACGCTTCCCTCTTCATACTGCAAAGTGAAAGCAGCTGAGTCAGGGTGTCTGCTCCCATAGAACAGAGTGGGAACTCCTTGATTGACTCCCAGAGCTGTCAATCAAGCTATGAAGAACTGCTATGGGTGGTTTCCAGAAGTCCACTCCCAGCATTGCCTGAATTGGTGCCAGGCTGTTTGTCTGGAAAAACAAACTGCAAAAATGAACCAAATAAACTACCAAGAAAAAAAGGCAGTTTGTTTATTGTTTTGGGTATGGTGCGACCAAAAGAAACATGAACTGCCTAGTTCATGCTCATACTGTGGTTCATTTTTCAATTCGTGCCCATCCCTTATTGTGGGGTCTTCTATGAATTCAGTTCAGCTTTATTACAGTCAAAGACCAGAACTTAAATACCCATGGATAAAATGCCACATAGAGCAATAAACAGTATGCAAACCATCAGGATAAAATAAAATAATTTTACATGCATATTAAAGGAATAAAATGTTAAAATTCCACAACTTGAGCTAATAAAGATTTTCTTATCCCTACAGCATGCCACCCAAATCTAGCTACCTGATAACTGTCTGAAAGAAGTCTTCTATGAAAAACAATGTAAGAAAGTACAAAGAAGCCTCTTGTGATTTGAAAGTCAAATCATCTTTATTATAGTTATGCTAATTATCATAGTTATAATTATTATAGTTATGCCCCATGGTGCAGAGTGGTAAAGCTGCAGTACTGCAGTTCTAAGCTCTGCTCATGAACTGAGTTCGATCCTGGTGGAAACTGGGTTCAGGTAGCCGGCTTGAGGTTGACTCAGTCTTCCATCCTTCTGAGGTCAGTAAAATGAGCACCCAACTTGCTGGGGGGAAGTGTAGATGACTGGGGAAGGCAATGGCAAACCACCCCGTAAAAAGTCTGCCATGAAAACGTTGTGAAAGCAACGTCACCCCAGAGTCGGAAACGACTGGTGCTTGCACAGGAGACTACCTTTACCTACCTTACTTGTTTTCTAATTATGCTATTAAGAAAAAAGCACTGCACATTATTGATGCTGACTATGCTGCATATGTAAACAATATAAACACAAAAAGTTGTCTTACACAAAAAGTTGTCAGAGAGACCATTATTCCATCAAGCTGAATATGGTTTCCTGTGACTGGTAAAAAAAAAGAGGGAGGAAACAGTTTAAAAAACAAAACAAAATGAAAGAACAGACGAACAAAAAGATGTAGCATATTGGTGTTAAGAAATGTGTAATAATCCCCCACTGATTGAAAATGTTATATTCAAGTAATACATATACTAGAAGACAATAGTTTCAATTATCACTACTTTCACAGTACATAAATAGTATAAGGCTCACAAAAATAATATACAAAGGTGAACAAATAACAACTGAAAATTGATTAAAATACAGCTTCCCAGGACATTCAGAGGACAAAATTTCATGCAACTGAAAAATGACCCAAACGTAATTCAGAGGGCAGAATTCCATGATGGTGTTCTGGCAACTCTTTTGAATATTCTTTTTCAAAAACATATGCTGATTCCTTTTAAAAGACCATCTGAAATATATTAAGTGCTCTAAAGTAAACATTGATGAATGAAAACGAGGACACAATTTTTTATCAGTATATATCTTTAAAACCTAACAAATATCAAGAAACTCTTTAAAAGTCAATGTATGCAATCCATTTAAAATAAAATACGAACAATTAACAAGCAAAACAGCAATAAAAACATTGAAGCAGTGAATTACAAGCCTTTTTCTTCTTATCCCAAGAAACAATTCTAGTCTATGGCTGTGAACCAAATGTTGACTCATGACCCTTTATCAAGTTTTTAAGGGGCAATCTTAAAGGGACAATTTCTTTCCCAGATGAATAGAGATAAATCCAACTACCATTAGCCTGTTTTGAACCCAGAATGTGTATGCAAAACACTTCCCTTTGAAGAAAAATTCTATTGATATCACAATGAATACAAGTATATACCTTTCAATGGCAAAAAGCCCTATTGAAACTATTGAACAAAGCAGGAGTCAAGTTGCGCCTTTAAGACCAACCAATTTTTATTTAGAACGTAAGCTTTTGTGTTTTACATTCTAAATAAAAATTGGTTGGTCTTAAAGGTGCAACTTCTCCTGCTTTGTTCAACTGCTTCAGACCAACACGGTTGCCCACTTGGATCTATTGAAACTATGATTCAGTTTCCCAAAATGGGGTACAAGAGGTACGTCAAAGATCTTACTTTTAGCTTACTGCGATGCTCTGAAATCCTGGTTTTTAAGGAACACATAGTCTTGCCAACATACAATCAATTTACATGGACATATCAATTCACAGATAACATGTGGAACTGTGATTGGAGAAGTAGTATCTAAATTAAAATGCTGCATTGGTATTAGGTGCCTCAAAGCTTTTAGTTGCAATATCTAAGAGCACTTCATACTGTTATCATACTTAAATGTCCTTCAGCATCTTCAGAATGGTCCTTATTCCTCAAATTTATATGGACAAAAAACTCATGTCAGATTGTAAGCCAAAATGCCCTCAAAACTGAGGTTGGGAAATTGTCAGGTGGGCACCTGGCTTAATCAGGATCTTTTTACCTGTGTATACAGGATTCCACATCCAGAAATTAATGCTTAAAATATCAAGGACTCTAATTAAGTAAAACAATTAAAATTTATTCTAGAAAATATAGGCATACATACAAGGCAATGTGCTCATGAAACATACATACAGTCCTAGGAAAAGCAGAGAGAGATATAGAGACAACACATGGGTAGACAAACAGGGTGATAATTACCTATCATAATCTTCAAGGAAGGCTCCAATGGTGACAAAAGAGGATGAGGGAAATGGGACCCTAAACTGGCCAAGAATCGGGGATGGATCTAGACAGCGGAGATAGGGTACTGCTAGATGCACACATGAGTGGAGCTGGGTCAGAGGTTAAATAGACTACCTTGGACCCTCAGGGGATGGGAGGTACGAGGGAGGGGAAAGGGGAGGCTCTGTAGTGACCATAAGGGCTGGACTTCTGAAGTAGCCAATAGCAAGTTGATTGGTGGCACCTAATTGGGTACTCATAACTGACCAATGAACAAGCTTGGGCCCGGGTTACCTGATTGGCTGTACAGGTAACCATGGGCCAAGGGGAGGCTCCACAATGACAGTTGGGGAGAAGAATAGGAGAAATTACTGGGTGGAGGGGTGCTTAAGATTATTAAACTTATCTAAAAGGGTGACAATAGATGGCCAAATTATTGCCTAGGTAACACCCAGTTTACACAAAGGAACTTGGCTCTGGCTGAAGATGGTCGTCCTCTTCTTCTGTGTTTTTCTTGCCACCAGTCTTTGTCCTGGGTTCCATTGGACAAATGCTTGGGCGGTCGGGCAGGATCCACGCCTGGATAAGCTTGATGGTTCCATGGGTGGGTAACATCTGTATGTGTGCTTCCCGCTGTGCTGAAATGGAGTTTTGGCACTGCTGGAAGATAGCTGGTATTAGCCTCCCAAAGTGGATTCTATGATCAAGGCTGAAAACCGCATGGCCTGGATAGCTCCTAACGGCGTGCTTTCTTCCGCTCCAAGATAGAGATGGCATTCACCCGAAGTGACTGGAAACCATTCGTTCTCCTTGTTGGCGCTCTTCCAGGGACACGGAGCGCTGCTTTAGCGTTGTGGCTGTTTATATTCATAAGTCCTTTCCATTCTGGTAGACAAACCCACGTCCTTCAGGTAGATGTGTGAGAGCTCAGTCTCCAGGCACTCTGGCAACCAGATGGGTGACTACGATGTTCTGGAAATTAGGGGCATTTCCTTACAAGATTATTATATCATTAAAGGTTTTGTTGTGCATGTGCAGTTACCATGAGAAGTAACCCATGGCCTATTCCATAAACTTTCTGCAACTGAATAATAAATGAGAAATCAGGGGGGTTTTGAGTGGGAACACACAGGAATGCAATTGTGGCTGGCTTGACATCAGGGAGTGTGGCCTAATATGAAAATGAATTCCTGCTGTGTTTTTTCTAAAAAAAAAAAAGGGTCCTGTGAGAAAGCAACACCTGCCTTCAGTTTACATATATTGCTTCTGGATGTGTGTGTGTTTTCATCATAGTATTAGTAACCACTGAGGAAGGCCCTAGAAGCTGAAACATTTATGGTCCTACTGGTCATTTGATATAGTTATTAACTAAGTATGTGAAATCATCAATGGAAAATGACTAAAGCGTTTTTGTTGCTTATGTTGATGTTCTTTGAAGTCTGATCTTCAGACCATTTGTTCTTAATCTTTTAATAATTGCTACTGTGTACACCATGGATAAAAATATATTTTGATAATATTTATCTTTATGTTAGCTTGAACCTTCGAACAGTGCTGGTATGTTTTAGGGTTGAGTTTGTTTTCCCTGTTTTTCTGTGTGTGTATACAGTGCTGTCAAGTCACAACTGACTTATGATGTTTCAAGGCAAGAGGCATTCAGAGATGGTTTGCCATTACCTGCCTCCGCATAGCAACCATAGACTTCTGTGGTCATCTCCCATCAAAGTACAAACCAGTGCTGACCCTGCTTAGCTTCTGAGATGTTATGAGATTGCCTAGCCTCAGCCATTCAGGTCAGGGCCTATGTCTTTAGCGATTACATAAAAAAAGCAAACCAGCCAGTGAAGAATCACCCTATTTCCATGTTGGAAAACATCTAGAATATTAGATTGCTTTGATTTTAAAGTTTGAGCTGATTCCGTTTTGCTGAACTGAGCCAACCAATTAATAAACAATATAGATGAAAGTAAAGTAATTGTGGACCAATTCATTTACATCTCTTAATAAGGTACCCAGGCCTAGCAGGGTTAACTTCCTGCACCTCCTCCCCCACACTGATAGCATCACTGAGTCACATGGTGGTGCCCAGTTCAGCACTCCCAGAAGGCCAATGCCCTAGGCAATTGCCACAAGGTGTCAGACAATGGAACTTCAAATCAACCAGACTTCGAGTTGATACCAAGTTTAGGCTTTATTGGAGAATCCATAGCATCTGAGCGAACACTGATACAGTGTTGCATATGAGCACATGTCTTAAAGAATTTTACATCAAAGCTTGCTATGCAAAAACCCACACATCTAAACATTGCTAGGTCGGGGTGCAAGGTTTCACACAGGTACTTCTTCTTATCTCTTTGTTATTGCGGCTTCACAGGAATGGCCGAATTGCCAGCCCTGAGGCACTTATCTTCAAAGGAAAGTGTCTTGCTGAAGGTGCTCTTACTTCCACCAGCACTCCTTTTGCTTTCAGATGCTCTCTGGCATTGAAAGGAGGGGTGTGTGTGGGGGAGGGTGATTTTAGTAATACAAAAATAACCTTAACTTTGGAGTCGTAACACAAAATCTAAATCCTGGATAACTGCACAGTTTTTAATAAAGCTGCCCATTGAGTGTTATCCTAAACAAAATGTTTCAGCTTAATTAACTTTCTTTGTTTCTTTTTTCTTTTTTGGATTCAGCTATAACTTTTCCACAGTGACTAGCCAATAACAACAAACATGTATTTCATCTCAGGAAGACAAAATTCTTTAATCTGTTCCTTTCAAGCTATTCACTTCAAATGAATTGACTGGTTTTTCATACTAAAATCCATGACCCAGAGAGAAATCTGAAATTAAAAATAAATTAATTCAAAACACAGTATACATTTTTTGGGACACAGAAATTGCCAGAAGAAAAATGTGGGCACAGATAATGGGTTCAAATGCATCATAGGAATATGTGCCAGTAGATTTCTTTGGTAGCTTGTTTGTTTGTATAAAATTAAATTTCATTCTTATGTGTGTTTATGAAAAGTTGAAGCAATAGAGTTAAGTGAAATACATGGGATGGCGTACCTCCTGCTGAATCCAGGGGAGCCAGAATCTTAAGTCATGTATAAAGAATTGGAGAATACAGTCAATAATTAATCTGTTCCTCATTTTCTCTTCAGTACATTTGGTAACACACTGTCAGTGAAATTTCAGCCAAGTAGGCAAGAAGAATCCTCTAGTACATTATTCTAATTCTTTAGGTGGAACAAAATTATCTCTAGCTGAAATCCTCCATAATAATCCACTGAATTTTATTTATTTATGAAAGGCATGATTCCCTAGTGCTATACGCTCTGCTCATATCCAACTCTAAAACAGAATGTATTTTACTTTGGATTGCCTTTGAAGACTGTCTGGAAGTTCAAAATGCAGTGACAAAATTACTTTCAATAGAGTGAAACATCCACACTAGTTAGCCAGCCAGTCCACAGCTGTAGTCCACCTTGCCCTTTCCACAGACATGTCTAAGTACCTCACTGACCCCACAGAAACTGAACGATCCATCAAGTCACTGCTAGCTGTGTTCCAGCACTATGCCGGGAATAATTGGAATGCTACTCACCTCTCCAAAAGGGAGTTCCTGACATTCATGAACACCAAGCTGGCATCTTTCACAAAGAACAAGAAGGACCCAGATGTTGTAGACCGCACGATGAAGAAACTCAACATAAATTGTTATAACCAGTTGGTGAATTCTTGAACCTCACTGGTGTCCTGGCCATGTCCAAGTACTGTCATTCCCAACCAGCAGAGGACCCCAAAGACTATGATCCACTCCCTCCTGCTCTGACCCTTCACCAGCGAAATCCTGTACATTCCAGAAAACCAATATCTATGTGTGACCAAAATCAGACATCTCGATAAAATGAATAGCATCTACATTTTTATGAGTAAAATTGATGTGAAAATTCCACATTGGTTGCCTCTCTCTCTCTCTCGGCTTGGCTTCGCGAACGAAGATTTAAGAAGGGTGCAATAGTCCACGTTTGCTGCAGGCTCGCTGGTGGCTGACAAGACCAATGTGGGACAGGCAGGTCCGGCCACAGCGGCTGCAGGGAAAAGTCTGATTTAGGGTTGGTCCTGTAGCAGTGCGATTCTTCCTCAATCTCCTTTTGTCCTCAAGACCAGCTATGCGTGCGTTCTCAAAGGAAGAGACAGCCTGGTGGATGGTGTGCCTCCATGCTTTGCAATCTGAGGCTAGGTCAGACCACTGGTGATGGTTGATGTGACAGGTGCTAAGGGATTTCTTCAAAGAGTCCTTGTACCTCTTCTTTGGTGCCCCTCTATTTCGATGGCCGGTGGAGAGTTCGCCATACAGGGCAATCTTGGGAAGGCGGTGGTTTTCCATCCTAGAAATATGCCCTGCCCAGCGCAGCTGCGTCTTCAACAGCAGTGCCTTGATGCTGGTAACCTCTGCCCGCTTGAGGACTTCAGTGTTGGTCACAAAGTCACTCCAGTGGATGTTGAGGATGGTGCGAAGGCAGCGCTGATGAAAGCGCTCAAGGAGTCGCAGGTGATGACGGTATAAAACCCACGATTCGGAGCCATAGATGAGGGTTGTCATCACAACCGCTTTGTAAACATTGATCTTTGTGCCTTTTTTCAGATGCTTGTTGCTCCACACTCTTTTGTGCAGTCGGCCAAATGCACGGTTTGCCTTTGCCAGCCTGTTGTCAATCTCCTTGTCGATCTTGGCATCTGAGGAGATGATGCACCCCAGGTAGCTGAACTGCTGGACTGTCTTCAGAACTGATTCACCCACAGTGATGCAGGGAGGGTGATAATCTTCCTGGGGTGCAGGCTGGTGGAGAACTTCTGTCTTCTTCAGACTAACTTCTAGGCCGAATAGCTTGGCAGCCTCTGCAAAGCAGGACGTCATATGCTGCAGAGCTGATACCGAGTGGGAGACGAGTGCAGCATCATCAGCAAACAGTAGCTCTCGGATGAGTTTTTCCATTGTCTTGGAGTGTGCCTTTAGTCGCCTCAGGTTGAACAAGCTGCCATCGGTGCGATAGCGGATGTAGACACCATCGTCCTCATCTAGATCTACTGCGGCTCTTTGAAGCATCATGCTAAAGAAGATCGTAAAGAGAGTTGGCGCGAGAACGCAGCCTTGCTTTACACCTGTGCCTATTGGGAAGGGCTCCGAGAGGTCATTGCAGTGTCTGACTTGGCCTCGCTGGTCTTCGTGTAGCTGGATGATCATGCTGAGGAACCTTGGGGGACATCCTAAATGTTCCAAGATTTGCCACAGGCCTTTCCTGCTAACGGTATCGAAAGCTTTGGTAAGGTCGACAAAAGTCACATACAGAGCCTTGTTCTGTTCCCTGCATTTCTCTTGGAGCTGCCTGAGAACAAATACCATGTCGGTGGTGCTCCTGTTAGCTCTGAAGCCGCACTGGCTCTCTGGGAGGAGTTCTTCTGCAATGGTGGGCACCAGTCTGTTCAGGAGTATTCTGGCAAGGATTTTGCCTGCGATGGAGAGCAGGGTTATCCCCCGGTAGTTGGAGCAGTCTGACTTTTCCCCTTTGTTCTTGTATAGGGTGATGATGATTGCATCGCGAAAGTCCTGTGGTAATTTGCCTTGTTCCCAGCAGGTGACAAGTACTTTGTGAAGTGAGCTATGTAGTACTGTGCCCCCATGCTTCCAGATCTCTGGTGGAATTCCATCAACTCCTGCTGCCTTGCCACTTTTCAGTTGCTTGATGGCTTTAACAGTCTCTTCTAGGGTGGGGATCTCATCCAACTCTGTTTTCACCGGTTGAAGTGGGGTGAGGTGGATTGCTGAATCTTGAACTACGCGGTTGGCACTGAAGAGAACCTGAAAATACTCCGACCACCGGTTCAGTATGGATGCCTTGTCTGTGAGGAGCACTTGGCCGTCTGCACTATGCAAGGGACTCTGAGCCTGATATGATGGACCATATACTGCCTTCAGGGCTTCGTAGAGCCCTCTTAAATCACCACTGTCTGCACACAGCTGGGTTCTCTCTGCAAGCTTGGTCCACCACTCGTTCTGAATGTCTCGAAGCTTGCGCTGGAGGTTGCTACATGCAGCGCGAAAGGTTGCTTTTTTCCCAGGACAGGAGGGCTGAGCAAGATGTGCTTGGTAGGCAGATCTCTTTTTTGCCAGTAATTCTTGGATCTCTTGATTGTTCTCATCAAACCAGTCCTTGTTCTTCCTAGTGGAGAACCCGAGGACTTCTTCAGAGATCTGCAGGACGGTAGTTTTTAGGTGTTCCCAGAGTGCTTCTGGAGAAGGGTCTGTGGGGCAACTGGGGTCCTCAATTCTTGACTGGAGTTTTGCCTGGAAGGCAGCTTTAACTTTGGCTGACTGGAGGCTGCCAACCTGAAACTTCCTCCGAGGGACACCTCCTCTCCTGGGTGTGGGTTTAAAGTGAAGACGGAGATTGCAGCGTACAAGACGATGATCCGTATGACATTCTGCGCTGGGCATTACTCGGGTGTGTAAGACATCTCGAAGGTCTCTCTGGCGCACCAGAATGTAGTCGATAAGGTGCCAATGCTTGGACCGTGGGTGCATCCAGGTTGTCTTCAGACTGTTCTTCTGCTGGAAGATAGTGTTGGTGATGGTGAGCTGGTGCTCCATGCAGAATTCTAGCAGGAGGCGCCCGTTGTCATTGCAGTTGCCAATGCCATGTTTGCCAAGTACTCCTTTCCAGGCTTCCGAGTCTTTACCTACTCTGGCATTGAAGTCGCCAAGGATGATCACCTTGTCCTCTGTAGGGGTCTTCCGTACGAGGTTGCGTAGATCAGCATAGAACTTGTTCTTTTCTGCAGGATCTGCTTGAAGGGTTGGGGCATACACACTGAAGAATGTTGCATGCTGCTTGTTTTGAAGTGGGAGGCGCATGGACATGATGCGATCTGAGTGACCTGTTGGAAGGTTTTCGAGTTTGGAGGCAATGGAGTTCCTGACCATGACCATGGTTGCCTATTTGGTTGCCAATTATGGTTGCCTAACCATAATTATAACCATAACCAGGCAAACTCAGTGGTAGCACTTAATTCTAAATGTATTGCTTTTTTCATACTGTTCAGTTTACCTTCATTTCAAGCACTATTCCTGTGATGCTCCAGCTATGGAACTGGCAACCAAAACTGGGCTTTCTTGGAAGTGGCATCCCCCTTGAAACCTGCCTAGTACTTAGATTACTGGTTTTTAGTATAGGGTTGCCAAGTCCATCTGCTGCTCCGGAGCAACACTCTAGGATTTGTGGTAAAAACTCTATGGTACCATAGAGTTTTACCACAAATCTTAGAGCATCCACGGCGTGACATGCTTAGTGTGATGGGTGACTTTTGGGTGACATCATCGTGCAGGGCATGTTGCACGGCAACTGGACTGTTTGGGGGTGGGGATCCCCCTGGCGGCCTGCTCTGGGCCAGCCGGTTAGCCCTCCCCAAAACCAGCAGACCCCCCCCCCATCCCTGGCAGGAGCTTGGCAGCCCTATTTAGGTTCCAGACCAAAAACTTTTTGTTCTCCCAGACTTTTAGCTGAATTTTAACATAATTTTATTGCCCATTATGCGAATTGCCCTGTTATTATATTCCTAGTTTATGCTCTTAGTTCTACTGGAAAAAAAATTCTGGGACTGATTTTTATTCCTGATGTTTTGAGTTATTTTAATTGTTATTTTTCTTTCTTTTTGGTTGTATTACCCTCATTGTATGCTGTTAGCCACCTCAGGTAAATTTTGGGAAGTGTGAGATGTTAATTTATATATCAATACAAAAAATTAATCCTTGTGAGAAGTTTCCCATCTTCAGATCACATCTTGAAGCAGAGCTCCCCATGCCAACTTGGACCACCATGCATTGGATTTCCTCAGCCCTGATACATTCTCTGTTAGGTGCCAGAAGCACAGGAAACCGCAGCAGACCCACTCTGCTGTGATTTAGAATTTGGCTGGGGACTGGGATATTAGCCTGTGGCCTTCAGAGCAGGCCCTTGAGGCCTGAGCAGTGTCAGACAGCCCAACTGGAAGACAAGTTGCCTGGGCTGTCAAGAGTGCGGAGACACTAGCAGAGGAGCAGAAACTGCAGGAGCAAGCAGCACTTTTAAAAGGAGGCAGGGAGGCTATGAAACGGAGCAGAGATTATATATAACAGCCAGGAATTTTTTTTTTAATATCAGGAATGCTCAGGAATGCAGTTCCGGCTGGCTTGGCATCAGTGGGTATGGCTTAATATGCAAATGATTCCTGCTGGGCCTTTTCTATTAAAAAAGCCCCGATAACAGCAAATGCGCAAGATCCTGCACATGGCTAGAAGAACAGAGAAACAGCTGGGAACAGGGGAGCAGTTCTCAGCTGCAGGCTGAGGGACTGGGAAAGCTTTGGGAGGGGCAAGGGAAGAGTGCCCTAGGTGCTGGATGTGCTGGAGCTCATCCAGAGAAGGTGAGGCTGGCACTGATGGCAGCTCTGGGGACTGAGGTGTAAGAGACAGCATAGGAGAGCAGGCCTGGGAGGGGAGCACAGTGAAAACCAGGAAGGACACACTGAGGTATGAGACTCAGGTTTAAAGGGCCAGTTGCCGCTCTGAAATACGAGCTCCGTGGCACAGAGTGTTAAAGCTGCAGCACTGCCAGTCCTAAGCTCTGCTCACGACCTGAGTTCGATCCCCGGTGAAAGCTGGGTTTTCAGGTAGCCGGCTCGAGGTTGACTCAGCCTTCCATCCTTCCAAGGTCGGGAAAATGAGTACCCAGCTTGCTTGGGGGGGAAGTAGATGACTGGGGAAGGCAATGACAAACCACCCTGTAAAAAAGTCTGCCGTGAAAACATTGTGGAAGAGTCGGAAACGACTGGTGCTTGAACAGGGGACCTTTCCTTGTCCTGCCGCTCTGAGGCCACAGCACATTTGTCACAAACCCTTAAGAATGTGTATCCCTCTGAAGAAGATACTGTCTAGACTAATCCAAAAGGAATCCAAAAATCCCTCCTTCCAAACGATGATGCATTAACACATTTAGTTTAAGAAATGTACTTAAGGTATCACAGCAAAGGTGCTGAATATTGGTTTTTTAAAAGGGCACATAGTTGTAAATGTGGGAAGATGATATGCATATATAAATTGCAATCTTAACTGGGATTATGCACCGTTGAATAAAGTGTGATTTATGTCTGATGAATAAAACATGATTTACATCCGATAGTGTGCACAGATAACTTTTTGGTTACCCTGTTTCCTCTGACTCCTGGTCTCGAAGAAGTCATGTTGAAAATAAAAAGTTAACTAACCAGAAGTAGCAGCAGGTCAATGAGGTAAAAGATCACAATATTTTCATTTACCTCAAACAGAAGAAAAATAGGAGAGACAAAAATGTTTTCATTTGGTTCACTTCAGTTAGGTTAAAACATTCAGCTCTATGTAGTGGAAGCCCAGGAGGAAAATATTAAGAAAAATCTAAATATTGGCTAAAAACCTGGCACAGCCTCCCAGCATAACACATTTGAACAATAGTTCCACGCTGGAGAAAAGCACTCTGAGATCTGAACAGACTGAACTTTGCTATTCCCTGATCAAAGACTACATATTTGCCTATTTGAAGCACTAGTTGAAAATTCCTTAATGCCTTGCAAATTTCAGTGACACAGTGAAGGAAATTCACAAGACCTAAATTTCCATATATGTCTATTTATTATCATCCATTGTGTGTCCCTGTATATTCAATAGAAACCATACTTTCAAGTAATGAACCAGACACATCATGGTCAGGCTTCTTTTCAAATACTTCTTACAACTGTAGTCAGAATTCTGCCATCAAGCCCTACTGCAAACACCACAGGCATGCATTAAGATTATTTAATTACATGATCCAATTAAGTTGGCTTTCTCATACTCTGTTCAACTGAACAGAAGTCAGCACACACATACACACATTTTTA
The DNA here is from genome assembly GCF_032191835.1 of Heteronotia binoei. NCBI lineage: Eukaryota > Metazoa > Chordata > Lepidosauria > Squamata > Gekkonidae > Heteronotia > Heteronotia binoei. The sequence goes on from NC_083223.1 coordinate 74,459,082, forward strand.
TGAGAAGCAAAAAGTGGCCCTGTAGATTGCCATACATGGCATTATACTGCATGGATCTTGGTGGGTCACGAGTTGTGAAGGCCTGTCAACAGTAAACCACAGATATTCTTGGAAGCAAAACAAAACTACAAAACCAGTGATGTAGAGTATACGTAAAAGCCCTCTGGGCCTCCTGCAACCAGACTGTACAGGATATTACTCTATAAACAAGCAAGCAAGCAAATGTGCAAAAACATTTAGGGCCTTTAACTGAAATGAACAACACTGAAAGCATAGTAAATTGTCTGCCAAGTAGTCTGATGAGGACTGGGGGGTTGAAATTGAAAATGGAATTCTGCCTGAAGGTTTTATGTAGACATGCCTACTAATTCTGCTTGTTCTCTCTTTTCTTCCACAATTTATAAGAAACTTCATGAAAAACAGCTGCAAGTTTTGACCCAGGTTAAAGGAATGACCAACAGAGGTCACATAAAACCATGGCTTATTTTAGTTGCAGTTAGTTGAGGAAACCAGGATTGGATTGTGCTTGCAGACAATTAGCAAATCCTGGCTTGTCTCAGCAAATCCTGGCTTCAGCAATGTTGCTCTTTCCCTGCCTCTCCACCAGAGATCTTGCTTCTAATTAGGGTTGCCAATTCCCAGTTGGGGAATCCCCCAGGTTGGAGGCCCTCACCCTGATTAGGATTATCACAAGGTGGGGGGCGGGGATGGAAATGTCTGCTGGGCACTCCATTATACCCTATGGAGACCAATTCTCATAGGGTATAATGGAGAATTGATCCATCGTTATCTGGGACTAGGGGGGGGCGCTGTTTTTTGAGGTAGAGGCGCCAAATTTTCAGTATAGCATCCAGTGCCTCTCCTTAAATCACCTTGTATGTTTCAAAAAGATTGGACCAGGGGGTCCAATTCTATGAGCCCCAAAAGAAGGTGCCTCTATCCTTCATTATTCTAAGTGGAGGGAAGGCATTTAAAAGGTGTGTGATCCCTTTAAATGTGATTGCCAGAATTTCCTTTGGAGTGCAGTTGTTCTTGTCACACTTTTGCTCCTGGCTCCACCCCCAAAGTCTTCCAGCTCCACCCTCAAAGTTCCCAGATATTTCTTGAGTCAGAACTGGCAACCCGAATGCTAATCCAACCTGGTCTATGGCAGAGAACTGGTATCAAAACTTTGCAGCATCACCAGCTTGCTTTCCATTGGACATTGGCAATGTCAAAGCAGGAAACCTTCTCTTAGGAAACAAAGAAACTTCTTGGAACTTGGGTTGCCATTGCCAACCATAATAGGGCCTGGAAATTTCCTGATATTACAATTGATTTCCACACTACAAAGATCAGTTCCCCCTTGAGAAAACAGCTGGTTTGGAAGATGGACTATGACACTGTTGTTGCTGTTGTTCAGTCGCATAGTTGAGTCTGACTCTTTGTGACCCCACAGACTAAGTCACACACAGGAGGTCTTCCGGCATCCTCCGAAGTCTGCTCAAATGCATGTTAGTTATATCAGTAACGCTGTCCAGCCATCTCATCTTTTGCTGTCCCCTTCTTCTGTTGCCTTCTGTCTTTCCCAGCATCAGGATCTTCTCCAGTGAGTGCTCCCTTCTCATTTGGTGGCAAAAGTATTTGAGCTTCAGCGTCAGCATCTGACCTTCCATGGAACTGTCAGGGTTGATGTCTCTTAGGACTGACTGATTTGATCTTCTTGCAGTCCAAGGGACTCTCAAGATTCTTCTCCAGCACCAGAATTTGAAAGCATCTGTTCTTCTGCACTTGGCTTTCCTTATGGTCCAACTCTCACAGCCATACATTACTACTGGGAATACCATTGCTTTGACTATACAGACTTTTGTTGGCAGGGTGATTTTGCCAAGGAGTGATGGGGCCGGATGCCATGATCTTAGTTTTTTTGATATTGAGTTTCAAGCCTACTTTTGCACTCTCCTCTTTCACCCTCAACAAGAGGTTCTTTAGGCCCTCTTCACTTTCTGCCATTAGAGTGGTGTCATCTGCATATCTGAGGTTGTTGATGTTTTTCCTGGCAATCTTAATTCCAGCTTGTGATTCATCCATGACGTTATACTCTTCCCCAAAAGCTGCCCTTCCTAGTCTCTATCTCCAAATCTCCAGAAATTTTTCAAGTCAGAATTGGTAGCCCTAACTGAGCCATATTTTTCTCTGCTTGGAAGCTAGCAAAGGAAGCTGCCATGCTTTCACATTAGCCCTTTCTTTTGAGAAAACTAAGGAAATCAACCTTCCATGAACTGAACCAATTGCACCCACCCAAGCATTATCACTGTTCCCTATCAAATATGTCACTTAAAACAGATACTGTATTCATCCCCCCAAAAAACTTGTCTACTCAGGCTAGGGTGGCCATAATGTCTGAAGGCCAGCCAGGGACACCTGGGGGGGGGGGAGGTAGGGGTGTGACGCCATGCCACCACCAGAAACAGGAAGTGACGTCACTTCCTGTGACATCATTTCCCCCCGCGCCACCTGCCGGAAGCAGGAAGCGACATCACTTCCTGTGACATCGTTTCCCCCGCGCCACCTGCCGGAAGCAGGAAGCGACATCACTTCCTGTGACATCATTTCCCCCACGCCACCTGCCGGAAGCACATGCACTGGGCTATTCCCCAAATACAATGCCATTGCTGACCAAAAAAACCACCTTGAAGTGATGTCATGATGTCAAGACAGTGCTCTAGGATACACCAAAGTTCTGTTTTGAACTATATAGTTTGAGGAAAAGCTTAGAGGGGCCCTCAGATGTCATGATATAACTTCCCTTTTTTCAGAGGAAGTGACATTGTACACTGGTGCACATGTTTGCACTCCCCCAACTCCCTGTTTCCCCCCCACACTGGTTTTTGTAGCAGGGGGAAACAGGGTAAATTGCTATCTGCCTAACATTTGTACAATTCAGCATCGAAAACCCATTAAGTATAGCATTACGAATATAAAAAGCAACACAAAGTATATTGATCCTTGTTTCGCAATGCATGTACTTGTGACAAAACTAGTAGTTCTACCACAAAAAATCACAGTATGTATGTGTTTTGCACAACCAGAGGTAAACCTGCTGTGGGTCCTAACTGAAGGCCATTAGGAATATTGCTTTCTTCATATTCTGCTGTTTCTGCTAATCCCCACACTCTTCCACAATTTCCCCAACCCATCCTCATAAAGAAAAATCAGTGAAACATCCTTCATTCAAATACAAAGCTTAAAGACTAACGTTCAGCCACAATCATCCCAGGGCCACTTCACTTTAAAAGATGCCTGCATGGATGGCACTTTCACATATTTCTTTATGTTGCTGCTTGTATTAAAGATTATTATATGCTTCTTATGTAAAGCATTTGCAGTTGCTTTCTGTCTATGTAGAATGATTCAAAATGGTTTTTTTGAGAGATGGGGCATTAACTAGTAGAAGTAGGCTCTATAACAGGGGTGGCCAAATTTGCTTAACATAACAGTCACATAGAATAAATGTCAGATGTTTGAGAGCCGCAGGACATGAATATGAGGAAGAGAAAGTGATAGAGCAAGTGGGAGGGAATGAGGGAGGCAATTTTAAATGCGTTCTCCAAGCCCCGAATCTTGACTGGCTTGACTTTGAGAAGGGAATGCCTTCTGCAAGCTGGCCAACAGGGCGGTGGGGGCTTTGAGAGCCGCATGTAGCTCCTGAGTCGCAGTTTGACCACCCCTGCTATATAATTTAACCCTAAAATAGCATTATGTATTAGAATCAGTTTTGCTAAGCTGACCAAGTTCTTTGTGGTACTCAGAGCAATGTTTACACTGGGCAGACTGGTATTATGGGTAACAGATTACACACAGCAATTGTGACAAATTCTTAGAGCAAGAGCTGAAATGATCCAGGCCTACTTGGAAACTATGGCTATTACCTTAATAGCACAGCCTCTTCTGGTTACTCAATAACGAGGTGAATGGTTACTCAAATAACAAGGCTAAGGCACTCAGTACAGGTTGACATTAGTTAACTAGTGATAAACAGGATAACAGATTCTGTATTAGAGAACCTGCTTGTTTTTCACTTTCCTCCTTGTGTTGCTGGCCATCAGGATGTAAAGATGGAGAACTTCACAGTTGTGTGATTCTGGAAATGTGAATTTTAGTGGGGTTCCAGTGTCACAGTTTGTGGGGATTGATGGCGTGCGAGCATTTCTTCATTCTTATTGCCAAGAAGTTTCTCTCACTAGAGACTCTAGAATCTAAACACATTCACTTGGAAATATTTCTCCTGGGTTTCAGTGGCACTTGTTTCAGGAAAGGTATGTAAGTCAGCAGGTGATTTAATTTGTGAGCAGGCTGTGTGTGCTTTCTGCTTTTAAGTAGATGTAGTGTTGGAAGTGTTGGAATTGCCTAGCTCTGCTTGATGCTAGATCAAAGGGTGTAGCCTCCAGGATTCAAGAGGGATTTCACTATGCACTATGCAGCTTTAAGAGCACAGATGAGAAATAATTATGGAACACCTGCTGGACACATTCATATATTTGCTTGCTGTGGACAGGAGGCAATTTTTCAACCGGTTTAAACAGACAATTAAATCAGACAAATTCATACAAATCAGCCATAAATAAATGCTGTGTTCTGAAAAATACGTGAACACATGAAGCTTCCTTATACTGAATCAGACCACTGGTCCATTATGAGCATTATCTGGCAGCATACAGGTCTTTCACATTACCTACTACCTAACTGGGTGTTTTTTTTAACCTGGAGATGCAAGGGATTGAACCTGGGACCCTCTGCATTCCAAGCACATGCCCTGCCATGGAACCAAAGCCCCTTCTCTGATATAAACTGGTCTGGCAGGCATACAAGTCATTTCGTGTCAAGCCAGATAGACCAGGTCACTGGCTCATATCTGATTGCCACAGCTGACCAATGTAAGTGCAACTTTCAATTACAGCCCTGTTGGATCAGGCCAATGGCTCCTCCAGTCCAACACTCTGTGTCACATAAGAACATAAGTGAAGCCCTGTTGCATCAGGCCAGTGGCCCCTCCAGTCCAACACTCTGTGTCACATAAGAACATAAAAGAAGCCCTGTTGCATCAGGCCAGTGGCCCCTCCAGTCCAACACTCTGTGCCACATAAGAATATAAGAGAAGCCCTGTTGCATCAGGCCAGTGGCCCCTCCAGTCCAACACTCTGTGCCACATAAAAATATAAGAGAAGCCCTGTTGCATCAGACCAATGGCTCATCCAGTCCACCACTCTGGTCACATAAGAACATAAGAGAAGCCCTGTTGCATCAGGCCAGTGGCCCCTCCAGTCCAACACTCTGTGTCACAGAAGAACATAAGAGAAGCCTTGTTGGATCAGGCCAGTGGCCCATCCAGTCCAACACTCTGTGTCACATAAGAACATAAGAGAAGCCCTGTTGCATCAGGCCAGTGGCCCCTCCAGTCCAACACTCTGTGCCACATAAGAATATAAGAGAAGCCCTGTTGCATCAGGCCAGTGGCCCCTCCAGTCCAACACTCTGTGCCACATAAAAATATAAGAGAAGCCCTGTTGCATCAGACCAATGGCTCATCCAGTCCACCACTCTGGTCACATAAGAACATAAGAGAAGCCCTGTTGCATCAGGCCAGTGGCCCCTCCAGTCCAACACTCTGTGTCACAGAAGAACATAAGAGAAGCCTTGTTGGATCAGGCCAGTGGCCCATCCAGTCCAACACTCTGTGTCACAGAAGAACATAAGAGAAGCCCTGTTGGATCAGGCCAGTGGCCCATTCAGTCCAACACTCTGTGTCACATAAGAACATAAGGAGGGAAGGAAGGGAGAAGGGAAGGGAAGGGAAGGGAAGGGAAGGGAAGGGAAGGGAAGGGAGGAAGGAAGGAAGGAAGGAAGGAAGGAAGGAAGGAAGGAAGGAAGGAAGGAAGGAAGGAAGGAAGGAAGGAAGGAAGGAAGGAAGGAAGGAAGGGAGGGAGGGAGGGAGGGGGAGGGAGGGAGGGAGGGAAGGAAGGAAGGGAGGGAAGGAAGGGAGGGAAGGAAGAAAGAAAGGAAGGAAGGAAGGAAGGGAGGAGGGAGGGAAGGAAGGAAGGAAGGAAGGAAGGAAGGGAAGGAAGGAAGGGAGGGAGGGAAGGAAGGGAAGGAAGGAAGAAAGGAAGAAAGGAAAGAAGGGAAGAGGGAGGGAAGAAAGGAAGGAAGGCCGCCCCCCCGCTTTCGGCCCCCTTACCTGCTTCCAGGGTGGCGGTCGGCGGAGAGTCCAGCGGCGGCGGCGGCGAGTCGGGCGGCGGCGGCGAGTCGAGCGGCGGCAGCGGAGAGGCCGGGGAGGCGTCGGAGAGGCCGGCGCTGGTCGCTGGAGGGCCTCCAACGACCAGCGCCGGACTCTCCGATGCCCTCCCCGGCCTCCACCTGCACTGGAGGGCCCAGCCGCTGAGCAGCTGAGCGGGACAGGGGCGGGCAGCGGCGCAGCAGCCAGGCAAGCCCAGGCAAGCCTCCAGCGACCAGCGGAGGCCGCGGAGAGGCCTTCGTTGGTCGGCGCTGGTCCCGGAAGGCCTTCCAGAGTCTCTGGAAGGCCTTCCGGGACCAGCGCCGGCTGCTCCGCGGCCTCTCCGCGGCCTCCGCTGGTCGCTGGGGGCCCTCCAGAGACTCTGGAGGGCCCCCAGCGACCAGCGGAGGCCGCGGAGAGGCCTTCGCTGGTCGGCGCTGGTCCCGGAAGGCCTTCCAGAGTCTCTGGAAGGCCTTCCAGGACCAACGCCGGCTGCTCCGCGGCCTCTCCGTGGCCTCCGCTGGTCGTTGGGGGCCCTCCAGAGACTCTGGAGGGCCCCCAGCGACCAGCGGAGGCCGCGGAGTGGCCTTCGCTGGTCGGCGCTGGTCCCGGAAGGCCTTCCAGAGTCTCTGGAAGGCCTTCCGGGACCAGCGCCGGCTGCTCCACGGCCTCTCCGCGGCCTCCGCTGGTCGCTGGGGGCCCTCCAGAGTCTCTGGAGGGCCCCCAGCGACCAGCGGAGGCCGCGGAGAGGCGTTCGCTGGTCGGCGCTGGTCCCAGAAGGCCTTCCAGAGTCTCTGGAAGGCCTTCCGGGACCAGCGCCGGCTGCTCCGCGGCCTCCGCTGGTCGCTGGAGGCCCTCCAGAGTCTCTGGAGGGCTTCCAGCGACCAGCGGAGGCCACAGAGAGGCCTCCACCACCGCCGCCGGGC